>NC_041410.2:80371801-80737426 GCF_900747795.2 Erpetoichthys calabaricus | reverse complement strand
ATTGTAATTAAATGTTTAACACAATTTAGAGCAGTACCTTTGCAAATCCCTCAACCTGTATTGGAAGACCCCAAGGTGTGGCAAAATCTACTTTGGAAAGCTGGGCCCTAGATGCTGACTAACAAAAAAAAACTGAAGCAAGAAGCCTGTCTCTCTATCAGATATATAACCTTTTCTGTAACCTTGAGACTTTCCAATATTAAACCATACAGTAAATCCAAGATGGGAGTGGGAATTCCTCTGTAAATGTTTTAACTCAGTTTTGGAATTAGATTTATTCAATGACCTGAGAATACCTCTTTATTAAATGAGAAATTCTCATTGAATTGAAAATTATCTATCTATCTATCTATCTATCTATCTATCTATCTATCTATCTATCTATCTATCTATCTATCTATCTATCTATCTATCTATCTATCTATCTATCTATCTATCTATCTATCTATCTGTCTGTATGTCTGTTTTATCCTGGCAGATGTGGGAAACGCTTGCCTAACTAGAGTTTCCCACAATAAAAACTCTCTCTATTTTTATACTTGTGTCCAAACCTGTTTGTGTTGAGTGTTTGGGGAGCTGGAGTGCCCTCTCTTGTCCACACTATCTATCTATCTATCTATCTATCTATCTATCTATCTATCTATCTATCTATCTATCTATCTATCTATCTATCTATCTATCTATCTATCTATCTACAGCTTTGCCCTGCTCAGGGCCCTGGTCACCAGCCAAGAACAAACCTTGGATAGGGTGCCATTCTATCATAAGGCACACTGACACACACATCTATATTCACTGATGCAAAACCAATTTAAAGTCATTAACAAACACATCTTTATGGCCTTGTGATACTGAGGAGAAGCCAGAGTATCTAGAGAAAACACTGTTTAAGCACAAAGATTACACGCAACCTCACAGATAACTGATTCAGGATTCAAACTCAGGAGTTGTAATGTACTAGTTGTAACCACTGTGTCTTTATTGTATCCTGTCTGTAAAACAGGAATTTGATATTGAATGCTCTGAATTTTCATAAGGGAATTTTGAGTTAGACTGTAAACTGCAATAATTCCCATGAATCACCCCACTGTGTGAGTGAGGAATTGGACAGAGAATATGAAGTCTATCTCTGAGATCACAAACTCTCCTCCACAGAAAACTCCCATTGTGGTTGATGTGCTGGGCTATCCTCTGTGAGTTTTGAATCATTCTCTGTGAAAAAGGAATCTCTCATTGTGAACAGTGAATGTCTTAAGTGAAATGGGATTTTCTCTGTTAATTGTTTGTAACATGGGAATATCCCTATATAATACACCTGTGACTTTAAGAATAGAAACTCAACTACCTATAAAACACTCAATGTAGTTCAGAAATCTTTGCATAAAATTTCTGTTAGTTAGATACTATTCTTAATGTATGCCATGAATCTCCCTAAGAAAAGATGGATTTTTGTTTGTCTAAGCTAAAATTATGACTGACAATCACATAGCAATACTAGAATTTTTTTTTTGCAAGCTTATAGCCTACTACTGTAAGTTATAGTCTGGAAAACAGTCATTTAATTCCAAAGTATTCCAACAGTGTTTCCAGTAATATCAGTGTCATACCCTGTAAAATGAGAATCTGACACTGAGAATTAATATTCCGTTTTGAAATTTAGATTTTCTCTGTGAGTTGAAACATATTTCTTTTGTAAAATTGATTTTTTTTCAAATTCTGAGTCATATAGAATGCTGAGACCTGAGAGTCTATAAGCCTAATAACGTTCATCAGGTGTGACCCAAGTATTTATCTCTACTAGCTTTAAGTTAGTGAAAGTTCTGAATATTTGTTAGCTTAGACCATTCTTACCAGGTGACAAATTACCTCAATGATTCAGCAATATCAACTGAAAACTATGTTCTATTGCATGGGATCTCATTGTAAGTTTACTAATTTCTGTAAAATGAAAAGCTCCTACTGTAATCTGTGGTTCACTGCTTGAGCTGAGAGCAAATCGTTGGGAGTGGTGTTCCTACTATCTATGAACAAGGAATCTCCACGAAAAAAACAAAAAATCTACCTATTTCTATTGTTCTGTTTAATCTTTTCCTGTGTTTTTTTTTCAGTGAAACAATCATGTTTTTGCATCAAATATTCTACCAAGGTCTGAAAGCAAGAATTGCCAGTTGGCCCACACTGGTCTTAGGTAAGATATCACACCACTTCCCAATCCACGTTGTGGCGGCACTCCAGACTCATCAGACACTTAGTAGGTGATACTGGCCTGCTTCCTTTCTGGGTCAAGACAAAGCATTACATCAAATTATAACTGTGCTACAGACTTCAGAGGCACAAGAGAGTAGTATATCAAGTTACAAAACATAAAAGCTGAAAAACCACAAATACAAGCACTCAGTATTTCAAATTTAATTTATACAGATGGACAATGCACACATCTGTACACACAAATTAACTTTCCAATTCAGAATTCGCTTCAATAAATCCCCAACTGCAGAAGATTTAATTAAAGACATTTTGTCTACAAAATCAGTGTTTCATGTATTCCTTGCCATTACTGGCAGGCCACATTTTCAGATCAAGCCAGTGGAATACTATGAAAATCGTCCAGTTCAAAGTGAATTTCTACAAGCCAGGTTCACAGTTCGTATGTGCACTTACATTATTTCACCTATCACTGTTCATGACCTAAATTTCAAATCACAATGCTGTCACACTGACAATATTCAATTAACAAATAGTAGCTGTTGGATATATTGCACTTTAGGAACTCTATGGTATTGCACCTGCCTCTACTCGTATGCCAGTAACCCAATGTGGGCCCGTGCACAACCTCGGAAATAAAAAAAAACTTGGAACAATGGATTTTGACTACTGCATTAATTGGTCACATTTCTCATGTTTCATCTTTCACCCATTGCCCCATTGCATAGTTATATTCAAATGCACTATTTCAAACCAAGAAATGCAAATCTAGTTGTCCATTACATAAGAGACAATGCCTAGTAAAAGACAATTTTCATATTCACATGTACCCTTGCATTACTGAAAAAAATAATACCAATGTACAAAATACTCAATACTCAATAAACTACCAATGGTCTCTTCTTCTGGCACTCTGGACTACCTGTGACAACATGGACTACCCCACAAACAATTACAGGCAGAAAGGAATTGGTCAATGCCTATATAATCTGGACACTTTGATAAAATAGTTGTGAAGAGTTGTCTGGCTGGCTAAAGAGTGTCAGCGCATAGGTATTAGTAAAGTGGCATAGGGCTGAATGGAAGTCCTGCTATAAGCCATCAGAAAACAGAGGGAGAGAGGAAGACAGAGGCACACACTGGCACAGAGAAAGCAGAAGGCTTGACATTACAGTATGGGAAGTTGGCCTCTTAAGAAATGATAGACCCTGTCAAGTATGATGCCCTGGAAGGACAGCAGCCAGGACTGCCTCTGTAGGGAGAGAGAGAGAATATTGACTTGGAAGGCATCCAACAAGATACTTCTAGAACACTTTTTAGGGGCCACAGAGAACAGCAAGGGAAAAACTTCCAAATAGAAGATGGCAAAAACAACTCAAACCAGTGACAGGAAGGTAGAGATGTTCAACTGAAAGTTGACCACCTAGGGCACCATCATGCAAGGTGTGCTGTTTGGGTAAACTACGGGGCATGCACCCTGAACACAGAGGGGTGCCATTTAGGTAAGTTGAGGGGTGTTCACTCCATCACTGCTTAGTGACAAAGAAAGGTTGTATTTTCCTTTGGTCGTTTTCCTTATAATTAATGTTATCCATTATTTATCCTTCCCTAAATTGTTTCATATACAGCAATAAATACTTTTTTTATTATTTGATCTCGGACGGCACGGTGGCACAGTGGGTAGCGCTGCTGCCTCGCAGTTGGGAGACCTGGGGACCTGGGTTCGCTTCCCAGGTCCTCCTTGCGTGGAGTTTGCATGTTCTCCCCGTGTCTGCATGGGTTTCCTCCGGGCGCTCCGGTTTCCTCCCACAGTCCAAAGACATGCAGGTTAGGTGGATTGGCGATTCTAAATTGGCCTTGGTGTGTGGGTGTGTTTGTGTGTCCTGCGGTGGGTTGGCACCCTGCCCGGGATTGGTTCCTGCCCTGTGTTGGCTGGGATTGGCTCCAGCAGACCCCCGTGACCCTGTGTTCGGATTCAGCGGGTTGGAAAATGGATGGATTATTTGATCTCTTGGGCACCTCCTGCTGTTACATGGTCAATACTTTTAATTTCCATCCATCATGTAGCTTTTGAAGCTCTTATTTGCCAGATATGCAATATTCTTGGGCTCTTTGCTGTCAATGACAAGTGTAGATGAGGCAGACTTGTGACTTACATGCTCCTTTTAACTGTTCTGTTAAAATGGCAGCAATTCATGTTTGCATCAGTTCAGTCACAGTTTGCACTAAGTAGGGAGACCAGAGTTCACTTCTCACATAATGACACTGTGTCTTCTTATTGGCAGCTGACCTCTTTGACATCCTGCTTCCTATGCTAAACATCTATCAGGAGTTTGTGAGGAACCACCAGTACAGCCTGCAGATCCTGGCGCACTGCAAACAGAACCGTGACTTTGACAAGCTCCTGAAACAGTACGAGAGCAAGCCAGACTGTGAGGAACGCACTTTGGAAACTTTTCTCACTTATCCCATGTTCCAGGTGAGAAGCAGGTAGTAACATCCAGTCAAAATGCCTTTGGCCAGCTGATAAAGGATGCCAGCCCACCAAAAGGCATTCCAGGAATTATGTTGCTTTAATATTTTATGTAATCATGTCACATGTGTAGGCAAATGACAGAAGTCACTAAGGTAGAAGCACTTTTAGAAATTAGTTGAAAATTGCCTTTATTCAAGTACTCTGGACCCATACATCTCATTGCGGCTATTGTCAGTGCATTGCCTGATTGATCAATATGTTCAGCCAACTCTAAACTAGCACTCTTTGCCTCATCTTCATCAAAGAAAGAAACTAAGTTTCTTTCTCTTTCTCTCAGAGTCAAAATCAGATTGAAAAACAGCTTTATTGGCATAATAAGCATAATATCCACCCATTCCACTTCCATCAAACTTACTTAATTCAATTCAATGTGGCATGGACATTAATGATAGATTAAACAGTAATGCTTATAGGCAAATAAACAAACAGCAAATGCAAGACTAAATCATTAATGTTCATATCATTAATTGCAATGCCAATTCCTGTTTCAAACCTGAAGTGAGTTAATGATACTTGAACATTTATATTGCACTCCAGAGGTAAGACTGTAAGTCAGAGGTGAGAGGTGAGCAGAAGGCTTCTGAATGCTCATAACACAATAAACAAAAAGCACATTGTTCTGTTCAGTCTTTCATAAGATATACCCTGTGACTAATGGAGAGTTAAATTTGTTTCAGCTTCAACTTAGTGTATCAAGAAGAGGTTGTCCACTCATTTGGAATGTGTTAAGAAGACCAAACAAAATTAGCCCCCCAGATATTAGGACTAACAAAGTATGGCACTAAAGAAAAGTTTTTTATTGCCAGTTTAAATTCCCAAATACTGTATAACAAGATCCTGTAAAACAACACAACATCTACTGTATATTTGTCTGTGTTCTTGTCAGAGGGTCAGAAAAAAATGTTTTGTTAATCCAGCAATGATGTCTTCTATCTAATCTTAAATACACTGCAAATTTTAGAGGTAATACTGTATATACTCTTAGTGAAGTTCATTTTTTGAAAGTGTTACAAATCAAGTTAGACCACATTTTCAAACAACATGATAATCTTCCGGGCGGCACGGTGGCGCAGTGGTAGCGCTGCTGCCTCGCAGTTAGGAGACCTGGGTTCGCTTCCCGGGTCCTCCCTGCGTGGAGTTTGCATGTTCTCCCCGTGTCTGCGTGGGCTTCCTCCCACAGTCCAAAGACATGCCGGTTAGGTGATTCTAAATTGCCCCTAGTGTGTGCTTGGTGTGTGTTTGTGTGTATCCTGCGGTGGGTTGGCACCCTGTCCGGGATTGGTTCCTGCCTTGTGCCCTGGGATTGGCTCCAGCAGACCCCTGTGTTCGGATTCAGCGGGTTGGAAAATGGATGGATGGATGATAATCTTACTCCTTACAGTATATCTTGCTGTTTAACTTTCTAAAACCTTTACAATATATAGTGTCTTGCTCCAAGTTACAATTTGCCTGCTTAAGTATAATAAGATAAAATAAAAATCTTAAGTATAAGTGGTTATCAAAATTCCACAACCCTTTTTATCTTTTTTCTTTAGCTACGGTTACACACGACTTCCTGCAAACAGAATACGACCTCATGCCCTTTCCCATACTATTCCCTACATAAGTGCTCAGGCCTTTTCTCCATTGACAGAGTAAAGATCGAAATGTCCAGTGCTTTCGAATAACTCCCTACAGTTGTATTAGCTCAGTACAGTAAGTGGGTGCTCCCATTCAGATGTTAGAGATATGTTTTATAGGACCAGTTATTATTTGTATTCTGGTCTGGACAATGGGATTCACCTAATATTTTCATATTCTAGAAGCGCAAGGAATAAGTGTTTATTTTTAATGGCAACACTTTGTCTACAGTTCACATTGTCATTTGTAGTATGATCACTGCTTTGTCTTTGATTTGCTGTTTAGACTGAAACTATTCAGTCTTCAGCCTGGGACAATGCATCTTGAAAGTTAGTCAGCCATCTACATCTGCAGCCATACATGTACTGTATATTGCATGTAGTGGCAGATATTTCTTTTAATTCCGGTTGCTGTTTGCTTCTTATTTGATCCCAATTAAAACTGACTTTGCCACATATTTTAGGTATATTTAAAGAATAGAAGAATCTACCTATTATTCTCAATCACTAGTTTTTTCGGACATTTGCCATCTTTCCTTTTTGCCTGCAGATTCCCCGATACATCCTAACCCTGCATGAACTGTTGGCTCACACCCCTCATGAACATGTAGAGAGGAATAGCCTTGACTATGCCAAATCAAAGCTGGAAGAACTATCCAGGTAAGCATTTCATACCAAAAGTTTATCTTTTCTTCTTTTTTTATCAAAATCGGATGTTCTTTTTTTGCAGTATTACCATTAATGTGTTGATTTAACAGCTCTGCTCCACAGAGCCTGTGACATGATTTTTTTTAAAAAAATGTATGTCAGGAACTAAAAAATTACAATATTACAGAAAAACCTGAAGCGAAAGAATAAACATAAGATTAGCAAACAGTTGAAAAATTTTCCTCTGCAGTGTTTGATATAGATACTGCAAAAAACTCAGCAAAAATGAAGTGTGAAATCCTGACAAAAATTAATAATATTCTCTAAAGAAAAATTAAGCATTACCCTTCATTTATGCCCAGAATAATGCACGATGAAGTGAGTGAAACGGAAAATATCCGCAAGAATCTGGCAATCGAGCGAATGATTGTGGAAGGCTGCGAGATTCTGCTGGACACCAGTCAGACCTTTGTGAGACAAGGTATTCAAGTAACATCTCAATTAGCACTCACTTTTTGTGTGAACATGGGTTATTCTGTTTGTGGTCCCATTATCTTCCCAAGATCAACAAGGCATGCTGTACTAACCAAATGAGGACTTTCTCTTGCATTGCCTTCATTTTATTGTAGATCATCATCAGTCATTGTTGGGTATTCATCACATCTCTCATATTCAACATTTTGAGTCTTACCATTACATCTGTTTATTATTAGATTTTGATCCATCATTGAATGACATGTTCCCAAAGTATCCTTCAGATCAGTTGTTTGTGTTTAGTCACAGCCACCTCATCACTAACTTTCTTTGTTGATTGACACTGGTTTCCACCCATCCTGCATCTTCCAGATCTCAACATCTGTTTTTCACCATCATTTTCTTATTTCTTCCTTCCTTTCATGTTCTAAAAGGTCTCCCTCCTTATCTCCTGGGATTGATGGTGCAGTTTCCTTGATCTATTAGTGATCCATTCTTCTTGCTGTTTTCACGTCCAGTGCCACATTGCATCGATCACTCTTGCCATAATGTAAGAGGTTCCTTTCTGTGTTGGAATGCATTCATTGCTGTTTTTAGCTTTTTTGTCTCTGTGTGCACAGTGGCTAGATGGCTTTCCTCATCATTGTCCATGTTTTACAGCAAAGTCAATTATATTACTATGTTTTATCTCTTGGAATCCAGACTTAATGCAAATTGTATAACTGGGATTGATTGATCCAGTTAGTTGTTTTTTGCTTTGCTAAATTAAGATTGTATGTCATAATGTATTGAAAGCAGATCACCTGCTATGTGTCTATGTACTTAACTGAATGGTTGGTTGATTTTTATGGTTGTTATTTAAATGTAATGTATGCCTAAAAAATGTAGCAATGCACAAGTTTCTTACTATGCTAGTAAAGTGGTGCAGTGGCTGCCATTATTGCCTCACAACTTCAGGAGACTAAGTTTGAATAACTGCCACTGTCACAGTCTGTGTGGAGTTTGTACATTCTGTTTATTATTACTACATCCAAAAGCTAGTTAGGTTGATTAGTGACTCAAGATTTGCCTTGTATGAGTGAGTTTAGTTTTGTATGAAAGCGTGCCCTTCTACACTCCAGCATCTCACAGACTTGGTTCAGTAAATGGATTCATGAGTAGTTGGTTAGAGGGTAATGGAGAAAAAGTATTTGATTTAACTTATTGCCTCAATGTTTGTGTGGTACATCATTTTAGCTGTTTGGGTTGTTTTTGTTGTATGGGCATTTTGTTAATATGTTGCTAAACCGTTGTTTATTTTTCAATTCTTACTAATTAGTTGATTGATATTCAGTACAGTTTGGGTGATTTATTGCATGGGTTGCTTACAAATAAAATATTTATACAGTAAGTGTTTTTGGTAGACTAATTTTAATTTAATATTGGTTGATTGTTTAGTTGTTATGACATATTGTTTGATTTATTCTTGTTTATCGCTTGTTGCAGAACTAGCTGGCTATTTCTTGTTAAATGCACAAGAATGCATTTATGGCTTATTAGTTTGTTTAAGGGTGTCATTACTGTAGAGTGGAGGGCATAACTGGCATCAGGGGCCTCATGTAAAACGCCGTGCATAGAACTCACACTATAATATGGCGTAAGCACAAAAGCGGGAATGTGCATTCGCACAGAAAAATCCAGATGCAGGAATCTGTGCGTACACAAACTTCCACGTTCTTCCACTACATAAATTCCGATCAGCGTGAAAAGTAACGCACATGCACGCGCCTGCTGTCCCGCCCCAACTCCTGTCAGAATTTTGCCTCTTTGAGTATGCAAATCAATATAAATAGCCCTTAAGCTCAGCCTTCTGTGAAAAGACAATGGGAAAATCACGGGGGAAAATATAAGAATTTCAGTGAATACCAAGTGGAGGCAAAGAAAAATGTACTATTTGTTGGTTTAAACAGTGGTATAAACAACAAAAGGAAGTTGATCGAGTGACAGAGTGTCAGAGAAACTCGAAAGCTCAAGTTCACAAAGTCGCACAGTGCCCAAAATAAAGAAGAAGTCACATATCAAAGTTGCTGTGAAAAGGCGAGTCGTAGCCCACCGTCTGAGTGTCATATGAAAGCTTATTAGGGTACAGACAAAAAAAATAGGCACACAGTGGGAAAAAAGCACGAAATGTCAACTTTAATCTCGAAATTTCCACTTTAATCACGTAGTTTATTTTGCCATTAAAGTAGACCATCATAAACTTCATCTTAAAATCGTTTAATTTACTAGTTTCTTAAATCCCATCGTAACTGAAGTAGCACGTTCAATGCTTTGTTCTGTATTTGATCTTCTATGTGCTCTGTGTGTGTGAATCACTACCTGCTTCTTAAACGGGCTTTCTCTTTCTCTGACAGGACACAGAATCCATTACATTCGTGATATTACATCTCTCTGAATAATTAAAATAATGAGATGCATACAGGATATCTTTTTCATGATGATAGGATTGAAAACATGTTATTAAACATGGGAACACGGTGGCACAGTGCTTGTTCATATCTCACGCAAGATACTTGCTGCGCCATGCGCAACCTTCAATGAAATAATTTATCACAGCAGTATTGTCTCTTTCAAACATACTAACTTCCAATTATTGTCCTTACTTTTCTTTCTCCAAATACCCAATCGCCACACAATCAGCTCTGTAATAGACGTTAAGTCATTTGTAAGCTTAGAATGACGATTCTTCAAAACGTTTAAGGAATATTGAAATATCTTCGTAGTACGTGTTTAATTATTCTATCTATCTATCCTACCAGTGTCATGCTAGACCAGCAAGAATAAAGCACAAGGTATAGAATAATCCGTGAACTAGCCAGCGCTGCGGCACCGTGTCCTCACATGTTTGATTATTAACAATATAGATTATTTAAATGAAGTTAAAGTTTTATCTGTATAATATAATCAACATATTTTGCTGCATTTCATCATAAAAATGATACCGTCATCATATGTAAATACGCGCTTTATAAAGTGGCACAGGTTGTGCAATATTATAACTGTAGTGCAAGTTTACAGTGAGGTGATTGTACTTATAAGTACAAACAGTTCTACAAGGAGCACTTGATGGCTGATTGAGTGCATTTAAAGTTCTTGGGATGAAACTGTTTCTGAACCGCGAGGTCCATACAGGAAAGGCTCTGAAGCGTTTTGCCATGGCTGAGACAGCGTGTGCTTGATGCTGTATCTCGATAATTCTCTTTCTGATCAGCTGCTGCTGTGATTCCCCACTCAGATACAGTGATATAAATACTCCAAGTGGTGCAGTGAGAGTAATATGGAAAAAGATGATCCGCTGTGGCAACCCTTAACGGGAGCAGCTGAGAGAAGAAAAAGAAGGTGCAGTGAGAGTAACAACGCTAAAGCAGTTATGGTATTTGGAATACTATGGCTATTCCCTGGACCATTATATTGTTACAGGTTAGTTACAATCAGTTGCATTACACTAATAAACAATATGCAGTTAGTTTTAGTGTATTTATAAAGCCGCGTCAGGAATGTGGATGTAAGAAAGAAAGGGTAACCACACAGGAACAGTAACACTGCTTTGACGCTGTGTGTTGCCAGTCTGCAGAACCGAGCGGAGAACTTGCGTACGCCAGAGTATGAGGTACCGTGGAAATGTGCGTGGCTTTACACCAAGTTTAGGTTTTATACATCGTGATTTGTGCATGGAAACGTTCGTATGCAACATTTCTGTGCATACGAACCGTTTATACATGAGGCCCCAGGTGATTCAGGTGTAGTTAAATTCCCAGGGATGCCTTCTTTGTGTGGTTTATATGTTTTTTTCTGTGTTTATCAAAATAATCCAACAAAATGACTTGAAATTAAAAACTGGATGAATATGTGAGCATGCCTGGTGAAGAACTCGAGTCTGTTGTTAAATTACTTTATACCTTGTGTTTGGTGGTGCTTGAACAAACATTAGTTCTATGCTGTATTGTTAAAAGTACACTGCTGTAAAGTATGGATGAATGGAGGAAGGGAGAAACAATTTGCTTGTCTTGCTTTTCTTCTCAAAAGATTTAGGTTAGGCCAGTTAATATGAATCCTACGATGCATAATAAAGTCAAGGTTAGAGACATAGCATTAGGCTGTTTTTCCGTCATTATCAAATACATACAATAAAAGCTTTAGAACTGAAATGATTGTGGCATTCTAGATCATTCATCATTTTTTGACTCAGACATTGAAAGGTTATTATTGTTTGTTGCTTGGTACCATTAGTTTACATTCAGTGGCCACTTTATTAGGTACAACTATCCTGAATCCTGCTCACCCCCACTCTTCCACCTGCCATCACTATGACCCACGAGCAGCCTTAATTCTTTGAGGCCTGGATTGACAAGGTGCTAGAACCACTCTTTATACAGTTTTATGCTCCTACATTCTTGATAACAGTTCCTGCAGTTTTCCTCCATACTTTCATCCTGCACCTCTGTTGGATTGATAACTACACACTCTGCAGGTCATTGGAGTAAATGGAAGTCACTCTCATTATCTCAGAAAGTGCTTGAAATGATGCGTGTTTTATGATGTGCTGCAAGTATCCATTTGAAAAACAAGATCCTGTGGCCATAAAGGGATACACATGGCAAGAGATAATGCTATGCTACTATATGTTGGAGCATTCAAATGACATTGAGTTGATATTTAGAAGCCTAATACATGCCAAGAAAACAACCCCACATCATTACACTACCACCATCAGCCTGTATCACTGGCATAAGGCTAGACAGATCCATGCGTTCACTTTGTTTACTCCAAAGTATGACCCTACCATCTTCACGTTGCAGTATAAATAAAGATTTTTCAGACCAAGCAACATTATTCCAATCTTAAATTGCCCGGTTCTAATGATTACATTCAAATTGCGGCCTTATTTTCCTGTCTTAGCTGACATGAGTAAAACATGGCGTACTCTTCTGCTGCTATACTCCATCCACTTTATGATCTCACTTACTGCATGTTCAGGAGCCCTTCAATGCATCAGTGCTGTAAGGAACTGTTATTTGAGAATTTCTAGCCTTTCTGTTAGCTAGACAAGCCTGACCATTCTCAGTTCCTCTCATTAAGCAGGTGTTTTCATCTACTGAACAAACACTGAGTGTAAACCCTAGAGACTGTAGTGTGTAGAAATCCCAGGAGGACGGCTGTTCCTGAGATACTGAAACCAACGTGTCTTACACCAATAAACACACCACAGTCAACGTTGCCTAAATCATGCATCTTGTCAGGCTAATTGTGTGGTCAAGCAAAGCTCTTGAACGTGTCTGCATGTTACATAAATTGATCTACAGTTACATGATTAACTGTTTGGAGGAGTACGGATATGTTTTATTTGTGTCAAGGAACAGGTATACCTAAAAAGTGGACACTGAGTGTATTTTGATTGATTATTTCTCTAATTCAGTAATTTATTATCTGATCTTCATGTTATGCAGTAAGAGAGTGCAAAAATATTTACAGTATATCTGGTTTTGCTGTTTATGATATGTTTTTTTAACTTTGTAACTGCACATTGCCACTGTGATTTATTTTTTTTTTAGTGATTCTGTTATCTTTTTTCTGATGCAGGCTCCTTGATTCAGGTCCCAATGAGTGAAAAGGGAAAAATCACAAGAGGCCGTTTAGGGTCTCTTTCATTGAAGAAGGAGGGCGAGAGACAATGCTTTCTGTTCTCCAAACATTTGATCATATGCACTAGAGGATCTGGAGGAAAACTCCACCTAACTAAAGTAAATATATTATACAGTAGCCAACTTTGTTTACAAGCCAGTTATCAAAATAGTTATCCAGAGAGCAACACTGTTATTGTTACTTATTTTATTGATACTTTTTACTGAGTTCATTCAGCTGCTGCAGAAAATCTCCAAAGAGCACTAGGAAACTAGAACTAGATAATACAACCATTAACACTTTGGCACTGAGGTACAAATATCTCGTATTATGACCATAATTCATAAGATTAACATTTAGGTATCTGGTGATTCATTGTTAGGAAATACAATTGTTTTCGTCAATAACTCCTATTCAGACATAGTCCACAATTTTTCTGATGGGACTACTGTACTCTGCACCGTAAAAAATGGTCTATTACATCAGAATATGGCTGGTTTCTTCCACCACAGCAGAGTACTGTGAAGTGCTTGTTGCCAGAACGTGTCTAGCTTTCCTAATGACAACATATCAGTACTTTAGCAAACTGAACAAAATGTTGAAAAATGCCTGGGTCAAGAGGTCCTTGACTCACTACCATACTATTCAGGTATTGAAAACAAAAAGCAAATGAAAAGAAGAAATAGAAAGAAGCGTTCTTGGGTGGTCATGCTAATTATACATTCTGTATACTCTTTCTCACTAGAATGGGGTGATCTCCCTTATTGACTGCACTTTGGTTGAGGAACCAGAAGGGACAGACGACGAGGGTAAGACATGAGTAACTTATGTGAAGCCTAAAAGGTTTGCCTGTTTTTTTCATAAATCTCTGCTATTTATGATGATTGTACAGACTACTTTAGGTTAACTTGTTTAAAGGTAAATTATTAGTTATTTTTGTACCATCTGGATACAAAGCAGACATTGACATCATTCTGTCAACTATGCATGCTCTTGCAAATGACCTACTAAATACAAATGTAGCATTTCTTCTTCTTCTTCTTCTTCTTCTTCTTTCGGCTACTTCCATTATGGGTTGCCACAGCGGATCATGTTTTTCCATATCTTCCTGTCCTCTGCATCTTGCTCTGTTACACCCATCACCTGCATGTCCTCACTCAACACATCAATAAACCTTCTCTTAGGCCTTATTCTTTTCCTCTTGCCTGGCAACTCTATCTTTAACATCCTTATCCCAATATACCCAGCATCTCTCCTCTGCACATGTCCAAACCAACGCAATCTCGCCTCTCTGACTTTGTCTCCTAATCGTCCAACCTGAGCCGACCC
The DNA here is from genome assembly GCF_900747795.2 of Erpetoichthys calabaricus. Lineage (NCBI taxonomy): Eukaryota > Metazoa > Chordata > Cladistia > Polypteriformes > Polypteridae > Erpetoichthys > Erpetoichthys calabaricus. The sequence continues at coordinate 80,722,954 of NC_041410.2, read as the reverse complement.
TCTAATGTACTCATTTCTAATCCTGTCCATCCTTGCCACACCTAGTGGAAATCTTAACATTTTTAACTCTGCCACCTCCAGCTTTGTCTCCTACTTTCTGGTCAGTGCCACTGTCTCCAACCCATATAACATAGATGGTCTCACTACCATCCTGTAGACCTTCCCTTTCACTCCTGCTGATAACCATCTGTCACAAATTAGTCCTGACATTCTTCTCAACCCATTCCACCCTGCCTGCACTCTCTTTTTCACCTCTCTTCCACAATCACCGTTGCTCTGCACTATTGATCCCCAGTATTTAAATTCATTAATTTTCACCAGCTCTACTCCCTGCATCCACACCATTAGACTTACCTCCCTCTCATTTACACACATGTATTCTATCTTGTTCCTACTCACCTTCATTCCTCTCCTCTCTAGAGCATATCTCCACCTCTCCAGGGTCTCCTCAGCCTCCTCCCTACTCTTGCTACAGATCACAATTTCATCAGCAAACATCATAGTCCATGGGGACTCCTGTCTAATCTCGTCTGTCAACCTGTTCATCACTATTGCAAATAAGAGAGGGCTCAGACATGATCCTTGATGTAATCCCACCTCCATGTCGAATGCATCTGTAACTCCTACCAAAGACCTCACCGCTGTCACACTTCCCCCGTACATATCCTGTACAACTCTTACATACCTCTCTGCCACTCCCGACTTCCTCATGCAATACCACAACTCCTCTTGCGACACCCTGTCATATGCTTTCACTAGGGCCACAAAGACGCAGTGGAACTCCATCTGGCCTTCTCTATACTTCTCTATCAACACCCTCAGAGCAAACATTGCATCTGTGGTGAGCTTTCCTGGCATGAAACCATACTGCTGCTCACTAATCATCACCTCACTTCTTAACCTAACTTCCACTACTCTTTCCTATAACTTCATGCTGCGGCTCATCAATTTCATCCCCCTGTAGTTACTATAGCTCTGCACATCCCCCTTATTCTTAAAAATCAGTACCAGTACACTTCTTGTCCACTCCTTAGGCATCCTCTAACTTTACAAGATTCCATTAAATAATCTACTTAAAAATTCCACTGCCATCTCTCCTAAACACCTCCATGCTTCCATAGGCATGTCATCTAGATCAACGGCCTTTCCATTCTTTATGCTCTTTATAGCTGTCCTAACTTCCTCCTTGCTAATCTGTTGCAGTTCCTGATTCACTATCGCCACATCATCCAACCTTCTCTCTCTCTCATACCCTTGATTCTTCAGCCTCTCAAAGTACTCTTTCCATCTGCTCAACACACTCTCCTCACTTGTGAGTATGTTTCCACCTTTATCCTTTATCACCTTAACCTGCTGCACATCTTTCCCAGCTCGGTCCCTCTGTCTAGCCAATCGGTACAGGTCCTTTTCTCCCTCCTTAGTGTCCAACCTCTCATACAACTCATCATATGCCTTTTCTTTAGCCTTCACCACCTCTCTCTTCACCTTGTGCCTTATCTCCTTGTACTCTTGTCTACTTTCTGCATCTCTCTGACTATCCTACTTCTTCTTCGCCAATCTCTTCCTCTGTTAACTTTCCTGTACTTCCCCATTCCACCACCAGGTTTTCTTTTCCTCCTTCCTCTGTCCAGATGTCACGCCAAGCACCCTACTTGCTGTCACCCTTACTACATCTGCTGTAGTTGCCCAGCTATCTAGAAAACTCTTCACTGCCACTCAGTGCCTGTCTTACCTCCTCCCTGAACTCAGCCTTGCAGTCTTCCTTTTTCATCTTCCACCATTTGATTCTTGGCTTTGCCCTCATTCTCCTCCTCTTCTTCTTGATCTCCAACATAGAGACCACCATCATGTGCTGCCTAACTACACTTTCCCCTGCCACCACTTTGCAGTCTTCAGTCTCCTACAGATTGACCCTCCTGCACAGGATATAATCTATCTGTGTGCATCTTCCTCCACTCTTGTATGTCACCCTATGTCCCCCCTCTTCTTAAAATATGTATTCACCACAGCCATGTCAATCCTTTTCGCAAAATCCACCATCATCTGACCTTCTTCGTTCCTCCCCTTGATACAATACCTAAAATTCACCTCCTCGTCTCCTCTGTTCCCTTCACCAAGATATCCATTGAAATCCGCTCCAATCACGACTTTCTATCCCTTGGGTACACTGTTCATCACTTCATCCAACTCACTCCAAAAATCTTCTTTCTCATCCATCGCATACCCAACTTGTGGGGTATATGCACTAACAACATTCATTATCACACCTTCAGTTTCCAGCTTCATAATCATCACTCTGTCTGACACTCTTTTCATCTCCATAACACTCTTGACATACTGTTCCTTCAGACTAATCGCTATCCCATTTCTCCTCTCATCCACACCATGATAGAACAATTTGAATCAACCTCAGATCCACCTGGCCTTACTCCCTTTCCATTTAGTCTCTTGCACACACAATATATCAACCTTCCTTCTCTCCATCATATCGGCTAACTCTCTCCCCTTACCAGTCATACTGCCAACATTCAAATTTCCTACCCTCAGGTCTACTCTCTTTACCTTCCTCCACTCCTCCTGCCTCCGGACACGTCTCCCCCCTCTTCTTCTCCTTCTTTGGCCAATAGTAGCCCAGTTTCTACCAGCACCCTGTTGGCTAACAGTATTGGTGGTGGCTGTTGTTAACCTAGGCCTCAACCGATCCGGTATGGAAATTTGTATTGTTATCCGCATTTTGATCTGGCAAAATTTTATAATGGATACCTTTTCTGATGTAACCCTCCCCATTTATCCGGGCTTGGGACCAGCAGAAAGAAACACACTGGTTTGCGCATCCCCTGTGGCTGGGTTAAATGTAGCATTTCTATCAATTGAATTTATTCTACTACAAATAAGCAAGACCTAAGGATATGAAGATAGCACCAGATATGACTGCATTAGGTACAAACATAGCATTCTGAAATGTAACAAGTTCAGTCTCCAATCATACTAAGTTGTGAAATATAGATTTGACTGGAGAACAGTATAAGACTGTAAAATTACTATTGGTTAAGGCTGCAGACAGATTTTGACACCAATTAAAGGTGACACGGTTTAAAGGGCAAAAAGTTGAAAGATTTGTGTATTAAATTGTTTTTATATTTTGGGTGTCAATTATAATCTAAAAATGTTTTATATAATGTCATGTTTGTGAATTTCCCCTTGGGATTTGTGAATTTTACCTTGGGATTAATAAAGTATCTATCTATCTATCTATCTATCTATCTATCTATCTATCTATCTATCTATCTATCTATCTATCTATCTATCTATGTGATGTATATTTTACATACAATTGCAGCAACAGGCACCTACATCAATGTTTTTTAAATTCTTACAGCCTTTAAGTCTTTGTTTAAAGCACTCATAATGGCAATAATATAAAAATGGCAATGAGCAGAGAAATTTAACATAAAGTAAGTTTAAATAAGGCTAAAATCAGGTAGCAACATACAGGAGGAAAAAAACAGTTAATTAAGCTTTACACCTAAACTCCATATGTTCTGAATTTTACACTGTTTTTAGCAAAGACAGGTCAAGACATGGAACATCTTGATTTCAAAATTGTTGTTGAACCAAAAGATGCACAGTCTTTTACTGTCATCCTGGTAGCATCATCCCGCCAGGAAAAATCAGCTTGGACAAGTGACATCAGCCAAGTGAGTAAACCTAACTGCTGTGAATGAGTGTACAGTAACAGCCAGTTTTGCATCCAGCATAACTTTTGCTTTCTGCCTCTTCTTCAAGTGCATTGATAATATCCGGTGCAATGGTCTCATGATGAATGCCTTTGAAGAAAATTCAAAAGTGACTGTTCCACAAATGATAAAGTAAGTAACCTGAAAAGTTAGATGCTAATAATGCAAACATATTCACAGGTGAAGCAGACAAAAATCAGAAAATGTTTCAAATGTCAATTTCAAATAATTGGCATGTGGTGTTGACACTTAACTATATGTTCCACATGCACAAAAAATAAAAAAACACTTGACTGACTAGGACAGCACTCAGTGACCATTCCCCATCATCATTCATGGATCTAGGATCCTAAGTTTGACTATCACACCCTACCATTTCCTCTGTGGAACTGCCCATTCTCCATCTGTTTGCAAAGATCTTCCTCCAGGTACTCCAGTTTTCCTCCAACATCCCCAAATATGTACTTGTTAGGTTGAAAAGCAATTCTAAATTGGATCCATGTGAGTTTCAATATTGGATGGAGTGAAGGTGTGCATGCGTGAACCCTGTGCGCAATTCAGAGTCGGTCTCTGCCTTACAATACTGTAAATGCTGCTGGATAGTCTCTGGTCACCCACAACCCTGATTTGAATTAAATGGATTTTTCGAGTTTCATCTTTATGTTATGTTACTTGAGTGCCTGATTCCCTCAAGAAAATCTGCCTCTAAAAACATGGTTCTCTTTACCATCATTTCTATCCAGGTCTGACACTAGTCTGTACTGTGATGACGTGGACATCCGGTTCAGCAAAATGATGAATTCCTGCAAGGTCTTGCAGATTCGCTATGCAAGTGTGGAGCGTCTACTCGAGAGACTGACAGACTTAAGGTTTCTCAGCATTGATTTTCTGAATACGTTTCTGCACTCATACCGTGTGTTCACCACTGCAGATGTGGTTCTGGACAAGCTCATTACCATTTATAAGAAGCCTATCAGTGCCATACCAGCTAGGTAAGTTCTTCAGGTTGCCCTGCATAGTGCTTTCCAATTTTCTTCTTTGAATTCCAGCATATTTTATGACATATAATGAACTCAGCCACAAAACTAGATGGCAACCATCAAGATAATGCACTCCACCACAGGGAGCCATTCATTCAATTCAGACTATTAATACACTTCAAGCATGCATGTCTCCAAAGATGGTCTTTCATTCAGTTTAGAGTTTCAATAAAGTTCAAGTGGCCTTAATCCAGATGAGAATCTTTGCATATTATCAAGGAATGTATATTCAAATGAGATTCATTTAAATTAACCCATGTTCATATAAGGCTTTAAAATGGTTTATAAAAAAGATTCTTACCAGAGTTCAGGTGACCTCAAACTGAATAAGACAAGATATTAGTCCTGTCTAAGTGACTTGTATATTCAGGTCTGTTATTTTTAATTCACCTTGCATCACCTAGATTGAAACCAAGCAGTGCTTTCTTTAGTCTAGCTCTGTTTAATTTGTCTTGGCATAATTAGATCCATAAAACTTGTTTAAGTCCAAATCACATTACAGTACTAGCAATCAGGTAAACTTATTCTTATGTCAAAACTTTCATTACCAAACAGGAAGTAAAGGATGATCGGAAAGGGAGAAAACAACATAAAACAACATAATCTCTTGCTTTAGTCATATTCCACAAGTCTAGAAGCTAGTCAGTGTTCCCATACACTTTGCTGACTTTCTGTGTTTTTCCCATTTGACTTGTCTCCTACTATATAACTCTTGGCTCGTCTTCTGTTTCAAGCTTGTTCTGTGGGTACTTCTGGAATCAAAGGGTCACTTTAAAATCCCTTTGGTCAAAAGAGTGTCATCTGACAGCTCTTTGGAATGTAGAACTTCTTACTCTCAAATACAAACGAGTTACTGTTGCCTAACTCCAAACTCTTGACAATTACCAAGATGCACCATTTCCAGACCAAACTTGTTATTGTATCTACTTTCTGAATTCTGGTCACACCCTTGTATGATATATGTCACATCAAGTTATGTATACCTTGTAAAACGTTTCATGCCAGCCCTAGTGCTCACCGTCTACCCTGCACAAAAATTTCAGTCTTCAGTGACTTACAATATAGTCAAATATTCTTCATCAGGTGAACATTTTGCTTTCAATAACAAACAATATTTATCCAAATGAGGTTCTTTATTGCTTGATCTTGATTCAGATATGCATTTTTTGTTTTATATCATGTATTAATTCAACTCATATGGGCTGTTGCCAATTAATACCTCTTAGTCCAGGTCAAATACCTAATCTCTATATATAATCTTCATTTGGATCTTGATCTTCGTTTGTCCACGAATGAATTAGAAGAAGAAGCACTAGATGGCAGTAGAGAGACAGCTAAAACATAGGCATTGCATTAAGAATCTCCTCCAGGCTTATACTTCTGAAGACTGTAGTACTCCAGTCACACCTCAAAACACAGACATTCAAACTAAACAAATTGTTGTGCTTTAAATTAACTAATCTTTATATATAATCTTCATTTGGATCTTAATCTTTGTTTGTCTGCGAATTCATGTTCCCCTGACACTGCCTTGGTTGTTACTTTTCTTTACAAACACTGTCGATAGCACTCTTTGTGTTTAGATCTGGCGTCGACACCTGCTTCGTTGTCGAGACTGTGGTTTTTTTGTGTTTCTATTGACAGTCGTTGGCAGCACTTCGTCCAAATCGAATGTTCACCCACTTCTTGGAGTCGGCAGTCAGAGTATATAAGTCGGACACACTTCTGTGATTTTCCATCAGTCGGCGTTTGGAGTTCAAGAAAGAAGCATTGGTTCTTCTTTACTCTTTGGATTGCCACAAAGTAACCTGCGAGACTGGAGAAAGGTTGAGAAGAGATCGTGAGAGGAAACGACAGCGTCGTGAAAACGAGACGGACTGTGAACGGAGAGAAGCAGAAATGCTCCTCCACCACCACATAATTACTATTCGGGCAGTGATTCCGAGTAGGCCGTTCCTATCAAATCAATGTCCAAGGGTTTTGTTTTGTAATTTTGTTTCCCTTATAAAAAATCATAATGCTGTGCGACGAAGGGCCCAGTTCACGACTGGCAGCCGCGTTTAAACAGGGAGCCCTTCAGAGACGTAGTTGTGCGCACATGGCTAGTATTCAGATAAGATGTTTCTTTCTAGCTAAGGTAACACAGTATAAGTTAGATTAAGCAATACATTCATTGTGGCCACAATTTCAGTTTTCTGTCAAATTTAATCTACCAAAACTTAGATCAAAATGATAAATGAATTGTGTCCCTAGATTTATTCCATTATTATCCAGGTAGCCTACATTCAGGTGGGTATTTTGTGCAACTTAGTTTTATATGAGATGTTTCTTAGATTTTTTTTTTTTGTCTACAGATTAAAAAACAGCAAACATATACCTTAACAACAGAGTTTGCTCAAAAGGCATTACATGTCTGTCTATCTTCAGTTTGTTGTTCTAGGTGGTGGAATGTTACTTGTAACAGTCTAATTCATTCTCCACTTTAAATCCTCCTACACAACGTGTCATCTAACAGGAGCGAAAGAACAGGTTAGCAAAATGAGCTGCTTCTACAGTACATTCTCTTAACAATTTTGGGTAATGTCAGCTGGAAGAAATGCTAAGGTTACTGCAGAAAAGACAATTCATAAACAAACCCGAATCAAGCAAGAGGAGACATACGCCATTACAGAGGATCATTTGGCTTCCTGTCACTTGACCGTGTGCTCCATGAGGCTGGCCTGCAGCTGTCTAGCATCACTATGGAAACCAACCACTCTGCGGCAGGACCCCACCCCTTCTTCTGCTCCTCAGCTCTGCAGAGAATCGAGGCAATTAAATATTTATGAAAACACTCTACATTGAGGTTGCTTCCTGATTTTAACCCCAGAAGAGGATTACATAAAGAAAATGAACTGAACCATTGGCAGCTGTCTGTGTCTTTTGACCTTCTTTCCATTTGCAACATCATCTAAGCAATATCCGACATCTCCATTATGGAAGGTATTGATGGGGAAGCAGTAAGAATAGCCGCTTATTGACCTGTACTCTAAAGGGTGCAAGAGTATGCTCATTTCACTTGAAGTAAAGCCCCAGGCTGACAGTCAGTGGTACTCTTTAAATGTTGGAAAAAGGAGAGCAAATGATTAAGGATTAGCTGACTCCAGAGGATTTCACTTTCCTCCTCAAATTAAGCTTATCAGCTGAAAAGGTTGTAGAGTCGTCAATAAAACGAGCACCTCAATTACAGTTTAATGGCTCAGACATGCCCTCTGACCCCTATATCCCCTTTATTTTAGAGGCTGAATGGTATCCCTATCTCTTAAGACTGGTTTCCTGTACATCCACTTGTTTTATTTATTTTTTTACTTATTTTTGACTAGATGATGCAGGACAATAATAGACTAATGTTTCCTGTGAAATCTGTATCTTGCTGCTACAGTCTTCTCCAGCAGAACATTAAATAAAGCGTAGTTGTTATATCACTGTGTGCTGAAAACAAGTGTCTTGAAAATTAATTTAAGAATTAGACTATAATTTATTTTTTGCTTGGGTTGATAGTCAGACAACCAAATAATATTTGGTAACCCACTGTCTTACTCGATAAAGTTTTTAGCTTAAGTTGAACCAACTGTAGACAGTTACAGAGGAAGTCTAGGAAGTAATGAACTGTTGATGATCATTTCTACTGGAAGACAATAGAATTCCAAGATGTTCTGCTTTTTCACTTCAACCTTTCAATCTCCTTCCTATTAAGCTGCTCAATGTGTCTGTTTGTCTTGCAAAGCATCTTATTTTTACACTACAGGTGTTTAATTGGGTGTTTAATACCTCTGTTTCTGCCTGCTATTTTTCAGGTCTTTGGAGCTTTTTTTTGCAAGTAGTCAAAACAATAAGCTTTTGTATGGTGAGCCACCAAAGTCACCCAGAGCTAGCAGAAAATTTTCCTCACCTCCACCTTTGTCCATCACCAAATCTTCATCACCCAATCGCCGCAGAAAGCTTTCTTTGAATATCCCCATTATAACAGGGGGAAAAGCCCTAGATCTGGCTGCCTTGAGTTGTTCTTCTAATGGCTATGCAAGCATGTACACATCCATGTCCCCTTTCAGCAAGACCAGTCTGGACATCAACAAGTTGTATGTGTCAAGCTCCATCTCCAACAAAATCCAAGATGAATCTGACGGGAAAGGGGAAAAACCAGAAGATCCATCACCAAGCAAACCAGGTAAGACTTTGTAATTAGTTTGTTTCCGGTTGTAAATCTTCATTAGGAACCTAATTATTAACCTCTATTCATTAAGGTTTAGAGTCCCAATGACTCTTTAAAATACAGTATGTTCACTTTGTAGGTTACCTATGTTACCTATGTAAAATTATTTCCATTAGATAGCTCTGTTTTAATGTCAAATGATGAATATGTGTTAAAAACTGTGTCTCTATATAACTCTGTGATAAATCTGTCAAAATGCACCATCATCAGTCAGTAGGGCAAATAGATAAACCAGATTCATAAATGAAAGGAGACAATTCAGCACACCAAGCACATCTGTTTTCTTAATAGCTAATTTGTCCTTATATCTCATCCAAGAACTTCTGGTCAATGTTTCCTTTTCGAAAACATGACTCAGTAGTATTTTCCAGATTCACACAATCCTTTTGTATGAGGAAAAGTTTCCTAGCTTCTGGCTTAAATTTACTTCCATTTATGTTCCAACATTGCCCTAGTTCATGTGATTCATACTTACCTAAAAGAATGATGTTGAGGAGATTTTATCAATATCTTTGACAACTTTGAAGACCCGACTCAGATGCCTATGCAGCCTTCTATGCTCGTGGCTAAAGGGGTTTAAAGTTGGACATGCCCTTTCCTGTCACTACAGCATTATGGAGTCTGATTGAAACTTGTCTTGATTTGTATTCAAGTTTATATAATACAAGGTAATATTTTATTTGCCTTTTTAATTGATTCTGCACATTGTCTAGACAAAGGGAATATTGTATTAAAACAGACCACTAAATCATTTTCAAAGGTTGCTTCCTGCAGATAACATGACTTATGAATTTATAATTAGCATTCCTTTTGTCTACATGTAGCACTTTTCACTTGTCTACATTTTTCATGTGTTCATTCATGTTTGAAAACTGATTTTTTTTTTGCTGCCTCTTTGGTGTTTATTATGCATTCAATTTTGGTGTGGTCTGAAATTTTACAAATTTACTAACTAGTGTAGAGTGCATGCCATTAGTAAAATTAGTAAGAGTAACAATCCAATAGCAAATCGCTGAGGATGTCCGTCATTACTCAATTTGTGTCCCTGCCCAATTTTCATCACACATGTGCAGGCAATAAACTACATATCTGTTCTATATAGTGGATGTGTATTATTTTGTGAAATTACATAATATTTCATCTTATTTTGGAATTGCATTAAGGTTGACCTTGTCTTCACTAGCAACTAAATCTTTTGCGGTTAACTTTGAAAACTGAACATTTTAAAATTTACAACGCCGTCAAAGAAAATACTTGCTGAGAGGAATTTAACCTGTGTGTGTCTGCAAACTAGATACCCTAACATATAAGCAGCTACACCTTGGTTGCATGCATGTTCCAAATTGAACATGGGATGCAGATCAGGCAGCTACAGAGTCCAATTATGAATATGTCTCATGTGGGGCATTCTCTGTATTTTTTTTTTGCTGGTCAATTTGCCAATAAGGAGTGGAATGCTTCTCCCTGGCTGTCACAAATGAAGTGGCATTTAGACCTGTATTCTTGGGAGGATTTAAGCATACAATACATGGTTTCTGTTTGACACTGTTTACCCTTTGAGATTTTAATGAAAATTCAATTCCATTATACTAAGTATGCAGTAGCAACTTTTTTGTTTACCACTTTGCAGCTTCATATTTTTTAACAAGTGAAGCTACAATCACTGAAATCAGTGCCATTCTTGTTCAATCATTAAGTGACAACAGTCCTAAATTCCACCCCTCTCACCACCCATTCTACACAGAATTATTGGTCTGGTTTTAACGTTTAGTAACTACAGTTAGGTCCATAAATATTTGGACAGACACAACTTTTTTCTAATTTTGGTTCTGTACATTACCACAATTAATTTTAAATGAAACAACTCAGATGCAGTTGAAGTGCAGACTTTCAGCTTTAATTCAGTGGGGTGAACAAAATGATTGCATAAAAATGTGAGGCAACTAAAGCATTTTTTTATCACAATCCCTTCATGTCAGGGGCTCAAAAGTAATTGGACAATTGACTCAAAGGCTATTTCATGGGCAGGTGTGGGCAAGTCCATCGTTATGTCATTATCAATTAAGCAGATAAAAGGCCTGGAGTTGATTTGAGGTGTGGTGTTTGCATGTGGAAGATTTTGCTGTGAACAGACAACATGCGGTCAAAGGAGCTCTCCATGCAGGTGAAAAAAGCCATCCTTAAGCTGCGAAAACAGAAAAAACCCATCCGAGAAATTGCTACAATATTACGAGTGGCAAAATCTACAGTTTGGTACATCCTGAGAAAGAAAGCAAGCACTGGTGAACTCAGCAACGCAAAAAGACCTGGAAGTCCACGGAAGACAACAGTGGTGGATGATCACAGAATCATTTCCATGGTGAAGAGAAACCCCTTCACAACAGCCAACCAAGTGAACAACACTCTCCAGGGGGTAGGCATATCGATATCCAAGTCTACCATAAAGAGAAGACTGCATGAAAGTAAATACAGAGGGTGCACTGCAAGGTACAAGCCACTCATAAGCCTCAAGAATAGAAAGGCTAGATTGGACTTTGCTAAAGAACATTTAAAAAAGCCAGCACAGTTCTGGAAAAACATTCTTTGGACAGATGAAACCAAGATCAACCTCTACTAGAATGATGGCAAGAAAAAAGTATGGAGAAGGCGTGGAACAGCTCATTATCCAAAGCATACCACATCATCTGTAAAACACGTTGGAGGCAGTGTGATGGCTTGGGCGTGCATGGCTGCCAGTGGCACTGGGACACTAGTGTTTATTGATGATGTGACACAGGACAGAAGCAGCTGAATGAATTCTGAGGTGTTCAGAGACATACTGTCTGCTCAAATCCAGCTCAATGCAGTCAAATTGATTGGGTGGCGTTTCATGATACAGATGGACAATGACCCAAAACATACAGCCAAAGCAACCCAGGAGTTTATTAAAGCAAAGAAGTGGAAAATTCTTGAATGGCCAAGTCAGTCACCTGATCTTAACCCAATTGAGCAGGCATTTCACTTGTTGAAGACTAAACTTCAGACAGAAAGGCCCACAAACAAACAGCAACTGAAAGCCGTTGCAGTAAAGGCCTGGCAGAGCATTAAAAAGGAGGAAACCCAGCATCTGGTGATGTCCAGGAGTTCAAGACTTCAGGCTGTCATTGCCAGCAAAGGGTTTTCAACCAAATATTAGAAATGAACATTTTATTTCCGGTTATTTAATTTGTCCAATTACTTTTGAGCCCCTGAAATGAAGGGATTGTGTTAAAAAAACACTTTAGTTGCCTCACATTTTTATGTAATCATTTTGTTCACCCCACTGAATTAAAGCTGAAAGTCTGCACTTGAACTGCATCGGAGTTGTTTCATTTAAAATTCATTGTGGTAATGTACAGAACCAAAATTAGTAAAAAGTTGTCTCTGTCCAAATATTTATGGACCTAACTGTACATCATGATACTGTTAATCACAGGTGTTGAACTCCAGACTTGGAGGGCTGCAGTGGCTGCAGGTTTTCATTCTAACTTTCTTCTTCATTAGTGACCTGTTTTTTTCTGCTAATTAACTTCTTTTGCCTTAGTTTTAATTAACGTGACTCAGGCTCCTTAGTCGTCTTTTTCCTTAATTAGCAACCAAACAATAATGAGACACAAAACGAGGCGCTACATGACCAGCTCCCCTGTGCCCATCACACAGTATCTAAAAATAAAGAAAGGTGAAGGTCTCAGTAAGGTTGATCTCTCAGGTCACCAAAACATGGTGATGGTGTTCTTAGAAAAATCAGAAAATCAACAAAGAATGAGAGCAGCAACAAGCCATGGAATTAAATAATGAGTTTAATTAACAGCAAGAATCAGCTTCTCATTAAAGTGATTGGAGTTTAAAATCCCAGCTTAGCTGGTCATCTGTCGGCTCGTTTCACATCTCATTTCTCTTTGGCTGTTATTTAATGAAGAAAGGAATACATTCAGAGTACTGAATCCTTAAAAGCAGGACTATTAAAATGAAGGGAAAAGGAGTTAATTAGCAGTGAAATCTGATCACTGATTAGGAAAAGGGTTAGAATGAAAACCTGCAGCCACTGTGGCCCTCCAGGCCTGGAGTTTGACACCCCTGCTGTAAATGCATGCAAGATTTTAGGTTTCAAATGTCTAAGTGTGCCAGTAACTTCAGGTGTAAACTGAGCTAAAATAATAAGTAGAAGTTATGAGCGGCTGTATTATCATGGTATTAACCCTCAACTTACTCAAGTTTGTTACCAGATTAGTCAACTCTTGCACTTTAAGATTAACACACACACACACCCTAACCACAAAAGTGCCATATAAATGACATATACACAGCTGACCATTTCCCAAGCACTTTAACCACACTAGTGCCATATGAATGACTCCCTAGCACTTAAAGAGACTAACTTATCTTTGGCATGAACGACATACAATGTCTAAGATATATCTCAGACCTAAATATTACTTTGCTCTTCAAGAATATATTAAAGCATACAAAGGCTTAACATGCTTGGCTCTAAAATTAAAAGAAACTTGGTGTTTATTAAAGAACAAAAATACCAGTAGAGGAAACCATAAAAGAAAATGTAGATAGTAAAGTCTAGATACATATATACTGTATATATGTATATTATTTATATATACATATATATATATATTGTATATATATATATATATATATATATATATATATATATATATATATATATATATATATATATATATATACACTGTATATATATCTTATATATGTCTACACGTGGAAGTGTGTGTGTCTGTCTGGCCCAGAAGTGACAGGTGGAGTCGGAGTAAAGGCTCTGCCTCCGAGGAAGCAGAAAACTCGCATAGCCGCTAAAAACACAAGTGGTGAGAGCACGTCAGCAAAACAACACCTCTGAAAAAAGACAGTCGCTTAGCCGCTAACATCGGCAAAACGGTATCCCTTTTACTTTTCCTCCCGCCTCAAATACTGTACACAAGCGAGGTGAGCACGTCGGCAAAACAAATCCTCCTAGGAGCAAGATGCCCAGAGTAGTTTCTTTCAGTTATCTGACATCTCTACATTTCAGTTTTCTCTCTGATGATTTCAATAGTTTCTAGGACCCCGGGCTTTTTACAGCACTGGCTTACACAGCTAGTGTATGTATATATATATATATATATATATATATATATATATATATATATATATATATATATATAGTCTTTTGAAAAAGCTTACAAAGAATTAGAGATGTCAAAAATGAATGTCCCTGGGTTGCTTTTGATCCTGCAACTGATATTGTTCATGAGATGCTTTATCTGATGATCAGATGAAGATGGTCGCACATCTTTCTTCCTCTCCTGATGTCGCTCTCACATAGGACATGCGATGTTACACACATTTGATTGGCTGGCTGTCAATATAATGGATGCCCTCACTCAAGCTCTTTGATCGGTTTAAGTATGTCTGCTTCCCTTCCTTTCCCAAGCTGTAAACCAATTTGCCGATTCCTAGTTCCAGGCGCCCATCTGGTCACAGGTTATAAAGTAATCAATACAGCCTGAGGTATTATCCTGGTCTTCTGCTTTGTTTGCACAGATGTTTAAAAAGTAAGGTACAATTCAGTCAGGATAAGAGATGCTTTGATGTTAATTACCTACTTAAGTGTTAAGTCCACCTGAGCAAAACATTTGTTTTAAGGTGATACAATTCAGAAAGACAAGACAATATCATGTTTATTGTCCTTGTAAAATTAAGTTTATCTTTGTATGTGAGAGAGAAAAATAAATATAAAATTTTAAATACACCACAAACAGTGGCCTTTGTTAATTTTAACAGTAGAGTAGTGATAGTGAACTGATAGATTGAATGGTTTACTTCACTCTTCAGCCCTGAATGAATCTTTGGGCATTTTTTTTTATTTCAGATAAATGTACATTAACATCATTTGACAAATGATCCATTGGCTTCTTTACTTTTCTGCTTCATTTTAATGTATTTGATTGTTAATGTTTTGCCCCTTAAAAGTACAGTGAATGAAAAGTAAATGGTTAGCAGAACAAACAATACATTCTACCCAGTGGTCACCAATTGTAAGCTCATCGTCAAGTGAGTGCTTTTACAAAAATAATATATCAGCACAATCTTAAACAAAAACTTCATATGGAATAGTTGATGCTACCCCGTATTGCTGAATACAGACAGACAGCGAAAGCAAACTGAGAAAAAGAGTGAATTCTGTTACTGGCCACCATAGATGTAGTTGAGGGCCAATGCTGCAAAATGTCAGGATAATCAAATACTATATTGTTCAATACTGCATGTCTATTATTTTACTGACAATTGTTATACATAATTTGGGTTGAGTTGGTAAGTGAAGTAAATTTTTGAAACATTAAAACCACTCCCATTTTCTATATCACAGGGAAGAGTACATTTTAAAATGTGCCTTTACTGCAGTAGAACATTTTTTGCAGCTGCTTAAAGGCAATTGATTAGAAAGGATCATTTTAGCAAGGCTTAACATCAACAGTAGCCAGTTTGCCATGGACAACCAGGCTGGGGCAATTTGTAACCAATTCTTGGCCTTTTGGCAACCACTTTAATGATGCAGAACTGGCCAGTTTTAACTCATTACACAGATCGGCATATAAATTGCCAATTGCTAGTTGGTTTTATGATTAAAGTAAAATGTAAGTAGGGCAAATACATACTGCACTTCCTGGCTTTACTTCATGTGGGTAAAGCAAATTAAAAAATAGTGTTAAGACCAGGCACTATGGAAGGGTGTGTGAATCGGTTGTGTACATAACAAGAATATTAAAAGTCTCATTTAGCTCTACTGTGACCGGAGCAACCCAAGTACGAATCAATCTGGGAGAAAAATGTAAAGGGCTGAAAAATCCCACAGAACCTCCTGCCACTACAGCACGTCTGCAGTGAGGAAGACCTTTAAAGCAATGGTTCTAAAATGGAGTAAACTTCCGGGGAGCCACAAGATGACTGAAAATACTTATAATATAGCTGCAAAATAATTAAATTACTAAAAGTCAGCTCTAGCAGGGGTGTCAAACTTAAGGCCTGTGGGCTGGAAGCTGCATTGCAATCTTTTTAAACCAGCCTGCTTCATCAATATTCAAAACATGTTACATAATTTTCTCAAAGCCCCTCTTTAAAGTCCGCTTCATATAGATTATATCTGTACATAACTTAGTTGGATTACATCTGCACCTAGCATTAAAATGTCTCTGTTGTCCGCATCATGTCACACATATACACAGCAATATACTGTTTAGTATCCACTTGTGTTTATCTGCATAAGACAATGCATTGCATTCCACAGTGTCTTAAAGAATGTCTGTGCTTTAAACATTTGACAGTCTCGTGAAGAAAATGGCAGGTTGACTAAAGCCACTCTACTCACATTTTAATGCTTCACAGGTTTCAGGGTTGGACACAATTCTACAGCTTAGACGACTGCTACAGCGCTACATAATGGTTGTCTCTTTCTCCTGACTTGACTGTTGTATGTACAGAGAAAATGCATTTGTATTTCCTCTGGTGTTAAATATGGCTGCTGCTGATGGTATCAACCCAGTGCTGAATCCAGAGGATAACAAAGTAGCTTCTGTAATTAAGTTAGGAAAAAAAATGTTTTCGGTGACTAATTCTTCATTTTAATAATCACTTTGATTTTTTAATTTTCAGAAATACTCAAAGATATATTACCTAATTTAAAAAGCAATACTTATGCCCAGTAAGTAATGAGCAGCTTTGCTATCAAAAATATCTGCAGTGACAAATTTTTTGGTAATTACATTATTTATCCCTAAAAAATGTCTACTTTTTGTATTTTATGATTAAGAAATTCTGGCACTAGTAAAATAACATAAACAACTTTGTCTCTCTATTATAAAAGGAAATCCTGGGACAGGACTTTCTCTAAGATAATTTCAACTCCCACGAGAGATAATTTCAGGTCCCGCGAGACGAGACCTTTTGCCAAGAGATTGACAAGTCCCACCCTCTTCTCAAACATTTACAACCACGCCCACAATCCACTCACTTCTCATTCATTTGAATGCTATTATCAGACACGCTCTCAGCTCCAAGCAGGGTCGGAAGTAAAAGACAAAGAGTAGAAGACAAAGTAGAACATCGTAAAGAGGTTCAAAAACATTGGCGCGATACACATACAGAGCAGGTTAGAGATTATGAAAGTACTAAAATTCGAAAGTCTCAAAAACTGATGGTAAAGATTGCCTTTAGCGCTAATAAACGGACATTATTACTCATTGAAATAACGGAACACCGAAAAGAGATTGAATATATGGGCATAGGTGATATGACAGAAGTATGTACCGTAGTTATTGTTCAGCTTTAAACTTTAAGTTGGAGACTTGTAGATCGTCTAATTCGTGTTGCCGTCAGAGACAAGTAGTGTTTCTTCCCAATGAAGAGGCATATCCGCAATAATTAAAAAATGTGTTGTTTGGTGAAAGTGAAATCCACATACGCTAGCAGCAGAGACACGAAGTGGCTGGCGTGCCCACGGTCCACTCACTTCTCATTCGTTTGAATGCTATTGTCAGACACAGTTCCTGCACTCTCAGCTCCAAGTGGGGTTGGAAATAAAAGACAAAGAGTAGAAAGCAAAGTAGAACGTCTTAAAGAGGTTCAGAAACGTTAGAGCGATACACATGCAGAGCAGGTTAGAGATAATAAAAGTACTAAAATTCAAAAGTCTCAAAATACTGATATGAGTGCTAACAAATGGAAATTATTACTCTGTGAAATAACGGAACAGCGAAAAGAGATTGAATATATGGACATAGGTGATAAGACAGAAGTGTGTAGATATTGTTTGGCTTTAAACTTTAAGTTGGAGACTTGTAGATCGTCTAATTCATGTTGCCATCAGGGAAAAGTAGTGTTTCTTCCCAATGAAGAGGCGTATCCGCGAGAATTAAAAGTTTTGTTGTTTGGTGAAAGTGAAATCCACATACACAAGCGGCAGAGACACGAAGTGGCTGGTGCATAGCGCAAGCTGGGAGGGGTTAGTGAGTGAAGCGAGCATAGGGCAAAGCCCCCGAGTATTATTTAATAAAAAACAATAGGATGTTTTAAAAATGGCATATTAATTGAGTATTACACTTTAAAAAACACAGGCACTATATCAACACTAACAGCAAATATGTTTTTGTTAAAACATAAGTTCAAAAACAAGCACCTTTATTAAGACTACAGCAAAAGTACATGAGGTTAAATATCATAGCCTGTGTAGGGGGACCCTGACATATTCTGATGGCACACTGAGGGACCTTGGAGGAATAAATGATGAAAACCACTGTGTGTAAGATGAAAAGATACACCAATTGCAAAACGTGTCAGAAAAAAGTTAGCCATGATGGAACCAAAGTGAAAATGTATGGCACTACATATTTGATAGGACATTATGATTACATCACTCAGGAGAATATGCTGACTTCAACAACTTTCATTACATACATGTAAAACAGTATTCTTTTGACACATTTATTACTTCTTTTTGATTAATTTTTTAAAGTACTGCAATGTTAATAAAGTTAATTAAACACCATAAAATACATTTTACTAATAATAATTATTTTTCTTTTTGTTTCAATAAAAGATATAAGGATGGATGTTTTAGAAACAAAGGAACAAGTAAGAGAAATGCTCCTGCACATTTTAGAAAATATATAATATACTGTATATTAATTTTCTGATCCCTCTTATCCAATGCCATGGTCTTAGAGTGTTAAAGACTACTCCAGCAGCTTTGAGCACACTCTATACAGGACATCAGTCCATAGCAGGGAAGACTCACATATATATTTTATACCTGTGTATTCTTTAATTTATAACATCTTATAAACCAAGATATACTGTACGCCAAATTATAAACCAAAACCTAGTGTTCAACGCAAAGCAGAATGTGTTAACATTTACAACATTTTTGACAACTTTATCACAATTACAGATTCTTCCAGAACAAGCTTGTGCTGATATGCCACAAAGGTTCTATGACATAACTAAGTAACTTTAAATCTGTGAAACCATATTGCTATAATAAATCACAATAGGTGAGAACAGTGCTTTGATTTTTGAATGAAATCTAAACTTCATTTTTCTGCTCTCAAAGAATTTGATAGGAAAAGGAACAACACTTTTTGAAGGGATTCCTATAAGACTGTGTTGTGACAGAACAAGTTTGGTGAGACAGGATCATTAAGGCCTAGTGAGGATAGTAAAATTATATAATAGTCATATAAAATCAATAACGCATCTACTCAAAACATTCTGTTTATTCCAGGGCTATAACTCCTTGCTGAGGCCTCCTATGCAGGAAAATCTAAACAGAGAACCTCCTCGACCCTGTTGCCACATATTCATAATTTACTTTTACAGCAACTCATAATCTCACCTCACACTTCATGTAGCAATGCTAGAGCTGCCTAGAATATGGCAACAATTGTATGAGTAACAAAACAACTTTTTCTATGTTTCACAGAAACATCTGTGAGAGAACAGTGTGACAACAACCAATCCCAAAATGAAGTAGCAGACGCTGAGACTTCACCTACAAAATCTCCTACAACTCCCAAGAATCTTAAAAGCAAGAATTCCTCAGGTACAATGTGACATATAAAAGAATATAGTACAAAATATGTAATATTTTATAATATAGTACAAAAGATAATTTCCTACCAACCCCAAATGTGTTAAATTGCAATTAAAAAGCTCTGAATTGGCCCTAGCAGTTATACTCCAAGTACTCTGTGCCACAGCCAATCAAAACACAGCATGAGTAGGTGGTAGCACAACTTGTGGCTTAGCAACCATCCCCCGGCTTAGTAACCGCCTCCAGAAAGAGGTTGTGTGGGATGTCAAAAGAGAGCAAAGGGCTGGGTTCGATATTGTGAAAAGAAAGAAAGAAAGAAAGAAAGAAAGAAAGAAAGAAAGAAAGAAAGAAAGAAAGAAAGAAAGAAAGAAAGAAAGAAAGAAAGAAAGAAAGAAAGAAAAGTGCTCCTCTCTATCTGGAATCACTTATGGTTTGCTGCCCTCTTCTGTCCATTAAACACAAAGCAGCATTTCCCTGAAATGGACAACCTGATGCATGTAATAATTTGGCCTCTTTTCTGCAAAGTGGGCAAAAACTTGTTCTCCAGGATACTAAATAGATTATTTTTAATGTTGGTACGTAAAATGGATTACACTACCAAACTTAAGATCTGGTCAGTTTCTCGAAACGAATCACCATCGGTAAGAGTATTTATTGCCGTTAGTTTCCTTGTGCAGAGCTATTCGCACAGCTGATTTTCTCCACCTTCTCAAGCCGTGTGTTTCCTTTTCTGCAGACTTCTCATTGTTCTCCTATAACAACGGTGTGGTAGTGACATCCTGCCGGGAGCTTGACAACAACCGCAGCGCGTTGTCTGCCGCCTCTGCTTTCGCCATAGCAACAGCGGGGGCCAATGAAGGCACGCCCACCAAGGAAAAGTACCGAAGGATGTCCCTGGCGAGCACAGGTGAGTGTGTCCCAGGGGCTATTCGCAAATGTATTACGCTGGGAGATATTAAAGTTCCTGCTCTTTTGTTGGTTCTACTGCAATCTATGGCTCAAATCCCTACAGGGTTTCCCACTGACCAGAGAAACGGTGACAAAGAATTTGTAATCAGACGTGCAGCAACTAATAGGGTCCTGAATGTTTTGAGGCACTGGGTCTCTAAGCACGCACAGGTAGGAGTGTTTACCAAATGACTTGATTTAAAGTGTCCTTCCTCTCAGTGGAAGTACTGAAATGCAATTTTCATGTCTTTGGAGCTTCATGTTTTACAGCCTAGTTCAACCTTGAAACTTGTAACAAGTGGTACCCCAAAATTTTCTTACTAACAATAAAGTTATATTGGAATTTTATTGTTGTCTCACTCCTGCCAATGATTTTTTTGTCCCATTTTACTTTTTTTTTTATTATTTTTGTTTAGTCTACTTTACTCTTTTCGAGAACATAAAACTTCATCTTACCTGTTTTCAGGAATTAATGCTCAGCTTACTATTTCAAGGACCAGGGCTGTATTCCCAATTCCCATTTTAACACTTTCTTGGAAATTTTTTATATATCCTTTTAACCCACAACAAACCATAGCTTATGGTAACCTAGTGGGGTAAGAAAAAATGTACCTTCTAAACACATCATTGCCAAAAATGTGTATGTTTTTTTAAATTGCCTGTGCTGCAAGCCAATGATGTGTTCCATTGCAGGACTTCGATGCTAACAGTGATCTGAAGGAAAAGGTAATCAGTTTTTTGGAAGAGGTCATTCATGACCCTGAGCTACTCACTCAAGAGCGTAAAGCTGCTGCTAACATCATTAGGTGAGTGATAGGGGGTTAAGATGTCACATATGATGAATTATATATTATAGAGAGCTCTTTAGCTCTATCTATCTATCTATCTATCTATCTATCTATCTATCTATCTATCTATCTATCTATCTATCTATCTATCTATCTATCTATCTATCTATCTATCTAAAGTAAACACTTCATTGCCATAACAAAGTCAGTTGCATTGAGTTAACTTTTTGAACTTTATACATTTATAACTTTATAACTTTTTTTAACTTTATACATATAAAATATCAATACAATCATAAAACATAAAACAACCCCCAAACAACCAATTTAACAAAAACACACTTGGACATACTAATCATAATATTTCAAATAACTGTTAAGGAGAGATGATAGATTAATGCATCTCAAAGTTTAAGAATAATACTATTAATAAATCTGGAAATTCTAATCTTGATTCATGCCTTATTTCAAAGTTACTGTTGTAAAGTCAGATTATAGATTCATACTGTAATAGAGCTATTATTTCCAGTTCTTTCTTAGCTCTGGGTTTTAATCTAATTTTCTCATTCTCTAGAATTAACTCCAAATTTTCCTCAAGGGGTGATCATTTATATTGTGATTTTTATTACAATTTAGTCCTGGATCTGCTTATTTTTTTATGTTGACTTTACAAAAATTAATTTAAGAAATCAGTTCAAAAGCATACATAACACATTATAATCAAACCTGCTTAATCCACTTCAAGGGGGTAGGGATCCGAAGCCTATCTTGGGACCACTAAGTGCAAGGCAGAAAACAGTCAGCACAGGGTGCCAGTCCATCAAAGAGTGCCAAAGCATCCAACTCCATTTTATTTCTGTGCACATATACATGCATGCAATCAGTTCTAAAATTTTACATCATTGTTTTGCAGAACATTAACTCAAGAAGACCCAGGAGACAATCAGATTACACTTGAGGAGATTTTTCAGATGGTAAGTCAAAAAAGGCAAGGACAGCTCCCTTCATTTGCTAAGATACTCAGGTGATCCTGGCTGAAATACTATAATGGCTTATGACTGCCACCTAGTGAACATATTTTTATTAGATAGATAGATAGATAGATAGATAGATAGATAGATAGATAGATAGATAGATAGATAGATAGATAGATAGATAGATAGATAGATAGATAGATAGATCTTTATTGTCACTTTTACAAAGGAACAACGAAATTGAAGGTGCAATCGACTCAGTGTGAGGAATAAGAGTTAAAATGACAAAAAGACAAAAAGACTGAATATAATAACAAACCGAATAGTAATAAATATACAAATTGCACTTGTTGACTTACGGTCTATATTGCACATTGGAAGAATAATATGGAGCAGTTTTATTTTGAGTTCAGGGCCATGATTGCTTTCGGATAAAAGCTGTTTTTAAGGCAGTTTGTCCTAGTTTTCATAGCTCTGTATCTCTTGCCCGATGGCAAAAGCTGGAAGAGACAATGACCAGGATGTGATGAGTCCTGTAAAATGTCTATTGCTTTTTTGCGGCTTCGGGATGTGTAGATTTGTTCCAGAGTGGGGAGGGTACAACCAATTGTTCTCTCCGCTATCCTGACGACCCTGTGTAGCGTTTTCTTTTCTGAGGAAGTGCAGCTGCCGTACCACACACACAGTCCGTACGTGAGCACACTCTCAATGGAACAATGATAAAAAGCAAGGAGCAGATTTTTTGGGAGGTGGTTCTTTCTGAGAATTCTCAGAAAATACAGTCTCTGCTGTGCCTTCTTTAGTAGCTCCTTGGTGTTGGCACTCCAGGTCAGGTCATCCTCCAGCTCCATACCCATAAACCTGAACACCGGGACCCTCTCCACACATGCCCCGCCAATGATGAGTGGCTGGATGTCAGTTTTGTTTTTCCTAAAGTCAATAACAAGCTCCTTTGTTTTTTTGATGTTGAGGAGCAGGTTATTGACTGTGCACCACTCTGACAGTCGCTCCACCTCGTCCCTGTATGCTAGCTCACCCTCCTTGCCCGAGATGAGTCCGACCACCGTTGTGTCATCCGCAAACTTTACAATCTTGTTGCTATGGTGAGTGGGGACACAGTCATATGTGTTGAGGGTGTAGAGGAGCGGGCTGAGCACACAACCCTGCGGCGTCCCAGTATTGAGGCTGAGAGCAGTGGATGTGTGGAGACCCAGCCTGACCCTCTGGGAGCGACCCGACAGGAAGTCCAGTATCCAACTGCAGGTGAGTGATGGAAGTCCCAGATCTGCCAGTTTGGACACCAGTCGTTGTGGGAGGATGGTGTTAAACGCCGAGCTGAAGTCTACAAAGAGCAGTCTGGCGTAACTCCCCTGCTGCTCCAGGTGGGTCAGGGCAGCATGAAGGGCTGTGGCCACAGCATCCTCCGTGGATCTCTTTGCTTTGTAAGCAAATTGAAATGGGTCCAGGTCTGCTGGCAGGCAGGCAATGATATGACTCCGCACCAGTTTCTCAAAGCACTTCATGATGACAGATGTGAGTGCCACTGGGCGGAAATCATTCAGACTGTTTGTGTTGGATTTTTTCGGCAGCGGAACAATGATTGAGGACTTGAGGCAGGATGGGACATTGGCCTGGGACAGGGACTGGTTGAAAATCCTGGTGAAGATTCCGGCCAATTGATCTGCACAGTCTTTCAGCAATGTACTTCTAGGAAGCTTCATAACTTTAAATGATATGAAGCTGCCCTGTCACACATTTTAATGTAATTATGACATTTTATGCAAAAACAACTCAGTTGACATCTAAAAACTATGAAAATCAATAGTAAGGAACATGTTCTACCTCAATAATTAATCACTTATTTAATAAAATATTCAGAACATTCCTAGCACATTTTTATACTAATTGATAGTACTGAAGTACCTAGTTTACAACAATAATCACCCATATACCTATAATTGATCTTTCATAACCATTGAGCCATAAGTACTACAATTCTGTTGTACAACAACACAACTTTCTGTTTGTATCCACAAGACAGAGCACAGCAGAGTTTCCAGAAAATTATTCAAATTCCCAGCCTGAACTTCCACGCCATCTTGTCAATTAAATTAAAGAACACCATCTGCTGTTACAGAGACAAATGCCTGCTTACGTTGCTCAGTGTTGACAACCAGAATGAACAAAATTCCACTTTGTGAATAATAAAGGCAATTTTAATCTGATTTTGAATGTAGTTGTACTCTTACCGTTTTTTAATCTATTAGTATTCTCAAGGATATGAGCAGAATACTAAATCAATCAAATACATTAAAATCATTATTTTGGCCAAATCTACCATGAAGTTTTCATGGATCTTGCCCCTCACACTTTGTGAGTAATAAAGACAATTTGAATCTGGTTTGTAATTTCACTGGACCATTTTTTAATCTGCTATTGTAAAATTGTCAGTATTCTGAAACACAAGAGCAGAAAGCAAAAATTGATCAGATAACCCAAATTAAAATCAATAACTTGAGTAAGTCCACCAAGTGCTTTTCATGTATCAGGCACCACACACACACACACACACACCCATACACAGTGAACTAGCTTTATTTTGAATATTATTATCTTATATTCCTTCACTCCTCTCTTTCTGAGCACACTTTTATGAAAGTGTCATGGGAGCTAGATCCTATTCCAGCAGTGCTGGACACAAGATGGAGGGAGTACAATTCCCCTTTTGTCTGCATTATTTTTTATCTGGATTTTTTTTTCTCACATCCCAAACATGTGCCTGGTAGGTTAATTAGCAACTCAAAAGAATGTAAGTGTTGAAGTGTGATTCAAAAATAGTTTTATATCTTAGTATATAAAAAGAAATTAAAGTGTGTGTGTGAGCAGACCCTACAGTAGACTAATATCTCATTCAGGACGAATTCCTGTCTTGCATCAAATGTTAATAGGATAGATTCTGTCCACATAACAACCATAAACTGAACTAAGCAAGCTTAATAATCGATGCAAAAATATTTAGTGCACACACTATAGTTTATAAATATGAAGGTGCCTCAGATTAAAGAGACCAATTAGGATGAAAAGAAACAGGTACATTAAACAAGTATTAAAATAGGTTGTACAAAATTGATCCAAAACTCATTTTATCTATATATAAAAATATATATAAAGTATTTTGCCACTTCAAGGTACTTCAAGCCTCTGCACTTTTTTAGGGTTAAGAGTATAGAGTGCTTCAGAATATACTGTATTAACTTTCCTAATTTCTGTCCCATCAGGCAGAGGGACAAAAGGCAGAACCATTTGAAATCCACTCAGCATTGGAGATCGCAGAGCAGCTCACCCTCCTGGACCATCTTATTTTCAAGAGAATCCCATATGAGTAAGTTATCCCCATGCAGCTCTTTGCCCTTTACCACTGGATATAGAGACTGAGTAATGAAATCACATATTTAAGAGTTTCAACAAGCCAAAGCTCATTCTTGAGAACTCATTCTTATTGTCACTATGTGTGTGTCAAAAGGTAATTGTTAATATGACAATAATAAGATACTTTTGACTACATTTCAACTGCGAAATTTAGCACCTCTGTGTGTTATAACAAAAAGGGACCAAAAAACCAAGTTCCTCACCAATGGCAGTAATTTTTAAATACAGAAAGCGAGCCTCAAGTGGTACACACTGGAAAAAAAACAAAACAAAGTAACAGCACAATAAGCAGAAAACAAACCTTAGCTAATATTCTTAGTCCTGATATACAGATGTTGGAAACATGTATTTTGGGATGGTGTTTTTCCACTTAGCCACCATCTTAATACAGTGCAATAAACAACAAAAATCATTCTTTTTAATATTTCTTAAAATTCTCTCTTTTTCTCTGAACCAAATCTGCCCACACTACCTCACTGTTGAACCGTTCCTAAATCTATCTTCCAGCTCTAAGTCAATGGGCCATGGTGTTGTGGCAGCTTTATACTGAAGTCAGATTTGCCCCAGAAACACTTGTGTCCATCTCATCTTGTGGCTTCAATCATATCTGCATTACTAGTCTACATGGCAGAATCAATGGGTCAGAAGCCCTGAGTGTTTCAGTCATTACCTTTTTACTGTAGTTATTAGATCCTTCCACATGAAAAGGTAACTTAGTCGGCTAGAAATTACTTCTCACTAATAATAATAATATGTTCATTCTCCTCATGTTTGCCAGGATACACCAGAATATCTAAAAGGGTTCTGGAAAAGTGATCAGTGGAGAGACGAGTTCAAATTTAACTTTGAGTCAAAAGTGCACATCATCATGTTTGGAGAAGAGTTAACATTAAAAGTCCAGAGTAAGAACTGCATAACAATAGTCAGATGAAGGTACTACCATTACAGTTTCAGGATTTTATATCAAAATATAAGAAGGGTTGTTATCACTAAAAGAATGCTAATTTCTGCTCTGAGCTTAAGCAAGTGACAGCATTCAGTCTGAAACACACAAGCTATTTTAATGCATAATAACTGAAGAAAAAAACATCTAAAATTTTGATTTTGTCTAGTCAAAGTCTAGGACAGGGGTAGGCAACGTCGGTCCTCGAGTGCCACAGTATGTGCAGGTTTTTGTTCCAACCCAGTTCCTTAACGAGAACTCAATTATTGCTGATGAAGCACATATTGCTTAAGTGACATTTTGATGCTTCATTTTAGTGGTCTCGCTTGTTAAGGTTCTCCAACCTTAATTGCTTATTTCAATCTTAAACTGCTGCATTCAGTGTTTTAATTGCTCCTTATTAGCAATAAGATGTAAAACAGGGGTAGGCAACGTCGGTCCTGGTGAGCCGCAGTGGCTACAGGTTTTCATTCCAACCCAATTGCTTAATTAGAAACCAATCATTGCCAATCTCAGACCTTATTTAATTTTATGGCTTGTTAGTCTGTGCAATGTAAGGCTTTTATATCGTAGATTTTTTTCCTTTCCAAGGATATCATCCAAATGATTTGAAGCCTAAAACAGATCATTTTCAGTCTGTCACATTTTTCTATTAAGTGTTTTATTAAATCAAACCGTGCATGATGAACACACACAGATGTAATTGGAAAAAAGCTAGCTGGAGAACTGCTGGCTGCTTTGTCTTTTACATCTTATTGCTAATAAGGAGCAATTAAAACACTGAATGCAGCAGTTTAAGATTGAAATAAGCAATTAAGGTTGGAGAACCTTAACAAGCGAGACCACTAAAATGAAGCATTAAAATGTCACTTAAGCAATATGTGCTTCATCAGCAATAATTGAGTTCTCGTTAAGGAACTGGGTTGGAACAAAAACCTGCACATACTGTGGCACTCCAGGACCGACGTTGCCTACCCCTGGTCTAGGAGATGGTGGCAGGACCCAAAGTGAGTAGGGCATGCTAAAAAAAACTATCACTGAGTTGGAGTTATTCAGCATGGTATAGTGGGCCAGCATTCCCCCCAGTTGCCATAAGTTACTGATCATTAATGGCAGTGAATGTATAGTTGCAGTTGTCATGGGTTCTGTGAAATCAGGGGGAGATTACTGTTTCACACAGTGTGATGGATAGTGTATTTTGTGATGAATAAATATCACAATTTTGTGCTGGTGTGTTCAATCACTGTCCATTTTATATAGTTACAACATTTACTGTGGCAAAAATGCATAATAATAAAGAAAAACAGAGACAATGTGTGTGCAAATTCACAATTCACAGAGTATGTGAATTTCCCCTTGGGATTAATAAAGTATCTATCTATCTATCTATCTATCTATCTATCTATCTATCTATCTATCTATCTATCTATCTATCTATCTATCTATCTATCTATCTATCTATCTATCTATCTATCTCTACAACAACATACATCAAGGCGAATTGTGTGTCTTAACAGGATAGGTTGTAAATTATGGAATTCTTTGGAAAAATCAGTATCCTAAAAAATACTGACTAGCTGTTGCACCGTTAAAAGTAAAGGAAACTGTACTACACTAAATAAAGAAGCTACAGGAAGCAATGTCATTGCCCACATCTGGTGTGGGTTCACTTTGCTCACCAAATGGCCTGCGCTATGCGCCAGCCACTTTGCGTATGTAGATTTCACTTTCACCAAACTACAAATCTTTTAATTCTCGTGGATACGCCTCTTCGTTGGGAAGAAACACTACTTTTCCCTGATGGCAACACAAATTAGATGATCTACAAGTCTCCGACTTAAAGTTTAAATCTGAACAATGTATTTGATCTCTTTTCGCTGTTCCGTTATTTCACCGAGTAAAAATTTCCATTCGTATGCACTAATGTGATCTTTACTTTACTATCATTTTTTGAGACTTTCAAATTTTAGTACTTTCATTATCTCTAACCTGCTCTGCATGTGTATCGCGCCAACATTTTTGAATTCTTTATGAATTCTTTCTACTTTGTCATCTTATTTTTGTTTTTTTATTTCTGGCCCTGGGCGTGGTTAAATCTCTTGGCACAAAGTCTCGCATGAAAATATCTCTCTGAAAACATCATGTCTCATCCCAGGCTAAAAAGTTTCATCGCGTCCCAGGATTTTTTTTATCATAATAGAGAGACTAGGGTCATGACTGAACTGAACACATGGTTCAGTATGATGATCCATGCAAATATATGTTCATTGCTACCTCACATAAATATATACAGTAGGTGGCCATGAAAGTAAATTGAACATACCAGATATATAGAGTCTGCAGAAAGGCATTATGCAATATTTTCTTCTCCTTCAGGGAGTTTTTTGGGCAAGGCTGGATGAAACCAGAGAAAAATGAAAGGACACCCTACATAATGAAGAACACCAAACATTTCAATGATGTAAGTATCAATATAGGCCCATAGGTAGCTTGTCAGGGGCACAGTCCTTTTTAGCTCAGCCATTCTATTCAGTGTCTACAGTCTTGTTGTATTGTGATTCTTTCTGAAAGATCAGCAACTTAATAGCCTCTGAAATTCTGAAGTCTGAAGATATCAACATTCGGGTGGCTGTCATTGAAAAGTGGGTAGCAGTAGCTGATATCTGTCGGTGTCTTCACAATTATAATGCTGTTTTGGAGATCACATCATCACTAAATCGCAGCGCCATCTTTCGACTAAAGAAAGCATGGTTGAAAGTGTCCAAGCAGGTGAGTGACAGATTATCAAGAAACTATGTATTGGATATGTGACATGAATGCTATTATATCTTATTTTCTCTGTTCTTTCTTTCAGACAAAGGCTCTGATAGACAAACTACAAAAGCTTGTGTCTTCTGAAGGTAGATTTAAGAACCTCAGAGAAGCTTTGAAAAAGTAAGACTTGTATATAAAAATTGTATTTCTTTTTTCTCTGAGACATCTGGTCCTAGCTTCATTTTCATAGAAGCTGTGCATGTTACCATATTCATACAAACTAGCAAAGTTACCCAGGTATGGGTTAAGGAGGATGGATGAATGGATAGATGTTGCCAAAGAACAAGCTGCCTTGTACTGCATATATCCATGATTTAGGCAAATGCATGGTTTCAATCTATTTTTGTGCTTATTTTGTCCCCATTTTTCAGGGACATATAGAGCCCTGTTACGCTTCTCAGTAAAAGGTGGAACCGTATTTTCTTTACCTGAGTTTCTTACCAACATCTGGAGCTATACTATATGTATACCTGTTTCCCCAGGGACAGAAAAGTTATGTTTTATTTATTGAGTTTCTCAACCACAGACGGAATTGAGTTGAATTTACCCATGCTTATTAGGGACAGATGGAGCTGTCTTGTGTTTACCCATGCTTCATGGTATCACATGGGACTGTGTTGTATTTATGCCCACTTCTTGGAAACAGGTGGAACTGTGTTGTATTTAGCCTTGTTGCTCATGGACAGATGGGACTGTATGATCTCCTGAAGACCTGTGGTACTTTATTGCATCTGTTCACATTCTGTACCACCAGATGGATTTCTATATTATTTAGCAAGGATCCCAAGAAGGAGAAAAAAAAATGTGTTATTGACTAATTTTTTACAGCTGTGACCCTCCCTGCGTTCCTTATCTTGGCATGTACCTGACAGATTTGGCCTTCATTGAGGAGGGAACGCCTAACTACACAGAAGATGGGCTAGTGAACTTCTCAAAGATGAGAATGGTAAGCATCATGGGGTTAACTTTGAGTCTTAAAGATAACCTTCACCTTCACTTTAGCAAGCAGCACTCTAGCAATAACTAATGATTAGGGTTTGAAAGGAATAAAATGTAACAACTTCACCATACTTTATAAACTGATTCAAGTAAATGAGACTTAGCACCATATCAGGGAATGAAACTGTTCAATTTATGTAATTGCTATTGTAGTGTTTCTATAATTGTCCAGATATTTTAAAGAATACCTAACAACAAAACACACTGTCAAAACTTGGTTTTAATATTGTGCACTAAGATTTATTTATTTATTTAAACACAGGATGACTTAGATTCCTTAATTTTTGTTGTACTTTAAGGTAATCTATATTCACATATAAGGATGTTTTTGCACTGAATTTAGCATCAAAACATAGAAGATGTTGAGAATCTGTCACCTCTGAAATGTTTTTTATAGATAAATATTTATGCCTTTCTGTGTTAACAGCAGAATTTTTTCATTTCAGATTTCTCACATTATCAGGGAAATCAGGCAGTTCCAGCAAACAGCATATAAAATTGATCATCAGCCGAAGGTAAGATATGATATTAATGGTTTTTCAGGGGATGTTCTTTAGAATAATTTAGGAACAATCCCACAGACAACGCCAAATAAAATAATTAATAAAAAACACTAATGACAACCAAAAGACACCCAAAGGTGACAATGATTACAATATGTTAAACAAAAAGTTGAATAAAACCAATAGAATTAGAATTCAGTCCAATAAATATCATGAAATCTAGATACATGCTTCCTTTCTTCTGTATCTCAAGTGTTAACTTAATTTTACCTGATCAATGATTCTAGCTTCATTGAAGACAAAAACTGTATATTTATGGTAGATTAAACTTTAATTTTTTCCTTTGAGTATGACTTAAGAATCGGAAAGGCTTTAAAGTGACAGGTGTACAAATTCAAGATGTTCTCAATAATTTGCTTTAATTTATATATATAAAAGTCAATGTATGTGTGTGTATGTATGTATGTATGTTCCAACATCACTTCCGAACAGCTGGAGCGATTTTCATGAAACTTGGTACACATGTTTCTCATTGGTCGACTAAAAATACTGTACGGTGAAATCAACCCTAACCCACCCCCTTCTGGGTAGGGTGGTGGGGTGATCTTGCAGTCTTGTATGCATGTTATCATCCGGTTGATACTCGGAACGACCAGCAGAGGGTGAACTGGCGGTGACTGCCAGCATTCGTTACGTTTGAGCACCACCACGCCCCTGTTGCTTTTGAAATTAAATAGAGTTGGCCGGTTCCGAGCGTCAACTGGATGATAACATACATACAAGACTCCAAGACAAGCACATTAGTGAGTCTTCATTGTTTGTTAATTTATTTTTATTTTTAAAGTTGTGTTCTTTTTTAATTATATTTTTCTCAAACAAAAAAAAAACACTTTATTTTCCTCCCGGGCAACGCTGGGTATTTCAGCTAGTTTCTGTTATAAAATGGTCAAGCTTTACCAGCTTTTCAGGAAAAGTCACATTTCAGTCCAAACATTTTTTTAATGGTTTGCACCACACTAGGGCTATCATAAGAACCAATACTTCAGTAATAAGTCAACACCAAAATTCAGAAAATGTAATGGTACTAGTTTCTTACAATATCAGTACTACTGAATAAAAGTCAGTACTACACTCATGTGCAACTGTAAGAATAAGAATTACTTGGGAGTGCACATCAACACGTGAGAAAACGGAAGGAAAAACTACTTAAGAAGATGGCTGACAGTCGTGGTAATATAGCATCACAAAATGTAACACTTGTCAAAAAGAAAAGCATAAATATAGACCATGGACCATGAAAAGCATCTACAGCACTGGTTGATTATGGAGACATGCAGCAGATATTGCTGTATGATTTTGCATTACAAAACATAGCACCATTAGCAGGATTTGGTGATGTTAAAAATATTGTTAAAATCATGGAAAGATGGTTTAAAATTACTATGAATCGCATCTATGTATTTCATCAAAGCCTACAGTTAGAGCTACCTCATTATATTGTGGACCTGAATGAATCTCTTACCCACAAGAAACGGTAAAAGCTACAAAATACTTTTACTCACTCTAAAATGCCATCCACAGACATACTACATTCTCAAGAACAATGACTTTTTATATGCTATAAAAATAAAACAGTATATCTGGATTGTGGTGCATCATTCTGTTTCATCGTGACTTAGCTCTATTGCATGATCTCATTTTTTCTACTTGGGGAGTATATAATGCCAGTAGTTGGTTACTATTGCAAACTTGGGCAACGGTATGCAGATGGACAGTGGCATTGGCTCTTTCATAGCCAAAGGTTTTGCTGTGATAAAAAGGTAAGTTAATTTCACAATTATTACCATGAATACACAGAACATGCTTGACCAATATGCACCACACAGCCACACTCTGGCAGCAATAAAAAGAACATAGAATTTTAAAGGCAAAAAGTTGCATGAGCCTTTGAGGCCCTACCAGTCCCTCAGTCCATGATCAGAAGTCATGAATGGAAATCTTTTGTCTTCAAGGCAGATGCTCAGGGTAACACCATTGGTTCTACAGCCTATAAACTGTGGCTCTGTTCAATACAAATCAAATGATGAAGCACGTCATACTTGGCTAAGCACCTGAAAGAGTGACACTTTGATTTTATTCCAAGAGCAAATTTCAGTTTTTGTTAACATTGTATTAATAAACTAGCATCAACATGTGTTGCTGAAGTGTTTTTATTCAAAAAAACACATATTGCTATTATATGTGCTTCCAATGACTGCTATTTATTTCTTTATTTCCAACTATTCCTGACAATAATGGAGCAAATAAACCTATTCTGCATATGTTTAATATGGCTAAGTGCTAAGTTACATTGCTGTTCTAGGGTATAGCTATTTACTATATTTCACTCAGAAACCAAGATATATCATTATAAAGTCTACATTATTCAAAAAGTGAAGTGTGAGAAAATGAAAATTAAGTTAAAGTTTCTGATTCTGATAGTCCATAACACAATCAGTTATCAGTGTTCCTCTTTTTTTTTTTTTCTACATGGCCCTTCTAGGGTTTTGCATGGAAAGCTGCACAATAGAAAGTTCATTGTATTTCAATATTTATGAATGTCAGTACTAGTTTACTTTAATAACAGTTGGTTAAGTACCTGAAGGCTACACAACCACTTTAAAGCTGTTTTTAAAGTTAGAAGTTATGCATTTTATAGTGTGCACTTGAATAAAGGAGGCACATTTTATGAAAAAACAGCTGTTTATCTACTTGAAGGCTGCATCACATTGTTTGAATGTTTATTTATTAGTTGAACAGGATTTATGGTGTGATATTTAATAACTATTGACTATCGTGAAATTTCACTGGTATTGGTACAGACTCCAAAACGTCTGGTACTGTGAAAACCTTGTATCACACAACTAAAAAGTGTTTAGAAGAACACAAGAGAGCAAGCTCTTCATTCTTTCAGAATGTCAAAAAGGTATTGTCTGGGGGACATGCTAGCTGTACTCAATTTGAAATCTACCAGATTCAAGCGTAGAAATGATGTCAAGATAAAACTAGACAAGCTAGATTCTCATAGATTTGTTTTACGCTGGTTAATAAAACACAAGACAGTGCTGTTTCCAAGGTACACCAGGTCACAACTTATGACATGGAAAATCCACAACATGAAACTTTAATATACAACAATATTATACATACATACATTAGTCAATCTGTTTTCTGCTTTTTATTGATTTTAATTTTAAATAAAAGCTGATAACATTCCATACAATTAAATTTAATTAAATTTAATTATATCCTTAGTTTATTGTATTTGGACTGTGTCTTCACAAGATATTTCAGTTTTTAACCTTCTCTACACCATTGCTGGGGGATTCGATTTGCTCTAGACGTACTCTGTCTGTTGGCATGTCAGAGGATTGGGACTTTGCGAAGTATGGTTTGCCTCACCCACTGAGGCACAATGGGGGATGCAGGAGAGAAAGAAAGCAGCACCATTTCTTTTCTTTTTTTTCCTTTTATCCCACAACCTGCTGTTTCACTTGGCAAGGATATGAGGTCAACATCAAAATCATCACATGTAACAATGTACCATCTTAACCTAAAAGTACAAAATGTCAACAAAAATTCAAAAGCAAAATTTCTATAACCAAAAAGTGAACTATGTTAGCCGGAATGTTACAGAAGACCCAGTTATTAAGTAAGGACCAGTTTTGGTTATAAAGAGAGTGGCCTGACCAAATTTTTCACTCCAGCTATAAAAAGAAAACCAGGGGTGTGGGAATCTTAATACATAGAACTATTCCATTTGTAGTGTCAGATGCAATATCAGACTCTGAAGGGCGATATGCCATGGCGATGAGCAATCTATCCAATACTAAAATGATTGTGATTAATATCTATCCACCTAATGTGGATGATAGAGCTTTCTTTCAAAATGTATTTGCATCTATCCCTAATGCAAACACTCATAAAATTATAATGAACGCAAAAATAATTACACAGTTTGTAATAGATCATAACTTATAAGACCCATGGAGGTTTTTAAATCCTAACCTATGAGCATATTCCTTTTTCTCATCCATGCATCACTGCTACTCAAGAACTGATTATTTTCTCATAGACAATATTTTTTTTCCCCATTATCATATCTTGTAAGTATGACTCTATTGTAATCTCTGACAATGCCCCTCTGATCACGGATCTTAAATTACTACGTCCTACACATTCATCTCATAGCTGGCATCTTAACCCCCTGTCATTAGCTAATGAGAACTGTATAGATATTCATATCCAAGCAAACAGATTATTTTCTTTAGACAAATGCATCCTCAGAGGTCTGAGCAGATACACTCTGGGAAACTCTGAAGGCATTTTTAAGAGGATTAATTCATATCTTCCTCACAAAAGTAAATCAGAAACCATGAATGCGTCTGAGTTAATCAGCAAATTACCAGAATAGATCTAGAATATGCCAGCTCTCCAAATTAGGCACTTTATATGAAAAGACAGGTTTTGCAATTACAATTTATCCTCTTGAATACCAAAGAAACAGAAGAGTTTATCTTTAAATCGTGACATCATTATTATGAACATGGAGAGAAGGCCAATAAGATCTTAGCCCAACAAATCCACAAGCACAAAGTCTGTAATGCAATAACACCAATTAACAGCACAGACGGAGAAAACATTATTGACCATAAAAGTGTAATCTACACATTCAGAAAGTATTATAAGTCCTTATATTCTACTCAGTTTAAAGAAGATATGACACAATCTAATGAGTTTCTTCATTCACTACAGATACCACAGCTAGATACTCTTAGTGCTGTAGAATTGGATCAACTTCTGATACTTTCAGAATTACTAGATGCTATAAACTCTCTCCAAAGTGGGAAATCGGCCAGCTCTGATGGCAACCCAGTGGAATTTTTAACAATTTTTTCAAATAAGTTAGCACCACATTATTAGCAACATTCATTGAAGCTAAAGACAAAAACAATTTACCTCAAACCTTTTGCCAAGCATTGATTACCATCTTTCCTAAGAAAAATAAGGACTTATTGCAACGTGCATCATACAGACCAATCTCTCTTTTGAATAACGACATTAAGATACTCTACAAAGTTCTAGCCAGTAGGATTGAGAAGGTGCTTCCTTCTGTAATATCACAAGACCAATTCAGATTTATTAAAGGCAGACACTTAGCTTCTAACCTTCGACGTTTGCTTAATATAACATATTCACCCATTAAGTCTAACACCCCAGAGATTCTATTATCCTCAGATGCAGAAAAAGCATTTGATATGGTTGAATGGGACTACATATTCACCACATTGCACAAATTTGGGTTCATCCCAAACATATGTGCATGGATCAAACTTCTTTATACAAGTCCAGAAGCCTCAGTTTGTGTTAACAACATTATTTCAGACTATTCAACTTTAGTCTTTGCAATCACCATTGAACCACTGGCTGTCTACTTTCGAAATGGACAAGAACTAAAGGGGATTTCTGACTTGAGCAGAAAATATCACTATATGCAGATGATATGGTACTGTATATATGTGAACCACAGTAGAGCCAGCAGTCCTAAAAGCATTAGCAGATTTTCAAAAGATATCTGGACTCAAAATCAATTTGAATAAAAGTGTGAACAATGTTGGACTAGATACTTTCCTTTTTGTTTCAGCAAATCATATGTAGGGATAAATATCACAAGCAAATATAAAGCTCTTTTTGAACAAACTTTTTCTGTCTGCAAGGAAAAAATTAAGCAAGACGTGAATAGATAGTCTACCCTCCATCTTACATTAGCAGACAGAATCAACATTGTTAAGATGACCATCTTTCCCAAGCTTCTCTTCCTATTTCAAAGCATCCCCATATATATTAAAAATAATTTTTTACAACATTCGGCTCAATCATAACTTAATTTATTTGGAATTTGAAACATCCACGCATCCAAAGGGTGACTCTACAATGACCTAAAGCAGAACGGGGCATGGCAGTACCTAACCTTCAATTCTATTACTGGGCGGCAAATATACAAGCTATAAAGACCTGGGGCCTCATGCATAACGCCGTGCATAGAATTCACACTGAAACATGGCGTACACACAAAAAAAATCAGGATACATAAATCTGTGCATTTGCCAACTGCCAGGTTCTTTCGCTACATAAATTCCGGTCAGCGTGAAAAGTTATGCACATGCACGCGCCTGCTGCCACTCCCCAACTCCTCCCAGAATTACGACTCTTTGAATATGCAAATCAATATAAATAGCCCTTAAGCTCAGTGTTCTGTGAAAAAGCAATGGCAAAAGCACAGGAGAAAATTGAAGAATTTCAGTGACTACCAAGTGAAGGCAAGGAAAAACTTACTATTTGTTGGTTTAAACAGTGGTATAAACAACAAAAAGAAGTTGATTGAGTGACATAGAGTGTCGGAGAAACTCAAAAGCTCAAGTTTACAAAGTCACACAGTGCCTGAAATAAAAAAGAAGTTGTCAGATATCAAACTCGCGAGTCGTAGCCCACCATCTGAGTGTCATATGAAAGCTTATTAGGGTACAGAGAAAAGAAAAAAAATAGGGAAACAGTAAGAAAACAGCTTGAAATGTCAACTTTAATCTCAAAATTTCCACTTTAATCACGTAGTTTATTTTGTCATTAAAGTAGAACATCATAAACTTCATCTTTAAATCGTTTAATTTACTAGTTTCTCAAATACCATCGTAACTAAAGTAGCACGTTAAATGTTTTGTATTGTATGAGTTCTTCTATGTGCTCTATGTGTGTGAATCACTACATGCTTCTTAAACGGGCTTTCTCTTTCTCCAACAGAACACAGAATCCATTACATTTGTGATATTACAGCTCTCTGAATAATTAAAATACCGAGATGTATACTTGATATCATTTTCATGATGATAGGAGTTAAAGCATGTTAATAAACTTGGGAACATGGTTTCGCAGTGATAGTGACGAGCTGGCGCCCTGTCCAGAGATCGTTCCTGCCTCCCACAAGATGCTTGCTGCACCATGCGTAACCTTCAATGAAATAATTTATTGCAGCAGTACTGTCTCTTTCAAACATAATAACCAATTCCTGTCCTTCCTTTTCTTTCTCCAAGTAACCAATCGCCGCACAATTAGCTCTGTAATAGATGTTAAGCTTAGAACGCCTTACTTTAAAACTTTTAAGGAACGTTGAAATATCTTGTTTACATGTTTAATTATTCTGTCCATCTATCCTTCCAGTGTCGTGCCAGCCCTAGCGAGAATACAGCGCGAGGCAGAAACGATCCCTGAAATACCTAGCGCTACGACACCGTGTCCTCATATGTTTAATTATTAACAATAAAGATTATATAAATGATGTTAACATTTTATCTGTATAATGTAATAAACATATTTTGCTGCATTTCATCTTAAAAATGACATTGTCACTATATGTAAAAAACACGTTTTATAAAGTGGCTCAAGTTGTGCAATATTATAACTGTATCGCAAGTTTACAGTGAGATAATTGTACTTATAAGTACAAACAGTTCTACAAGACACATTTGATGGACTGATTGAGTGCGTTTGTAGTTCTTGGGATGAAACTGTTTCTGAACCGCAAGGTCTGTACTGGAAAGGCTCTGAAGCATTTATCATATGAGAGCAGTTCAAATAGCGCATGTCTGAGGCAGTGTGTGCTTGATGCTGTATACCGATAATTCTCTTTCCGATCAGCTGCTGTAGAGCTGTGATTCCACACTCAGATAGAGTGGGATAAATAAATACTCTGAATGGTGCATTGAGAGGAACAACGCTAAAGCAGCTATGGTATTTGGAATAGTTTGGCCATTCCGTGGACCATTATATTGTTACAGGTTAATTACAATCAGATGCCTTAAACTAATAAACAATATGTGGTTAATTTCAGTGTACATGATAAACCTGCATCAAGGATGTGGATCTAAAAAAGAAAGGGAAACCACACTGGAACAAAAGCACTGCTTTGACGCTGGGTGCCGCACGTTTGCAAAACCGAGCGGAGAACTTACATACGCCAGGGTTTGAGCTAGCATGAAAATGTGCGTGGCTTTACTCCAAGTTTAGGTTTTATACATCGCGATTTGAACATGGAAACGGGAGTACGCACCATTTATACATGAGACCCCTGGACATCGACACAAATCGATGAATTTACACAAGCCTGGTCTACAATAGAAATAAAATCTTGCAATACATTTTATATTCCCTGTTTTGTATATACTAATAATCCAATTGCCCTTCATTCTCTAAGAATATGGAACCAATGTAGGAAGCATTTTAGACAGAGAAGCTTTTATGTGTTGCACCTCTACATAATAATCATTTTTATGCACTATTTAATGTCTAGAAAATGTCCGGGATTAAAACACTTAGAAACTTGTACATAGATAATGTCTTTGCATCCTACAAACAATTACGATTCAGAATCAAACTCTCTTTAAAACATTTGTTCCACTACTTTCAAACTAGAAACTTTGCTAAACAGAACCTGCCCAATTTTCTTCACCTCCCACCTTGTTCTATTCCAGAAGAAATACTGATCAGCCTTGAACACTCAGATAACATCGCTACAATTTATAAAAATATTTTAAAGTCAATTGGTTTTCTAAACTACTTTTCCAGTTCATTGTTGCGGGAAGCTGGTGCAGTCTTCCCTAAACATTCTAATAACTTCAGGTGTATATAAAGAGGACACATTTCACAAGTAAAGCACATTTAATTCTTTTCATTTACATATCCTGCAAATTACAATGCAAGTTCAGTATGAACAATATATGATCCTTTCTTCACTATTAAAGTTAAGTCATAATTTTATGAGGCATACAAGAAATAGCTACAGATCTGAATAAAAGATGGCACAGGAAGATATCAACTTGGACTCATATCATTACCAAGGAGTAGGTCATACAAGCAGCTCACGTCCTTGATGGTGTCAGGAGGTTTCAAACCTCCACACCAAATTTAGATGTCAGGGTTATTTCTATTTTAGTAGATTTCCAAAATTTCCTTTACTTAGGTCCTAACTGAGTTCTGTGAGAGGTTGTGTCTTTCCTTCAACTGCAAACCATCATGCCAACTCCAGTCTCCAGACTCTAGACAGTCTTATATCATCTCAAACATGTATTATTTCAAAATAATCTCCTTAAAAAAGGAGAATATCTCCATTAACATATTACACAAACCCTCCCTAAGCACATGAATAAGGAATGATGTGATTAACAATCTAACTTTATTATTATTTTTCTTATTATCTGTATTGGCATATACAGTATGTTTTCTTTCAGTGATATATTATATCATGTGGTTTCTACTCTTTGGTCCTAAAAGCAGGATGCTGTGCTCCAAAATGTGTCTGTCTTTACAAATTTGAAATTTGTCCAAGTTCATTGGATCACTTCTATTAAAAATGAACTTATTTGAAATTATTTTCCTCTACTTTATTAGTTTATTAATTACTTAAATTTTTAATACTGACCAGACATTTGCACTTGTTTCTGCCTTTCACCTGTAGCTACATATGATTAGTTGATATTTCACCATTAAAGGATTTAGCATATTGATCTGGCAAAGGAGTTGCATTGTGTCTTTGTGGACCTGGAGAAAGCATATGACAGGGTGCCTCGAGAGGAGCTGTGGTATTGTATGAGGAAGTTGGGATTGGCAGAGAAGTATGTAAGAGTTGTGCAGGATATGCACGAGGGAAGTGTGACAGTGGTGAGGTCTGTGGTAAGAGTAACGTATGCATTCAACATAGAAGTGGGATTACATCAGGAATTGGCTGTTAGCCCTTTCTTATTTGCAATGGTAATGGACAGGTTGACAGATGAGATTAGACAGTATTCCCCTTAGACTATGATGTTTGCTGATGACATTGTGATCTGTAGCAATAGTAGGGAGCAGGTTGAGGAGACCCTGGAGAGGTGGAGATATGCTCTAGAGAGGAAAGGAATGAAGGTCAGTAGGAACAAGACAGAATACATGTGTGTGAATGAGAGGGAGGTCAGTGGAATGGTGAGGATGCAGGGAGTAGAGTTGGCAAAGGTGAATGAGTTTAAATACTTGGGATCAACAGTACAGAGTAATGGGGATTGTGGAAGAGGGTGAAAAAGAGAGTGTAGGCAGAGTGGAATGGGTGGAGAAGAGTGTCAGGAGTGATTTGTGACAGATGGGTATCAGCAAGAGTGTAAGGGAAGGTCCACAGAACTGTAGTGAGACCAGCTATGTTATATGGGCTGGAGATGGTGGCACTGACCAAAAACAGGAGGCAGAGCTGGAGTTGGCAGAGTTACAGATGCTAAGATTTGCATTGGATGTGACGAGGATGGACAGGATTAGAAATGAGTACATTAGAGAATCGGCTCAGGTTGAACGGTTGGGAGACAAAGTCAAATAGGCTTTGCACCCCCTAATGGGAGCAGCCGAAAGAAGAAGAAGAAGAAGAAGAAGAAGAAGAAGAAGAAGAAGAAGAAGAAGAAGAAGAAGAAAGGATTTAGCATTTGTTTGACTCTTTGTTTCTTTGAAGTGTATACTTTGGCTGCTTGGCAAAGCAATGGAATTGCAGTGTTTTATATTAATGCCGCTAATGGAGCAATGTGCTGTTCCAGTGCATGCTCCCCAACCTGACCTGACCTCTGTCATATGTTTGATAGTGATAAAGGTTTTGGTCAAGATTTTCCATTGTGACTCTAAAGCTTTACTGAACCCAAATATAATTTATCATCTTCTGATTATCCCTCATCCATTTTAGTTTGGGGGTCATGTAATATTTTAATAAAGATATCATATCTTTTATCATCTGAACACTTGGTTTAGGGTTAGGGTTCAATTGAGAAAATTATAAAGTGCAAATCTTGAAAATCTCTGAATTTCCCATGTGTTTATCTTTAATGGACTTTTATGTTTTATTTTTAAATGTCAACATGGAAGAATCCTGCTATCTTCCACTCCAGTCTCTCACAGTCACTACTTAATACCTATACTACATATATGATGAATGTCCATCTGGCATGCCGTCTTCCGTTACTGGTTCAAATGGTCCCACATGACCCTGTCTACCTGGTTTGGCACATAGAGGTGCTCAGTAGTCACTATCAGGTCTTCTCCTATATTACACTACCTCAGTGCCTCTTCTGCCCAATAACTTCAGGACATCAAACTATGGAAACAGTGAAATAAGCAGTACTGGCGGTGGCTCTCTAGGTCCCATGTTTACTCCTAGATTACTGGGAGCAGCTGGCATATTTTCTCTGATCTCTTGAGCTTTCTCCCTAATCTAAAGATATGCTTATAGATGGAATTTATAAAACAGCACTTCAAGTGTGTATGACACATAACACACTTGTGTCCAGATATTGTGATTGTAAGAATAAACTGTGGTGTCTTACAACTCCCCCTGGGTGGCATTACTAGACAGAATAGCACAGTTTATCCTTTCTGTCAAAGTAAATATGTACTTTAATGCTAAAAGGATACAGAAACATCTACAGCAAGATGGAAACATGCTATATGTGAATGAATGCCTGTGGCTCATTTTGTTTTTATTTTGCATGAATCTCTCCTTACCGTGTATCATGACCTATATTGCTATTAATATATTTAATATATTGAATACTGTATATCTGTAAATTCAGCCTTTAATGAATATTTACTTAGTTACCATCTTCATTGATACCAATATCAAGGAATATCTGCTGGTAATACAGAAAGGCAAAGTAACAGGATTTGTACTGAGTAAATGTCTTTGTTTTCACAGACAACCTTGTACCTACTGGACGCAAGCACTGTTCTTGATGAAGAGAGCCTGTATGAAGCATCACTGAGAATCGAACCTAAACTGCCCACCTAAATGGAAACAGCTCAGCCTGGTGGCAAGACTTGTACAAACTCTGTATCATATGTACATAGATTTTCATTTGTATTAGGAACCTAGGCACATCCTTTTAGTGTGTGTGTTTCTGAAAGGAGCTGTGTATCCTTGTTAGTAGAAGATTTTAGATGCCTAATAAGAGTTTATTTGTATAGCTACTGAGGTCCAGGGGCAATGCTCTTGGAGGCTTACCTGTTATTCACTTGTTGTTTTTGTTATTCTGTAACCAGTTTCTTTGCTACAACACTCTTACCGGTAAGGACCCACCATGAGTGTGAGTGGCCAGGTCCTCAAACAAAAGTTATTATTTTATGAAAGGTTGAAGCAAAGATATCATTTCCCCTGGAGTGCATGAGGAGTGGGATTACACATTCCCTCAAATGTGTTATTGTTTTGTGCTTATAAATGATGTCTTAACTCCTATCTCCCCATATTACTGTATGAATGCCACTGGGTAAAAGAGGTGTATTTTAATAATGAACAATAAGAGAAGATTTTATTTCCAAATTATTTTTTAAACTCATTCTTTATATATTGATTAAATCCAGCACTTCCAATGAGTTTCAAGAGGGGCCAAGAATGAAGACAAGGTCTTCCGAATTTCATCAGGGAAAGAGGTTGTTGCTTAAAATGAGGGCCATGTCCAGCAGCAAGGGGCAGGTTAAGCATATTACACCCATC
Source organism: Erpetoichthys calabaricus (assembly GCF_900747795.2). Classification (NCBI taxonomy): domain Eukaryota; kingdom Metazoa; phylum Chordata; class Cladistia; order Polypteriformes; family Polypteridae; genus Erpetoichthys; species Erpetoichthys calabaricus. The sequence continues at coordinate 80,679,329 of NC_041410.2, read as the reverse complement.
TGAAAGCTTTTTGAAAGTTTTTTGGAACACCACAAAAAAGAGTAAAAATAAGAGTTTAGGCTTTGAAAATAATTCTTCAAATGTGCACTTTCCCATATTTCATTTCAGCTTATTTTAAGTTCATATGGGGCCAGTCATTTTACTGATGTCTACGATGGTGTGGGGGGGAGTGTGGAAAGGGCTGTTCCAGCAGCAGTAGCGGCCAAAGACAAACCCAAAAAATCACAAAAACAAAACCAACACTGGTGAACAAATGTCTAAAAAGGAAGTACACCAAGTGTCACAAGCTTTAAATTAAGTGTATACACATCAGGATGCCTCAGAATTAAATCACTAGCCTCCGTGATACTGATGCTGTTTGAAGTGTTTACATAGTCATGGAAGACACTTGAAGTAACTCAGTTAGAAACATCAATTTTTCAAGCATCTTTTTTCAAATTCACTTCATACCATTCGAGTCATGGGTGACCCAGGGCTTAATCCAGCAGCGTTTACACATCAGGAACTCAGACTATACAGGATACCAGTACATTGCAGTACATGAACATAAAGTAAATACAGTATGCAGAGTATGGTTTATTTTATGTAACATATATATAGTTTAGCCCTCTGTAGTGACAGTACCCAACAACTGGGAAAAACAACACAAATAGGTTACAAGTTTGGTAATTCATAGATACTAAAGAATTGTGGTAGTCTGTTTGTCCTTAACAGTATTTAGCAAACATGTTCAGCTCAAAATCACTCTCATAGTCACTGACATTTACCTATCTCTCACTTTGTCATTTGTTAAAAATTATGTTATCAAAGAAAAACACTATAAACCATCTCCAGACATTTTATTGAACACAGGTAAACATTCAATTTTAGGCCCATTATTTTTGTTTGGCAATGCATTCTCTGTTTGTTTTTTAAATAGTACATAAAATGTGGAGTGGATCTTTGAAATCCTGTTGAGAGTTAAGCTCAAATGGATTATGTTATTTTTAAAGCAACTCCTAATTATGTAGATTAAAGGAACTCAAAACATATTAAGGACCGCATCAAGAATCTAGAATATCTTCTTGGTCTGTGTCAGTATACTGCTAAGACCTCATTCTTTTAAAAGTGTAGCCTGAAGACCTTATCCTAAGACAAATTTTGTAAAGTTTTCTGTGCCGCATCTAGCCCTTATTACTGTAGCACCATAATCTAATGGCAATACACTTGGCACAGGAGATAATTTGCTTTTCTGTTACTATTCTCAGGCCAAAGTCCACCTGGCTATAGAAAGTTTCTGAGTTTTTGCCTGACAAAAGCAGATCTAAAGAATACACATACAGTATAGGCTGATTAGAATGTAACCAGGTTAGTGTGCATGGTGAAACACAGAAGGGTGAAAGGTTCAAATCATAAGAGAATATCAAGGACCAAGACACTATTTTGATCCTTGTGGAGGTAAGATTGTTAACTCTTCTAGATAATAACAGACATTCATGACTATAAGTGCTGTTTTGATTCTGTCAGATCTTGCATTGGGCATGGCCAGTTTGGAACTGAACATAGTTAATCTTTTTAGGACTGTGGATACACAAAGTTTTTTATAAAAGGGTACATGCAATCTCATCTTACTGTGCTCTATCACTGATGTAATAAAAATAAAATGCATAGGTGTTCTGATCACCTGATGTAGCAAATTAAAAGGAACCTCCATATAAAGAAAAGGCTAAGGCAATAATAATGCTGTAAAGAAAAGCCTTTTTGTTACATTGGCCTGCATATCCCTCTGAATTTCTTATGTGGTTATTTTGTCTAGATTATAGTTTCTTGTTATTTGGTGCCAATGACTGCAGTTTTAATAAAAAACATTCTAAAAGCAAGAAATGAGCACACCTCAAAGTGCTCTCTACATCACAGACACCAAAGTACTCTAGTCAGGTTTGTGGTCAGATCAACAGTGTGACCCACAAAGAGACTGTAATGAGAATGGTTCACAATTGGTCAGCTGTCAAAGCAATCCTGAATGGAGGCAGTCAGTTCATTGGTGCACTCACCAAAGTAGAGCCTCAAAGGGGCACACAGTTGTTCTTGCTCCTCAGTGAGGTGCTTAGCAAAACTAATCCACTTACCAAAGTAACCTGTAGCTGGGTTTGGGGTGAGGCCTGGCAGTAAAACAAATAGTCCTGGAGAGAATGGATGCTTTAAAAGACAGCCAATATATTGCTCTTCAACCAGATGGTGGAACATTTAGCCCTAACAAGGCAGTCACTAAAGTGGCCCTCAGAAAGAAGAATACTTTAACAAATAAAAAGCTTTTCTTTTTTTTATTATGGCACTTCTTAAGGAGCCGTCACAGAGGTGGTATTGAGCCATCACCCTGTTGTGACCAGGAGAAAAGGAAAGCTAGAGTGGCATCATGGGGAAACTAATTTCTGTATAATCTGGGGGTGAATTCAGTCATGTCTATAGTGGCAATGAACCAATTCACTTTCATCTGTTAAATTATAATAAGGGGTATTTTTGTAATGCAGACAGCACAAGAGTTTTTTTTCTTACTAAGAAAGGAGCATCTTTGAAAGGACAAAGGATATATTTTGTAGAAATTGTTAACAAATTCTCTGGAAGGAATTCTCTGTGTATATTTTCTACATGCAGCCTTATCTCTTATGTGTGACCGTGTAGGACCGCATTTCATCCCAATAACAAGCTTACTTACCTAAAAATGCTAAACAATTTGTGATATTTAGTACCACAACTTAGAAGTAGACAAAACTTTCAAGTGTTTTACATCTACTGTAATCCTGTCTATAATAACTCATTTAGCAGGAATATAGTAATGTAGTGCTTATTCTGTGAATATTTGTACGTATTTTTACAATGTACAGTATAGAAACTCTACAAACTCTCAAGTGGCACGCATGTTCCACTTTCAACAAGAAGTTAAGGAAAAAGAAAACTTTTGCTGTAAGCAATACCCACTGGTATGAGAATTATCTTTCAATCCTGAAGTTTATTTCCACTTACAGCTTGTTTGGAAAAAAAAAATTTCCAGTTTTGTATAAATATGTTTGTTTCCTGATTACCTCTTGCTAATAAATCTATTCTATCTCAGGGTGACAGTTGTGTTTTGGACTGATTACTGTCTTTCATTATTGCTAGTTCAGACAGTTCAGAACAGCTTGTCAAACTAAAAAGTAGTTCTGGTTCTGCCATCCATTAACCTGGTTTTTTAGTTGCAGTGCAGTGCAGAAATGCTGTCCTAATGAAGTCAAACCCAAAAGGTGCAAGTGAATGTCACCTATCTTAAGAAGCACCTCAATACATAATGACCATTCATTTTTCCAATGGTATAAAATAAAAAGTGTCTTTTCCAGTTGATACAACCACTGTCTACCTCTGCAGATGCATGTTTTGTTTTTGATAAGTTAAATAAGTCAATGTCTTTTATACTAAAGTAAAAATGCAACTCACACAACATCACAAAAAATATACATAAACAAATACCATTCGCGAACAATAAACGCTTGTAAGTACAAATGTGTCTTGAATTTTACCTTAAAAATACCTACTGATTATGTCAATCTCAACTCTAGAAGAAGACCATTCCGCAGTTTGAGTCCCTGCACTGAAAAGGCACAAATCCCATTTAATTTTAACCACTTCTTTGGTACAATAAACAACATCTGATTCAAAGATTTCTATTATTGAGGAGTCACAGTAATTCAGTTAAATATTCGGGGACCTAATCCCACAGTAACTAATAAGTAAGCACCAAGACTTTAAAGTAATTTCTAAATCATACAGGCAACCAGTGAAGAAGTCAAGAATTGAGATAATATGCTCCCTACAATATGTCTGGACCTTGAAAGAAGATGAGATGACACATTCTGGACCTGCTGGAGACAAGTCAAAGTTCTATAACTGAGGCGTGAGAAAAGAGTATTATAGTAGACCAAGCATGATGACTCAGAAAAATGAATGATTTCCTCAGTATCCTGGAAAGACAAACTGTGTCTAATTTTGACAATATTAACTGAAAACGTTTCTTAACAGAAGGTATAATATAAGATGCTAGGATAGCAAGAGCTAACTGAAATTCCATGGAAAGATCAGCTGGACCCGGGATCAGCTGCACAAAGTTCATTCCTTAATAGCTACAAAGCAATCAGTGAGTCTTGCTAACCTACTAAAGTCATTACGTTTTATTGATAAGAGTTGGATGTTGCAGGCATACAAATTTAAAAAAAAAAACATTGGATTCCAGCTTTGCAAGTGTACACTTGTAAAGCTGGAAACAAAACAAGCCTAAGAATAGATTATTGTTGCACCCCAATGGACAGAGCAATAGCCAATGTGATGCATAATATATAAATTTGTACCCATTTTTTATTTTTCTAAAGAGGACAAATTGATTCAGAAGGTAATATCCATCCATCCATCCATCCTCTTCCACTTATCCGAGATCAGGTCGCGGGGGGAGCAGCTTGAGCAGAGATGCCCAGACTTCCCTCTCCCTGGCCACTTCTTCTAGCTCTTCCGGGAGAATCCCGAGGCATTCCCAGGCCAGCCGGGAGACATGGTCACAAGGTAATATGTTTTGAGAAAAGACTACATAATGTTGCTAGTTTATATAACTCACAATTGTTACTGTCATTGGCATAAACTAAAACCTGACTAATATATTCTTACCCAAGAAGAAGCAGAAACCTGTCCCATCTGTTAATGCTCATGGAAATTGTGTGGTGAGTGTTAAAATTAAATCTCCTCCCTTGTGAGGCAGAGCCACCTACCACTGTGTTATTACAATCAATTCAGTCAAAAACCTGACATCTTGTGTTAACTGGCTAACCTCATTAAAAAGCTAATACACTTTCACTATGAACTGCCTATAAAGCATATGTTTGATAATATAGAAATTAGTTTTGCTGCTCCTCTGTATTGGAACTTCAGGGTAATTTCCTGCTGAGATACCTACTAAGGAGAGTATGCATGTATTCACTATGTCTGCAGAGATTTTCATAGGGAATACAATGACCTTGTATCAAGTGGTGGTTGTGTGAATGTACAGGCTGTGTCCATTAATTGGAATAAATGGATTTAACAACAGATTCCTCATTCACTGTATTGAAGTTCTGCTTAGTTGGAAAGCTTAAGACTTTCAACCCTATGTTTATTGAATCATTACAGAATTCTTTAATGTATGTAAGTAAAGGAGTTTTAAAATAAGATGACACTTTCAATCTTTACTATTTCCTACAAGACATCACATTTAAACAAAGAATGGATTCAGCAACTAAGTGTATCCTAGTTCTCTTTGCTTTTGTTGCTCTCTTTAAAGTACATGCCTAATCACCGTGACACAAACTCAGGTCTGCACTACATGTGGAATGGGGAAATCAAATGACAGCTGAGCCAAAAGAAGGCTCTCCCTACTTAAGTCACTGATCAAGCTCCTGACAGCAAGTTGGTCACTACTTTCTAGCCAGCTCATTCCATTTGAGGCATGTACAAAAGTTTCCCCACAAACTAATATGATGAGTACTTATTATGCCAGGCTTTTTTTTGCAGTCTTGATAATTGAAATGTCTATGAATTTTCAATCCAACTAAACTCTTATGCAGTCAATAGTACAAGTGACTAAGTAAATGTATTATGAATAAAAATGTCCTCAGTAGAACCATTTAAATGATCCTTCCTTAAGACAACAGTCAAAATCTATGATATATAGCAAGCTTGTGAGAATGCAGTATAAATAATTCAATATGCTGATCATTAGAGAAAATTTAAAAAGTACCAGAAATCTGCACAGTCCTGAATGCATACTTTCAGTGGATATCCTATAAAAGCAGACCAAAACACCACTTACAGAAGACATTATTGTTCTTTATTTACTCACAATGTAAAATCCCTCTGGCTTGTTAAAACAGTCCATTGTTTTGGCGCTTGTCTAAATTGTAGAGTGGACAAGTTGGAAGCATTTTTAATTTTAATTTATAATAATGCTGAGAACAACAAACATAAGCTTGTAACGCCATCAGCACATACTGTAATTAAGCAATTGATTAAATTACTGCACATTCCTTAACATTTTTTGTTTTTCCTTGCCATGGCTTTGGGCCCATTATGTATTGGCCTGGAAATGAAAAATGTAGACCTTGTACATTGTCTGTTAAGAACCACACAAGAGCGCTGTTTACCAAGCACAAGCAGAAATCACGTCCTTCTGAAGAAAGAATACAGCAAAATTATGATGAAAAAGGGGGTTTGATTTACTCAGTTGTAAAGCATTCGCAATTGACAGATTGCTTTCTATAACTTGGCAGAATTTTTCTGTTTTTTAAAAAACATGTTTTGAGCATCTTTACTCGCTTCACTGGTGAAAGGAAAGCGAAAGCAAACTGGAATCGGGAAGTCTTGCTGCGTGCCAGTTGCCGGCCTGGAGCGCCTACTCATGTGACTGAGAGAGCCTGTTTGCTTGTAACTTGCACCGCTCGACTCGTCAGACTCCCGTGATGAAGACGCTCGTTGTGCTTCTGTCACTCAGTCTATCGTCAGCCTCTCCTCATGCAGGTACCAATCTGGTCGAATATAGGGGGCTCTGCACCTCGGACGCGTCGGCTTTCCACAAGAGAAATACAAGATGAGTAAAGTAACTTCTATGGATAGAATTGCTAGGGTTCCAGCAGATGCAGGGGGGACAATTGAAGAAATTATGCATAGATGTTTATAGGGATCGAAGAAAAAAAAAGAAGCTAGTGTTATTTCACTTCTGTAAAGTAATTCATCCATGAGCAACAAGATTACAAGGTATTGAAAGGTTACTTATTAGTCTTGGTAGTGCTAGCTTTTCTGAGAAGCGGCACCTGGTCTGTTTGGCCGCAGTTTCTCAATTATACTCCTGCTGCCTGCACGATCCATTGTGACAAACGTTCTGTTTTATGCTTACAGCTGTTTTACTTTTGAAATGTTGGAATGCCATCAATCGTGCCCCGAATGTCTATTTATTGTTACGATTTTATCTTGAAATAAAATAAAGAGACTGTCGGTTAAACTTCACAATTGTATTTGTTTGGAGTCAGTTTCGAGTTTTCAGTTCCCTTTTCTTGAAAACATTTTTTTCCAGTTGGTTGGTAAATCATATCTGTATATTGCGAAACAACCAAGAATCTTGGACTTTAGACTGTTCTTTATAGGCATGCGATAAAATTATTATTAGTGTATCACTAGTTGCACGACTATCGGTCTAAGTGTATGTGGAGGGTGCAGCAGGCACGAGGTAGATCACCAAGGGCAAAATACATAATGGAGATCTGAAACTTTTTTCTTTTCTTTTTTTTTTAGACGAACATAAATTCAAAATATGGATGTCGCAGGTAAAGCAACTTTTCGCCGCCTTGTCCAAAAATAACCCTTGAACCATAACAGCGGAATTACTGCTTGGAGTTGGTACTGTTTCGAGATTATGGCAATAAGGAAGGTGACATGTATTATGTTTATTTTAAAAAGAAGTCGCCATCGAACACTGAAAGGGACTTTCACACTCGACATTTGCCTGCTGAATGCATGGTTAAGCACATGAGTAATATGAATAATGAGTTGTTTGCGACATGCCTAAAACAATGTAGAGGCTCACACTTAATTATTGTTTTTTTATATACAGTACTGTATAGATTTTTATTGTGTCTAGTGAATTGAATCACAATGAGTGAAATCAGCCATACAGTGGATTCAGCACATATCAAATACCTATCATCCCACCCATCCAGGGGATCAAGGGATTTAATGGGAAGTAACTAGTCACCCATACTCAGCTCAGGTTGGGATTTACAGACAAAGTCAGAGAGGCCAGATTGCGTTGGTTTGGACCTGTACAGGGGAGAGATGCTGGGTATATTGGGAAACGAATGCTAAGGATAGAGCTGCAAGGCAAGAGGAAAAGAGGAAAGCCTAAGAGACGGTTTATGGATGTGGTGAGAGAAGACATGCATACAGGTGATGGGTGTAACAGAGCAAGAGGCAGAGGACAGGAAGATCTGGAACAAGATGATCCGCTGTAGCAATCCCTAACAGGAGAAGCCGAAAGAGGGAGAAGAAGAACCAGTCACCCATACTGAAGCATTCCCAAGGTTGCAGAGGTTCACCATGCTTTATAAATAACAGCGTTAGTAAATGTTACATTCTACAGAGGTTTTGAACATTTTTTTTGTAATGCAAGTTTTATTTTTTTTCCAATTTTAAATAAGACATCCTTTTTCCAATATGTTATGGTAGATGGGGTAAAACTCTTACAATTGAGCATCTTTAGTAGACATTTTAGCAATATGGTTTTTAGTTGAAACAACAGATTGTTCCTTGTGAAGAGAAATCCCACAGTGTATTACTCCAGATAGTGCTGTTAGAGAGTTTGGGTGTGTACAAAACTGTCTGAAAGGGACGCAAATGTTTTATTTCAATAAGTTCCTTACACAGAGGCTGGTGGCTGACAGTATTGTTCACAATTTGAGTCTTGAGCAAGGTACAGTTTGAATAATGTAACTTGAGATAAAGGTGCATGATGCACAAGTTTGAGCTAAATTAGACCATCTGTTGCAGAAACTGATTAAGAGTGTTTTTTTCATTATTATTTGAAGTTCTAATTAAAAGGATTGCTCTCAGATCATCTCTGGGTGCCCTCATCTGAAGACAGTGGTAGATTTGGAGATATTTTGGATTGTCTGTGGAGATAATGTAGTCTAAGCGGCACAAACTGAAGAAAGATTTAACCAGTTTCTTTTAGCAAAATCTCTAACTTGCTTACAGTAAAAGAAATGTGTTAATAAAAGATTGTATTTGAAGTAAAATTGATTTAAGGATTACTTACACATTACTAATATACCAATCTCTAAATGTCCCAATACCAAGCTGCCTTGTACATGTTATAAATTATGTAGTTTTAGGATGTCAGGAATACATGAAGGCCATGATTAACAGTAATATGTCCTTAACTTGTCTCCTGCATTGGTGCCCAGTGGTCAGTAAATGTTGAGCCAATAGATTTCTGCTTTGTTGATATTAAATAGTAATTGCTGGAACAAAGCACACAGGAATGAGTTGTTCCTCTTCATGGAAACCCAAACCTTTAGAGGTTTCTTTTTTCCCCGATGGAATCCATATTTTTATAATGTATAACAACTTGGCAACAGATGTGGAAACTAGGTAGTGCTATACCTTCCTCTGCTTTAGACCTCAGATCCTTTTCCTAACCAGTTTGCCTCTTTGTGCTTCAAATAAACATAGTAACACTTGTATTCAATTTTTAAAGAAGAATTTGTCAATATATTTACTTTAACAATGTTATTTGTTCCAGCTAATGAAAGGTGAAGTATGATCAGACTTAAGATGACATGCAAAATCCTGTTCACCAGAAATAATATACTCATTCAAATTAATCTTGAACCCTGAGATTTTATAGACCTTCTGTAATATATTTGGCACTTATGATTGTGATGAGTATGGATCAAATAATATATAATTGTATATGATCTGTAAAAAGAGATACCTTTTATTCAAGAAAAAAATATCCCTAGTTAAATTTTCAATTTCAATGCATTCTAATGTATAGAGCATTATAGAAAGTAAGTATTGTAATTAAGTAATACTATACGGTAACTGATTTTAGCTCCAATTACTTTTTAGATTCTGCATTCTGAGCTTCCTTCTTATGAATTTTTGGATATGCATCTTATTACTTATTTTCTCTATGTTCATAGTAAGGATAATGCTACATAAATAATTGCTGTGTTTCTCTTGTGGTCAATATACAAAATTCTGTTTGTAATATCTATGTTTTTTGTAGCGCTCTGTGGTGGCACTTGCATACTCATTACCAATTTTAGAGACATCACTGAGTTTATAGTTTATTTCAATTTGAAATATAAGAAATAATCTGCATTTTCACATATGATGTATATGTTTGTCAGAAAGTTCAAATTGATATCTTCAGTGATAAATTAGTTTCCACAAAAACATCAGTTTATGTGGAGATAAATTTATTTACTAGTTTTATTTGCAATATTTGGTATTCTAAGTTGCAAAATGAGTGGTAATTGATCAGAAATAACAATGGATTCATAATTCTGTGATTTGACAGAGGAAATATAATGCACAGGTGAGAAAAGAGAATGTTTTCAAGAGTATGAGTAGAAAACCACAATGAGTCTGAGAGCTGATAATCTTTGATAAACTGTAAGACATTGTAACTAAGGATGAGATATCTAAATCATTGCTTAATACACAGTTAAAACCTCTTGTCATTATAAGTTTGAGGCCCTGCATGCTGGAAATCAAGGGAACGTTAACTATAAATTACATATAATCCCAGTTGGGTTTGTACATTTTAGTCAGGATTAATTTGGTTTCATTGAGTCCTGCAACTGGTAGACTATAGCATCCACATAAGATAAAAATTACTGCTGAGGGCATGAATAGGAATTGAATTCTGAATTGCAATCCTCATTTTATGAATTGGTATTCCCACCCTTGATTGTTTTGCCATAATTACAGCTGAGTATACTTCTGTTATCTTTAATATTTTGGTTTGTCATCTGCAAAAAAGCTAAGCCTAAATTCAGATAATTAAGATATAAGTACTCTTTCCTTTTCAATACGTGATTGAGGCATTTGACATTCCATCTTAAAAATGTGTTAATTGATTCAGTTTCAAAAAAGGAAGCTGCAAATATCCCATGAAAAACTTTTTATGAGTTCATATGGCATCATACCATATATATTTGTTGGTTTTACGACTTTGTATATTTTATCAAGCTTGCTATCAACTGTTTAAAATTTTCAGGAGCTGGACCCTGCAACCTATAAGTAATATCTTGAAAAAGCTATGAAGTTATCAAAGAAAGTCATGGAAAATAGTTCCTCCCTACTTCCCTGCCACCCCATCCATTGTTGCCTACCCAAGCAAGGATATGATCCAGCATCACAAAGTCCCATCTTCTGACATAGGCACAACAAAAACAAAGATGCAACCCATTAAAGTACTGGGTAAATTAATCCATAATAGATTTCATAAAGACACTATCAGCTGCTTGATGCCAATATGCACTGCTTTTCTTTCCATGGCTTCAGGACTGTAATCGGGAAAAATACTGATCTGATTTCCATTGCAGAAGATTGCCATTTTCCACCCTAGCAAAGCGCATTTTCTCTAACCTTGAATTCAACCAACTAGACAGTAAAACTTCTTGAGGAGTGTGATGTGGTCCTTCTACTATAGTTCTTCTCTAATGACATCTTCAAGAATTTTAGTGAAGAATTCCAACATGAATTTTGCAGGATTCTCCTGTCTTCAAGCACCTAGCTTTCCGAGTCTGTTAGTTTATCCTACATTAATGTATTAACGATTTCCAGTGTAATAAGGCAATTTGTTTGTGTCATATAGCATCTGTTCCAGTTGTGCAAAGTTTATACCTCAATCTAATTCCAAAATACATTTGTTTTAGTTCCATCCTATTATTTCTACTTACTGCATTCTGCTGTTTCAGTCTGATCACAAGAACTCTCAAGTCTTTCAAGTCAGCAGCATATTATTGCTGTCAAACAGGCCTCAGCCAGATATTTAGGGTATTGCATAGGTCTCTCCTGCCACTGCACTTTGTAGCTTGTCTATATTAATATCAAGGTCTTCTTCCACTGAAACTTTGTTCTAGGATAAATCCATTCATTAACTTCTATTCACATGAAATTAATAAATTAAGACTCTTGATTTGAGAACATTTTACAACTTATAATTCTACTGTACTTTGAATACAGTGAAGTGACACTGGGAATGCACACATCTCCAAACATATGAGAATGCAAAGGCAATACATTAACTTTTTTGTTATTTATCATTTAACTTTTAGCTTATTACATCTTTGACTTATTTGAATAACCTAAAGTTGTCATAGTAATGCAGCAATTCAAATTACTTGGCTACTATTAATCTGTGGAGTTTTTCTGTTATCCCTGTATGTAGATAGGATTTCCTCCCACATGTCCAAAGACATGTTATTAAAGGTGATTGGTGATTCTAAATTGATCGTAAGTGGGTGAATGCATGTGAGTGGTCCCTGTGATGGACTGATGCATTAACCTGCACTGCTTCCTGCTTTGGATGGTGTTTCTGAGATAGTCACCAGCCTCTGTGACCCTGAATTAGTTAATTAATTCTTAGACAATTTGCTCATCATAACCGTAAGCAAAAAACGATATTAGAAAGAACACATATACCTAATATTATTCTTTACATTTTATTTTCCTGATGCCTTTATCTAAATCACTTAAACATCAAGGGTCGCATGGATGGTATAAGAATCTTGAGGCCTGCAGTTCAACACTTAAACCATTACTTCACAACACTATTGCTTGAAATATGTTTCTTTGTGCCAAATGCATTAAATAAAAAAAAAAAACTTCAAGAAAAATATTGAGGCAATCGGTCATTAGTAGAAAAGTTCCACTAATTATGGCATGTGAAGCAATTCAGGGAGAAAAGCCCCTGTGATTAAATGTGTATTTGTGTGCACTTTGTATGTGATATGCCTCATCTCATGTGTTATGTTATTCTATAAATCAGTACAAAGGTCAGTGTAACTGTATTCCAATTTATCATTGTGACTTTTTAGCCCTGGCTCATCTAATGTAGAAGTGCATGATTATCATTATTGCAGTGCATTTCCTTTTAAAAGGGTATGTAATTACTTAGTGTAAACAAGCACAATCATATGTTCTTCCAGTGACTTACAAATGATCAAGAATATACTGCTGACTGCAGACACCTTTATAAAGTATGTTGTATAACATTTACAGAATTTTTGAAGCTTGTAAAAGACTGAAGTGTTTGTTTTTTGTGTGTTTTTCTAACTTTTTGTTTTTCTTTTTCAACTTTTTAGTACAACAAACAATATGATTCAGTGGAATATCATCACAGACTGAAGACATTTATTGATAATAAAGAAAGAATTGACCAACACAATGCAGGAAATCATTCATTCAGAAGTATTTTTATTATTCTAATAACTAAGTACTGCACAAAACCATTTTTTAACTGAAAAATTACTTCTTCATATGACAGCCTGATTTTACAATGTATATTTTTTGTTGTAGTGGACCTCAATCAGTTTTCTGACCTATCATTTGCTGAATTTAAAAAGCTGTACCTCTGGAAAGAGCCACAGGTAAAACTGGTTCTTATTATTCTTAGTAGATATAGATGTCAATGGTTCCCTCTGTCTCTTGTAGCTGGAAGCTAAAGAGACCTCAAGCATTTTCTAATGTCCATTCGTGATTGTTTTTGCTGGCCAAGCTAATCCAAATGACTTCCTCTCTAATGCTGGTTTCTGCTTTGTACCCAGTCCTGCACGGGTAGGCTACAGCTTGTTGCAACTATAAAATACGATTAAGCAGGTTCAGTAAATGTATGATGAATCCATCCATCCATTTTCTAATCCGCTGAATCCAAACACAGGGTCACGGGGGTCTGCTGGAGCCAATCCCAGCCAACACAGGGCACAAGGCAGGAAACAATCCTGGGCGGGGTGCCAACCCACCACAGGACACACACAAACACACCCACACACCAAGCACACACTAGAGCCAATTTAGAATCGCCAATCCACCTAACCTGCATGGCTTTGGACTGTGGGAGGAAACCGGAGCGCCCAGAGGAAACCCACGCAGACACGGGGAGAACATGCAAACTCCACGCAGGGAGGACCCGGGAAGCAAACCCGGGTCTCCTAACTGCGAGGCAGCAGCGTTACCACTGCGCCACCGTGCCACGATGAATGCACAACTTAATTTACCAACTCGTTTTACATTTTTTGCAGCATTGTACATAAATACATATATATATATATATATATATATATATATAAATTTGATAGCACATTATAAAACTCTCAAGCCAGCATACTCCAATTTGGGCTCACTGGTATGATAGTTATAAAGTATAAAAGTGCTGATGGAGCTGACGTTACTAAATTCTAAATACTGTAAATCGGACTAACGTTGCACTTGTTCTACTTTGAAGTAAAATGATTTCTGGATTCTCCCAAGTTATTTTTCCAATTTTCTTATGTAGAACTGCTCCGCGACCAAGGGTGGTCACATAAGTAAAAATGGTCCTTATCCAGATTTTGTGGACTGGAGAAAAAATGGAAACTATGTCACCCCTGTCAAGAACCAGGTAAGAATCAAAAACAGAGACGTGTAAAGGACAACAAGGCATTATTCAGCCATTTGGTATGGGAAAATGAAAATGTCTTTCAAATTGCTGAACTTCGGTCAACTTTGAGCCTTAATTTGTTTATCACTCTGTTTTCAGGGATCATGCGGAAGTTGTTGGACATTCTCAACAACTGGATGCCTGGAGTCTGCAATTGCCATAGCAACAGGGAAACTGCTCTTTCTGGTAAAGCTTCTTTTTGATTTTAGGTTTGCTATACTGTTAGACTTTGTGGTGTATAATGTGGCTCTGTTTTTGTTATTCTCAGTCTGAACAGCAGCTGGTTGATTGTGCTCAAAATTTTAATAACCATGGCTGCAATGGGTGAGTAAAAACTATAGCATCTCGTAGACTGATTCAGAAGGGGGTCTAATGCAGTTACTTGTACTAAAATGTGCAGTCCAGTGTGTATGTGGTCTTCAATACAAGACTCTATGTTAATTTCAAAACTGAAATTAACCAAAACCTGTCAGCTGTTACACATGGGGTGAAACCATTTTGTCTGAGGTTGACAATTATTAATTTCTGTCCTTAGCTCAAAATGGGTGCTATATAGTTAAGTCCAACTTTAAGGGTCATTTTGATTTACTCTGTCATATTAAATGGCTTTAACAGTTATCATACTGCATTTACCAGATCTTTTGAGTTAATAATTTGTAATCTTGTTTGCAGTGGATTACCAAGCCAAGCCTTTGAGTATATCTTGTACAATAAGGGTCTTATGACTGAGAATGGATATCCCTATACTGCACAGGTAGGTCCTTTCTAGTGGCTATAACATTACTTGCACAAGGATGTCACTACAATCTGACTAAAGGAAAAACTTTTATTACCGTGAAGTCATCAATCATGCAAAATATAACCAAATTCTCTTAGACTCTATATATGCCTAGCAGTCGCAATTTGTTTTCTAATGTGTCAGTACACTACTGCTGTCTGTGCCAACTTGCTTAGTGTCAGTTCTCATTTAGTTATATTAAAAAATGAAGCTGAAGCAAATGTGTAAGCAGCAATGACTCTAGTTACAGAGCATGCACAACTCAAATAGCCATGCATTCAGAGGGGGATCTGGTGAAACAGAATGTTTTATTTTATACTGTATACAGTATACATCCATCCATCCATTTTCCAACCCGCTGAATCCGAACACAGGGTCACGGGAGTCTGCTGGAGCCAATCCCAGCCAACACAGGGCACAAGGCAGGAACCAATCCCGGGCAGGGTGCCAACCCACCACAGGACACACACAAACACACCAAGCACACACTAGGGTCAATTTAGAATCGCCAATCCACCTAACCTGCATGTCTTTGGACTGTGGGAGGAAACCGGAGCGCCCGGAGGGAACCCACGCAGACACGGGGAGAACATGCAAACTCCATGCAGGGAGGACCCGGGAAGCGAACCCAGGTCCCCAGGTCTCCCAACTGCGAGGCAGCAGCGCTACCCACTGCGCCACCGTGCCGCTCCCACTGTATACAGTATAAAATAATCTAAAAAAATGTTTAGGCTAAATGGCATGACACATTTGGCAAGTTAGGCTAAGCTCATTTGTCTGTTTGATTTCCACAGGAAGGCAAATGTAAGTTCAGACCAGACATGGCTTCTGCCTTTGTGAAAGAAGTTATTAATATAACAAAAGTGAGTATTTTAACCCATAGTAATCAGTTCCAAGATATATTTTGCTGTTTCTGTCATGTTAACTGCTCTGCACCTTGGTCATGGCATTACATACTTGAAAAACTAATGGTATCATGTGCCACAATGTGCTTTAAAAGTATTTTTCTGTCTGCAGTATGATGAGATGGGCATGGTGGATGTTGTGGCACGGCTCAATCCAGTTAGCTTGGCCTATGAAGTAACATCAGATTTCATGCATTACAGTGAAGGAATTTACACAAGGTAGGAGATAGTATGCCTGAGGCAAGTTTTTTTTTTGTGGAGTTAGGATGCTGAAGGCATGAAAGCCAGACAGACTTTAAAAAGTTCAAGTTCAAATTTCTTTTGACATGTACAGGACTTTCTATCAGAACGTCAGTGTCAGTAGCCATTCTCTAGCATCATGCTATACTCAACCATACAAACTGAATATACTCATCAATTCATAACATTGTTGATTTGATTTTATCTTGTAGCACTATCTGCCATAATACAACTGACAAGGTAAATCACGCAGTACTGGCTGTGGGCTATGGTACAAAAGATGGAACTCCCTACTGGATAGTCAAGAATTCCTGGGGCCCAGAATGGGGAATAGATGGGTATGCCAGACTACCTCTGTTACTCTATTGCATGACTATTTTAAAAAGAGACTCTAATTATGATAAACACTACACAACGTAGGAATTCAAAGCGTTTTCTGTGTTAATTTATACTGTAAAGAACCTTATAGCAGAGTCTGTCATGAAATATTACTTCTGGACATTTTTTCACTTAATATGAATTTGATTATGGAAGTACTCACTTTGTAAGGTGCAAAATACAAAATGTATATACTGATTTAGATACACATAATAAATTATTGATGCATTAAGTTTCCATCTATATTTCCATCTATAAAGTATTAAGGTTAATGGTACATAGGAACATAAGTAACTTAGTTCAGAGGAAAACATACAGCCTAAACCAGGGGTGGGCAAATTCATTCCTGGAGGGCCGCAGTGGCTGCAGGTTTTTGTTCCAACCCAATTGCTTAATAAGAAGCACTTATTGCTCTAGAAACACTTCTGCTTCATTTTAGTTATCTCCCTCGTTAAGATTATGAACCCTTATTGCTTATTTAAGTCTTAAACAGCTGCATTCTTGGTTTTTAATTGCTCCTTATTAGCAATAAGATGCAAATGACAAAAGAAACCAGCAGTTATCCATTTTGCTTGTTACCCTTTACACCTATGTGTATTTATCATGCACTATTTGGTTTAATTAAATACTTGGAAGGAAAGAGAAGAGAAAAAAGTGAAGGATTGAGAATTACCCATCCGTTTTACACTTCAAAGTATTTGGATGATATCCTTAGAATGGAAAAAAAAAATCTAGGATATGAGAATGACTTGACAAAGCAGAGTTAAAGCACTAACAAGCCATGAAATGTAATTAATGGCAAGGATTGTTTTCTAATTAAGCAACTGGGTTGGAACAAAAACCCGCAGCCACTGCGGCCCTCCAGGAATGAATTTGCACACCCCTGGCCTAAACCATTCATGCAGCATTGATCAGGTTACAGTACCTCATGACCTGATGGTTTTCTATTGTGAATTAATACCCTCCCAGGCCCCATTCCAAGACTGAACAGATATTTGAATATATTTGTTTACAACTCGCATACGTGTACATTAAAAATGGCTCCACATTTCACTTTTGAATCAGCAACCTTGTGGGTTAAAGTCTAGTGCTTTACTCACTAGGACAAAACCATACAACTAGCAAGCTGAAGACAAAAAAATCCATGTGACTATGACAAATAAATGTGCTACTCTGCATGTTATTAATTAAACATTCCAGGAATGCACCATTAAGAGTTCAAATTACATTTACAGTATATAGGTAAATACTGAATAATAAATTAATTTAAGCTCCAGAAGTGTCAAGAGACTTCTGTCATATATATATTGTTAAGTTATTAGCCATATCTGATTGACATTTGCAGGTATTTCTACATTGAACGAGGGAAGAACATGTGTGGACTGGCAGCATGCTCTTCTTATCCCATCGGTCACCTGTGATGAATCAGAAAATGTGGACTACTGTACTAACAAAGTGGATGAACACTGCTGTGATGTTGATTACAATTATTTTCTACTTGAATCATCTTGGCATATTGCTTTTATTTCAAATATACAGTTATTTCTGCAATTATGTATCATGACGTGTTTATTTAATCTAACCTGATATCTGAAAGCACAAATGATCATATTACCATTTATGTGTTATATGAAATGAATCCCACAATTTATCCATCCATCCATTATCCAACCTGCTATATCCTAACTACAGGGTCACGGGGGTCTGCTGGAGCGAATCCCAGCCAACACAGGGTGCAAGGCAAGAAACAAACCCTGGGCAGGGCGCCAGCCCACCGCAGGGCGCACACACACACACCCACACACCAAGCACACACTAGGGACAATTTAGGATCACCAATGCACCTAACCTGCATGTCTTTGGACTGTGGGAGGAAACCGGAGTACCCAGAGGAAACCCACGCAGACACGGGGAGAACATGCAAACTCCATGCAGGTAGGACCCAGGAAGTGAACCTGGGTCTCCTAACTGCGAGACCCACTGCGCCACCGTGCCGCCCCCCACAATTTATTTTCATACTAAATCACAACAATATTTTTCTTGTAATAATTTTATGGCTGTATTTTAATAATGACAAATAAGACCTCTTTTGTTTTTAGCTAAACTGCATCTTCATTTCCAGAACTCACCATGTGCTGTGCAATGGCACAACAGTAGGAACTGGTCAAAGTACAACCAGTGATAAGAATAAAGTGTAAGATAAAACAACTCAAAAATTGATAATTTAGCTGTTAACAGCTTTCTGTTGTTGAACCCTTTAACAACATTGTAATCCACCCACTTATTTATAAAACTCATTTAATCCCATTTTAATGTGGAAGGCAGGAGTTTATTCCCGCAGCACTTGGAACAATCCAGAAACAACACCCATCAGGTAGCATAGTGACTCTTTCTATGCCAATTTAAAGTTGTTAGCTAACATACTGTATATTAACATAAACATCTTTAAAATATAAAACACATTATAATATAAAATATAAAACACAATTCAAGATACAATATGATATAATAAGGGCTGGAGCTAGACTTTTAAGAATATGGCATCAATTAAACTATAATACAGTACAACATAATAGTATTACTGCATTCTTATACTATTACTTTTTAGTCATAGTTGGGATCCTGACATATGAGTCTTTCTTAAGAGCAGATTACACAATTTAGGAAGACTGTCAACACATAATTCTGGAATATTCTCCTTTTATCTATATGTGAAATGTCTTTTGTTGTAAGGGTGGGTTCAGAAAACAGACAACAGTGGGAGTAAATTCCACACCATTAAGGCATTTTAAAATAAAACTAAAAACTCACAAAGTGAAGGGCAATTGGTTACCACTGTTGCCTCGCAGTTCCAGGGCACAAAGTTTGAATACTGATACACTCACAGCTTGATTCTCCTTCCTATGTCTGTATGTGTTTTCCTCCCACAACCAAAAACATTGATGTTAAATTAAGTGAATACTCACTCCACACATGTAATGTCAATCTAAGAAAAATGTCTATGCCCGTCGCTCAGGAGTAAAAATTAAACTTCTAGGACGCCATGTTTACAGAACTGGTGACTGAACCATGAACTCCTTCACCTGCTGAAGAAAATCAGCCATGGCCAGTACAGTCTAGCATGTGTTTGATGTGAGCCCCCAGGTACTTGTAGCAGTGTACCACATCCATTCCCTGAATAGTGACCAGGCATAGAGACAATTTGGTGCAGCAAAGGTAAATAACCAGTTCCTGGTTTTGTTGATGTTAAGTTGAAGACAATCTGTTCGCATGAAGAAACAAACCATCTCAACCTGATTCCTACCATGTCTCGTTCTTCTTGTCAATACACTCCATTAGAGCAGAATAATTAGAAACTTTTTGCAAGTGACTTGTCTTGGTGTTATATTTATAGTTTGAAGTGTACAGATTGAAAAGAAAATGACACAGCACTGGTCCTTGTACTGCAGTGTCACTCACATCCACATCAGAGAAAAAAGCTATTTAGCCACACATATTGCACAACAGATATGTCACAGGTGTCTGGTCACACTTATAGGTAATCTAACTTAGACACCATTAAAATATCCGACTACGCCACCCAGTTTTATTAAGAGACTGGGAACTCCTGAAATTTCACAATAATAGCACACAGGTTTCTTTAAATTGGGCGGTGAGTAAACACACAATGAAAGACACAACAGTAATTTCAGAAAAAGGCAACAGTAAGTTCTATTGTACAAGACAATATAAGATACATTAAAAAGATAAACGAACATAACAGAACCTAAACATATCAGGAATTAATTTCCTTTTTTTAAAAGGAAAATACACAGTCCACACTCTAAAAGTCTGTAAAAACAAGAATTGGAGGATACAACCTTTAGTGGTGCAGAGTCCAGTTTGGGCACTGTGTTACCCCAACACTTAATTGTTCATGGATGCACTCTGTTCCCCGGCAGAAGTTGTGTCAAGTTGTTGACTCCCTGTCAGCGTCTCTTCGTTTTTCCTTTTTCTTCCACTCTGGGCTCCTTGTGTGGCTGGGACCTAGGCACGCCTCATTCCTCGTCTGTCAGCTTCGCTTGGTCCTCTCATGCGGCTTCCCTCTTTCGCTGGACCCACAACTGGCATCTCCTTGTGGAGCTGTCTCTTCCTCCCTGGAAGTGCCTCACGTCGTGCCAGCCAGGTACCCTTGTCTGCCTGCGAGCCCCTGTGCCCTGTCCGAGTGTCTTGGCAGCGTTTCCTGTGGACTCTCCCTCCTGCCTTCTGCTGGCCAGCAGTTTATATTTACTTCACCCCTCTGTTGTCAATCCTGGACAAACAGTTTAATCAATGGCACATCTAAATTGCCTGGGTTTAACAATTAATAAAAACACAAGTTAACAAAATGTATGGTTACCAAACATTAATAAGTACAAATATGCTGATTAGGAACCAATATTTCCAAGCCAGGTAAATACAGACATTCTACCAAGGCCAGACTACAAAGCAGTGACTCCCTGGCAAGACAGCAAATACCATTAATAAGGACAGACATGCTGATTGGAAACCAATATTTCCAAGCCAGATAAATACAAACATTCTCTAAGGCCAAACTTCAAAGCAGTGATGCCCTTGCAGGACAGCAAATACCACTAATAAGTACAGATAGCCTTTTAACTTCTCACCCCCCAGTCCCAACAGTGGGTGCCTAATGGAACCACCCAGTGCACAAAAAAAATGTAAAAAGTGTCCCCCTCTGACAGATACAGTAGTCCATTATCCGAGATACTATGGGCTCCACCTGCATATATCTGAGTGCACGCCTGAATACGGATGGCTGGGTGGTATTGAAGGCAAAAAAAAACCAAAATACATATTCCTCACAATGCTACCTGCTTTGTCCAGATAGGAATAAGCCCTGTGGAAGCGACAACCAAACAATACTAACACAAACTTGGTAACATAGCCAATTTTTTTCATTGTCTACAAGGCTTTTTCATCAAGGTATGGCATGAAGGCCTGATTTACAAAGTTTTCCTGAAGAGCTTTTCCCTCATATCTTGTACATACATTTTCCTTTGCAGCATAACATTTCCAAGTTAAACTGGATGGCATCAATTTAAGCATAAAAAAATCAAGTATATCACACGGTTCCGCCTTTCACCATTACTGTTTAATAAAGGTATTTAATACTTATTTATTAGAGGTATTTGTGTCAGTGATATGCCAAAAGCAGAAGGAACCACATTATATCAGTACACTGATGACACTGCAGTACTGTACAAATCCAAACAACCTTGGGTACTGTCCCAACAACTACAGTATCCACAGGTGAAAAATGAATTCAGAGAAGGGCTCAACAATTCTGATCAGCAGAACCCTCATTTGAAAAGATCACCATGTTCGATAAGGACATCCTATGGTATAGACACAGAAAAATATAACAAGTAACAACAGGTAAATGTCTTACACAGAAAACACACTGAAACAAACATAACAAAGGCAAAGAAAGCCCTCAATCAAGTCTACTCACTACTTAACAGGAAAAGCACTCTGAGTGTAAAGAACAAATTAGTTCTGTACAGATGCACAATCAAATCTCAAATATGTTATGCTGCACCAGTGTTGGATATGCAGCTAACAGTCACGTATCTATACAAAGACTACAGCACAAGTCTCTCATACTATTCTTGAATGTTCCCTGGTATATGCCAAATAACTTATTCAAAACTCACTGCTAAAACTTGAGTAATCGTCCACAAGAAGATACCAAATCCATGGCAATAATAAATCACCCTACAAAAGGCACAGAGGAATAAAGAGCTACCTTGAATGACTGACATTGTGGAAGGGCAATTTGTCAACATACAAACCTATCCAGTCTTTGACATCATAATACAAGCAGCACTATAAATTAGACTAAAGTCACAGGGATGAAAGTGAGAAAGGTACATGAGCGGAAGGCTTCAGTGTGAGAATTTGAAGGGAAACGACTCTAGCATGAGAAGAACATGCAAACTTCACACTGACAATGGCCTGACTAAGATTTGAACACGGATTACTGTTCCCGAGGCGGCAGTACAAACCACTTCTCCAACATAACCGCTACGTGAACATCATAACTGCATAATTTGACATGAAACAAAACTACATCTTCAGTTCCGAAAAATAATTTACTTTAAATATTTGTAATTTACTGCGGTGGGTTGGCGCCCTGCCCAGGATTGGTTCCCTGCCTTTCGCCCTGTGTTGGCTGGGATTGGCTCCAGCAGACCCCCGTGACCCTATGTTCGGATTCAGCGGGTTGGAAAATGGATGGATGGATGGATGTATACTGTATACAGTATAAAATAAAACATTCTGTTTCACCAGATCCCCCTCTGAATGCATGGCTATTTGAGTTGTGCATGCTCTGTAACTAGAGTCATTGCTGCTTACACATTTGCTTCAGCTTCATTTTTTAACATAACTAAATGAGAACTGACACTAAGCAAGTCGGCACAGACAGAAGTAGTGTACTGACACATTAGAAAACAAATCGCGACTGCTAGGCATATATAGAGTCTAAGAGAATTTGGTTATATTTTGCATGATTGATGACTTCACGGTAATAAAAGTTTTTCCTTTAGTCAGATTGTAGTGACATCCTTTTGCAAGTAATGTTATAGCCACTAGGAAGGACCTACCTGTGTAGTATAGGGATATCCATTCTCAGTCATAAGACCCTTATTGTACAAAATATACTCAAAGGCTTATTTTCATGCCTGATGCAAAATCTTGCCTGATCTTATTATTTTTATTTCTTAAAATACGCATTTCTATATTGTGTCGTTTATTCTTTCGTGATAACTTTGCATGGCAATGCTGTGAGGTTATGCGGCATTCGTAACGACAATAAATGAATGGAAATGAATATTAAACGCCGCGAGTCAACTCCACCTACCCGGGCAGTCCATTTGAGTCAACGCCACCTACTCGAATTGAGTCTCGCGCGGGAGAAAACTGACGCTCACGCTGACGTGGAGATCTGATCTGTCTACTGCGCAAGCCTTGCTACATGTGGGCGGAGCTTGTGTTTAGTAGCGCAAAAATACAAAACACTCTCTAAGAACAGAGCGGCAGCAACAAGACTGTTTATGAAGAAAGTATGATTTGTGTATGAAGATGAGGAACGAATGCTGAACGTGTAATTTGACAAGACGTAAGGTACAAAAAAGCCTCAACGCTTGCGAAATTAACGAGCTGAGTGAATACAGTAGACTCACGGCCCTTCTTTAACACCATCTGCTGCAGCCCCGAATCGCGTGCTCGAGTGTCTGCTGCATTTTCATTATGCTGCCATGCCTTTGAATTATGCAAACTAGACGCGTTTTTTCTCACTCTCTCTTGTATTTATGTTTAAAGTATTCACTGTAACTTTATTGTAAAGGTTGTGCAACCACTGATTGACAACTGTAGAAATGGCGGGTTCCGTCTAGAAAGAAAAGAGTTATCGTTCTTTATTGAAGGATTCAGAATGTGACTTGTTACATTTTTCCCCTTTCAAAGCGAAAAAAAGGCGCCATCGAAGGCGCACGGTTTGGGAAATATTTTACATCTAAAATGCAGTTACTATGCGAAGTGTCTCAGTGACAGGGAGTGAGCAGTCACTCATTTCCGTGCTACACGTTATTATTACTGCTTTTAAAATTGTCAGGGAATACCCAAAGACACAGGTGTCGAACTCCGGTCCTCGAGAGCCGCAGTGGCTGCATGTTTTCATTCTAACCATCTTCTTCATTAGTGAGTTGTTTTTACTGCTAATTAACTTCTTTCATTTTTAATTAACTTGACTTAGGCCCCTTAGTTGTCTCTTTTTCCTTAATTAGTAGCTAAACAATAATGAGACAAACAAGCCACCATATGACCAGCTAACCTGTGCCCATCACACAATATCTGAAAATAAACAAAGGTGAAGGTCTCAGTATGGTTGATCTCTCAGGTCACCAAAACATTTTGACGGTGTTCTTAGAAAAAAACAGAAAAATCAACAAATTTGGAAATATCTGCTGTGGCAGAATGAGAGCAGCAACAAACCATTGAATTAAATAATGGTACTAATTAACAGCAAGAATCAGCTTCTCATTAAGAGACTGTTTGGAGTGAAATTGGTTGGAGTTTGAAATCCCAGTTTAGCTGGTCATCTGCTGGCTCGTTTCACATCTCATTTCTGTTTGGCTACCATTTAATGAAGAAACAAATCAATTCAGAGGACTGAATCCTTAAAAACAGGGCTATTGAAATGAAAGGAAAAGGAGTTTAATTAGCAGTGAAAACTGCTCACTGATTATGAAAAGAGTCAGAATGAAAACCTGTAGCCACTGCGGCCCTCCAGGCCCGGAGTTCAACACCCCTGTGCCTAAGAAGAACGTCTGATCCATGTTATACACTTAGTAGGAGAGTACAAAGGTGTAAGAAAATTTGCACGTTTTTGGAACATTATTTCCTTACCTTGTTGTTTCTTTTCTTTATTTTAGAATGCCTGCCCTGCCACAAAACAATCTCCAGAAACAACTGGAGCTTTATTCGGTCAAAAATGTGCAGAACAAGCTGTCATTATCAAAGTCTAAGCCGGGGTAAGAAGATGTTAGCAGTTGTAATTATTTGAAAACAAAATGGCGCACTTGGAAAATACATAAATTAGATTTTGATTATTTGCTTTATGTGTTCCTTAAATGCCTTAGTAAGTGACTTGTTAAAGATTATACATCCAAGAATATTACACAGAAAACATTTATGTTTTGTAGTTTATGATGCCTGCAAAACAATCTGGTGCTGGGTTTGTTTTTGTTAATAACTCAATTTTTATGGTTGAAAAGTTTTTACACAATGCAGTATTTCAAAATATTTTATTTTAAATATTTTACTTTCATATTTTTTTTATATACAGTATGTTTTGCTCTTTATATTTAAATGACCATTATACAGTGCCGGTTTTCTGCAGTCATGTTGGCAAGTATACTTGTATGGCCTTTATTTGTTTAACCAAATCCATTTGTTAATACCGTGTTCTGTGTGATTCCCGAGTTTTTTGCTTTTCTTCTTGTTTTCTTTCATCTTTTCATCACTGTGTGAACACTGAAGTTTTCATTTAAATCCTGGAGTCTCCTTTGAGGTTCACCACAGATTTTACATCCAAGAATATTACACAGAAAACATTTATGTTTTGTAGTTTATGATGCATGCAAAACAATCTGGTGCTGGGTTTGTTTTTGTTAATAACTCAATTTTTATGGTTGAAAAGTTTTTACACAATGCAGTATTTCAAAATATTTTATTTTAAATATTTTACTTTCATATTTTTTTTTATATACAGTATGTTTTGCTCTTTATATTTAAATGACCATTATACAGTGCCGGTTTTCTGCAGTCATGTTGGCAAGTATACTTGTATGGCCTTTATTTGTTTAACCAAATCCATTTGTTAATACCGTGTTCTGTGTGATTCCCGAGTTTTTTGCTTTTCTTCTTGTTTTCTTTCATCTTTTCATCACTGTGTGAACACTGAAGTTTTCATTTAAATCCTGGAGTCTCCTTTGAGGTTCACCACAGATTTTTTTTTTTTTTACACTCCTGATGATTTTAAACTGCATGAAATTTATCACATTTGATTTTGGTTACGGAGTGAAATGTAGAAAACTTTGTATTTTTTGCTAACCATTTAAGATTGTTTATTTGCCTTTTGTTTTCTTTGATAGGAGTTTCACCTTTAAAAAGACCAGCGGCTTAGTTAACTCTGACGTTGCCCTGCCCTCCAAGGTAACTAGCAATGTTTTATCAAACAGGACTGTCAATATTTTTCAGAACTGTAATATAACTAAACCGTTGACCTGTTTAACTAAGCCTAAAGGACAAGAAGCAAAAAAAACCAGTATTTTTGAATTGGAAAGAAATTCATACAGACAGACTTCCACTCCTGTGTTACAAATACAAGCTGCAAACAGGACAAAGCATACATCTCCAACTACAAAAGTTGTGCCTGGAATATGCAAATCAAGCATAGAGCACAAACGTGTAGAAGCTCAGAGGAAAAAGGAATTCGATCATTCCTTTGATATAAGTGCTGATGACTGGGATGATTTTGAAGATTTCACTACATCGTTCAAGGAAAAGAATATTTCGCCAAACTGCACATATGACTCCGGACCAAAATGCAGAACACCAAATAAGGAAGTGGAGAAAAATGGAGCTGTAAATAAAGAGAGCAATGGGAATAAATGGTGTGGCAAAGAAGAGTTCTTGAGAAATGAAAAGTTTGAAAATGATATTGGATCTTTAGACCCTTCCTTGCCTGCTTTCAGTTCAAGTGCTTTAAATATTGATGCACGATCAATAAAAACAGACCAAGAGAAGACTGAATCACTTCTGCATATTAAGAACATTCAGTCTAATCCAGATGCACATGTTGTGATCATCAGTGAAGATGAGAGCAATGAAACTACCTGTGTCACTGACAAAGAAGGAGGTTAGTCTTCCCAACATTTTGTTTATAATCGTGTTTTTTGTTTGCATTACTGCATTAAAGTTCCACTTGTGACTGGCAGTCAAGTCAAAAATATTAACACCCACCAAATAAAATTACTTCAATGTTTATGTAGCACTTTTAATAGACATAATCTATATGTTTTAATTAAAAGAATGTAAAAATTAAGTTAGAAACTATTATGGAGCACATCTTGCCCTTGTGATTTTGTTGGAGATAAAACAGTTCAGTGAAGGTTTTTTCGAGTTGGATTTTATTGATGAGAGAATAAGGAGGATTCGGGAAGCCATCAATGAGCCTAATACCATTTGTTAACTGCAAATAGTCTGCATTTGTGTCTTTAGCTGGTATGTAACAGCCACCAATTTCTAGTTTAATAAGACTTAATTTTGAGCACTTTCAGTTGTCACATTTTTAAGATTGTAACAAATTGTACCGGTCTTTTTGTTTAAAGTTAGATGAGTATTATTTGTAATATCTACATAGCTTACCTACCCAAGTAATTATTAAGCCCAGCTTTTTACAGAGATCTACTTCCGTTATCATTCCAGTTTTCAAGACTCATCCTCACAGAAAAATAGTGAAAATTCATTTTCAGTTAGATTTGTTTTTTTGTTTTACACATTTTATTGTTGCTCTTCTAAAACACACCATACATTTTTCACAGCTTAAAAGCTGTCTAAAAAGTATGCAGTTTAAGTGATATAGTTCTTGCTGCTGTTGGCTTTTGATCAGTATATCTTATATATAAAGGTCTACGCACGGAAGTGTGTGTGTGTTTCTGTCCGTCCCGGAAGTGAGAGGTGGAGTTGGGGTAAGGGCTCCACCTCTGAGGATACACAAGTGAGGCCAGCACGTCGGCAAAATTAAACCTCTAAAGAAAGAGTCACTCGCTTAGCTGCTAATACAGAAGCAAAGTGAACACATTGGCAAAACGGTATCCCATGTCCTTTTTCCTCCCACCACTAATACACAAGCGAGGCCAGCATGTCGGCAAAATGAAACCTCCAAAGATAGACAGTCACTTAGCCTCTAATGCACAAATGATGCAAGAATCTCAGCAAAATGAAACCTCCTAGGAGAAAGATGCCCAGAGTAATTCCTTTCAATTACCTGACATCTCTACATTTCATTTTTTTTTTTTTTTTTATGACCATGTCAATAGTTTCTTGGACACCGTGCTTTTTACAACATAGGCTTAAACAGCTAGTTTCATATAAAGATATTAAGGGTGTTTTGTGGAATTGTGTGCACCCTGGATTTTTAAAATAGCTTTATACTTTTGGGAAGAGACTTCTTTGATACATTTTACAAGAGTAGATGATATCTGTTACTATAATTTGTATGGTGCTTTTTGTATATATTCTGGAAAATTTCCTTGAAACTATAAATAAATAATTTTTTCAGATCAGCGCAAGCCATGGAGTCCACTGGTTACGTCATACTGTGCAAGTGAAGAAATCCAAGGTGGTGAGAAGTTAGATGAGGAGGATGAAGATGTTGATTTTATTCCACCTTCTCCACAGTATGAAACTGTCTCTACACCATCCTTTTTGAGGAAGCCAAGGTAGTCTGATAGATACAAATATTGAAAGTTTCAAATAATAAATGTCTTACTATTTTTAATATTGTAGTATTTCTATCTATCTATTTTACTGATCAGGAATTAATACTATCTCTGAACCATGGTTTATGCTAAATGTGATGGCTATGCCAGTAAAAAAAAAAAATTAATATTTGTAAATAGGTGCACAAATGTTAGTTATCCTGTCTGGACAAATAGACATTACATACATATAAAACTAAATACTACCATTGAAACACTCCATCCATCCATCCATCCATTCTCTTCCGCTTATCCGAGGTCGGGTCGCGGGGGTAGCAGCTTGAGCAGAGATGCCCAGACTTCCCTCTCCCTGGCCACTTCTTCTAGCTCTTCCGGGAGAATCCCGAGGCGTTCCCAGGCCAGCCGGGAGACATAGTCCCTCCAGCGTGTCCTGGGTCTTCCCCGGGGCCTCCTCCCGGTTGGATGTGCCCGGAACACCTCACCAGGGAGGCGTCCAGGAGGCATCCTAATCGGATGCCCGAGCCACCTCATCTGACTCCTCTCGATGCGGAGGAGCAGCGGCTCTACTCTGAGCCCCTCCCGGATGACTGAGCTTCTCACCCTATCTTTAAGGGAGAGCCCAGACACCCTGCGGAGGAAACTCATTTCAGCCGCTTGTATTCGCGATCTTGTTCTTTCGGTCACTACCCATAGCTCATGACCATAGGTGAGCATAGGAACATAGATCGACCGGTAAATTGAGAGCTTTGCCTTATGGCTTAGCTCCTTTTTCACCATGACAGACCGATGCAGAGCCCGCATCACTGCGGACGCCGCACCGATCCGCCTGTCGATCTCACGCTCCATTCTTCCCTCACTCGTGAACAAGACCCCAAGATACTTGAACTCCTCCACTTGAGGCAGGATCTCGCTCCCAACCCTGAGAGGGCACTCCACCCTTTTCCGGCTGAGGACCATGGTCTCGGATTTGGAGGTGCTGATTCCCATCCCAGCCGCTTCACACTCCGCTGCGAACCGATCCAGAGAGAGCTGAAGATCACGGCCTGATGAAGCAAATAGGACAACATCATCTGCAAAAAGCAGTGACTCAATCCTGAGTCCACCAAACCGGACCCCCTCAACACCCTGGCTGCGCCTAGAAATTCTGTCCATAAAAGTTATGAACAGAATCGGTGACAAAGGGCAGCCCTGGCGGAGTCCAACTCTCACTGGAAACGGGTTCGACTTACTGCCGGCAATGCGGACCAAGCTCTGACACCGGTTGTACAGGGACCGAACCGCCCTTATCAGGGGGTCCGGTACTCCATACTCCCGGAGCACCCCCCACAGGATTCCCCGAGGAACACGGTCGAATGCCTTTTCCAAGTCCACAAAACACATGTAGACTGGTTGGGCGAACTCCCATGCACCCTCCAGGACTCTGCTAAGGGTGTAGAGCTGGTCCACTGTTCTGCGACCAGAACGAAAACCACACTGTTCCTCCTGAATCCGAGGTTCGACTATCCGAAACACATTGAAACACTATATAACTTTACTGTACAGCTGGAGGAGCAGTGCAGAGAGAATGGGTGGCAGGCTGATTGAAGTAGGCTGCAGAGGGTTTGCTAACCAGTCCTTCTACAAGATACTTACTGTCCTTAGCGTCTGTTGCACTAACAAACGAAGGGCCATAAGGACAGTTATGGAGGCTGGTGAAGTAGTGTCTGGGTGGCTGTGGATGAGGAGGAGACTGCAATGGGGTAGAGTGCAACCTGGGCACAAGTCGGGGCTTGATCTACCTTGACTGGGTCACTTGGACGAAGGAGTCAGATGTTGGGAGATGTGAAACTCCTGATGATCCCAGGAACATCAGTGAAGATGGGTCAAGAAAAGCATTAATTATGTCCTGAGGGTTACCTTTGACCTCAGTATATTTCTGAGCTTGGATGTTGTCTTTCATGATTTCTGCCATCTGTTTTTTAGCACTTCTAAATGTATTATTTGTTTTCCACGTGTTGTTATCAATTTTGCTCTAGGTTGTATTTGGATTGAATTAGACTGAACATAGATGGATGGAGGTTTATACATTTTTTGGCTGGAAATGTTTTTTTTTGTGCTCATCCTGTTTTTTTACCATACATTTTTGGCAATGCAAAAGATGGAGTAAAAGTAATATATAACATCGAGCACAAGCAAGAGCGTAAATAGGTAGATGCAAAGTTCTTCCCTGCTATAACTACAAGCTGAGCTATTCATGTTCTGAAGGTGAACTGCAGAGTAAGTTTATTCATGACTGCTTGGAGTCTTTTGTCAGTATTGTCAAAGTTTAGAGTGAGTATAGTATGCTGTGTACAGCCAGAGTACTTTTGGAATAGATTGATGTCAACAGGAATAGATTTTTATGGGTAAAAATGGGTGACGTAGGAGCACAGAGTGAACAGATTGTGCTCTGAAAGCAAGTCTGCTTATGCAAAACAGTGCTGTCAATAGGGAAGTAAAGTGTAAACATAGCCTAGAGTTCTCTCCATTGTAAAATTGTGAATAACCTACAACTTTATTCCAGTGTATATATAAGAATATGGTTTAAAAAAATTAAACATTTATCCATTTAAGCAATATGGCAAAAGCATGTGATGCATTAAATGCACACTTTAGTATTCTTTATCTAAATTGGGTTATGTTAGACTCGGCTTCTAGAAGGCTACAGTGGCTACAAGGTTTTGTTCCAGCCACTTTCTTAATTGTTTATAAATTACTGCAATTAATGGAATATTTTCCTGCCTTAATTTTAATTGAGTTGCATTTTATAACCCAGAATCCAAGTTGTTTTCCCCACAGCACCACCCCAACTTGCAATTAGCAGCCAAACAATGGCTGCATTTACATGCTCTTGGACAGATGTTAAATCAGAGTTGTCAAATTAGAAGTTCGACATGAGTGCCACTACCAATCCTGAAGTCAAATCAGACTTTTTGGGCCAAACAAAGCTGCTCAAATTGTCCAAGTTGTGACATAATTCTAAACTGTCACCTTATCTAATTCTAATATCTAAATAATTCTAATATCTATCTAATATCTAAATCTAATTATTTAAACAAATCCTATAATCTGCTCAGACCATTTTTTATCAAATTGATGTTGGAGTGGAGTGTTGCTCTTTATTTCAACAAAAAATGTGTTCCTATTTAGTTCTTTTTTTTTTTTTCTTCTTTATTGATAAAGTCCTAGGAGCCATCTGGGCTATGCCTTTTTGTTCTACCCAGTTTCACAGTTTGACTCATTTTAATTCTAATGAAACTCATTGTTTAGTGTCTTTTTTTTATTCTTCTGCATTCAGAAAAGAGCAGTAGTGTGAGATTTACATCTAGAAGAAATTAGAAATATTTGTATTTTTGCTATAGTTTTACATGCTTTACCCTATTTTGTCATTTATTTTTTAATTTTTTTGGCAGAATTTGGGTGCGTTTAAAACCTGCTGCCACTTCTGATTCCGTTGTTATTTTGTTTCATTAGTTTCAATATTAATGAGAAGTTGGTTAAGAAAACAAGAAACAAAGGAGTTAATGCAGCTGTTTAGTACTAAAAGAAGCAAAACAAGGCTTGGGAATCTTGGAAAGCAAGTTAACTAAATGTCAACTCAAAAACGTTACTTGAGCACTAATTGCTTCAGTAGCAATAATTGGCTTCAAATAAAGAAACTGCTTTTCTCCAGGACCAAACTTGCAAATCTTTGCATGCATATTCTTTTCCTTGCATTCATCAATCAAAGGTTCTCACTTGTTGTTAATGAATTTTTCTGGCTCATTGTGAGTTTCCTCCATATACCCACTATGGATGGGACTATATTGATTTGAATTGATATTGTGATTATTTTGACCCAGAGTGCTATATTCAATGAACAGTATATCTCAGTATGTTCTCAAAATACCTTAGATTGAGGATCAGATCAATGTAGACATGAACATACACGTTTACCACACAGATTCCAAAAAACTGGTTTTAATTTGCCGTATACAGTATTATTGCAATTTAACTAAATAAAAATTTACATTATTAATAATATGACATATTAAAGGAGGAAACTGGATTTTTTTTTCAAATTTCATAATTAGCTGTGCCACACTCAATTCAATAACAAAACTTTTTCCAACTTTTTAATATATTTTTTTTATTTATTTTGCACTGTATGTGTTCCATTCCTATCTGCATCTGTGCCTGCCAATCACTACTATCTTAGTTAACGTTGCTCACCGTAACCCTGTGTTAGGATATAGCGGGTTGGACAATGACTAACTAACGTTCTCTCATTTTGACTTTTGTCGAATAACAATCAACAAAATTTCTATTATCATGCTGATCACAGATCATAATACATGTTTATATACAGTGTGTGTGTGTATAATTATATATATATTTTTACACCTGGGAAAGTTAACACGTTAATTTCTGCGATGTATGTGTCCTGTTTAATTACTAAAAAATATTGTTGCATCCACGGCTGGTAACAAAGTGATCGCATCAGGCAGTGCTTTGGTCAAGGCAACCTTTTTTTTTTTTTTTTTTTTTTTTACATTACGAAACAATAACACAACAATGTTAAGTGTGAACCTAATGAATTACATTCGCATCCAGTCCCATATTTATATACTACTTTTAAATATTTAGAGAAATTAAGTTTTATTTAGAAGTTTCAAATTACACATTTCAAAAAGCCAGTCAGTGTGTGGTACTGGAATTCATTTCCTTCATTTTTACATATGGTACTGACTTAGGTGCAGGGATGTGCGAAGAAGGGTGGTTTATGGTAGTCCTGGAGCAATACTAAAGAAAAGAAGCAAAGCTAAATATTACGCTCTCATTTCTTTTTTCATGTCATACTTCTGTAAGTAGATCAAATCAATGTCATGCCACCTATGTGCAAAATAAGATTTGAGTGGCACTAAAACCAAAATAAGTCTCCAGTACCTTTGTATTTAACTCGCCAGTCTGCCAGGTACCTCACAGTGCTTACTGCCCTAATATAATGACAAAATTCCATGAAACAGAAGTATAATAATTATCCCTACCCATTATTCCAGTTTGCAGTATCTTTGCTAATTTATGGAAAGAACTCAACCACCCAAGTAATGCACTTTGCCAGTTTTTAAGCAAGACAACTGCTACAGAGAACTTTTTTAGCATGCCAGGAACAAAGGTGTAAGTAGAGCAATATTTTCCAACTATATTTCTGTGATGGCACACTTTTTATTACCCCAAAAATCCCAAGGCTCACTACTATTCTACCAACCACAAAAGCAGTAAATCACTTGCTAAACTGTCTGAAGGGGTGGAACTGTCAGAGAAGCTGGCAAAATAAAAGCAGCATGGAGTGCTGGCGTTCACAGACACGGCACATACTGAGCACTTTGGACGCATTTTTCCGAGCTGCATCCATTTGGACGCTCATACAGGTGATACTATATGATGCACCTGGGTAGATCTCCTTGCACATCAGTTGAAACACATTTGTTTAGACTTTAATTATAAAGTCATTGATGGTGATGAACAATTAAGGATGGCTTTTGCAGAGTTTTAACACAAGTTGTAATGTATGCCCATTTAAGAAATTCTTATTTCATTTAAGGCAGTCTTTAGCAGTGCATTCAAAGTCTACAGTTATTTAATATTTTGACATGTCTGTAACTCACATACCATACCAATTCGAGAATTAATACATTGGTCTTGTTTTCTTATTGCCTTCTTTTCAACTTACATTTTAGGAAGGCATTCAAATTCCGGTTGTACTTTCTCAAGTAGTATCTTTTTAAAAGGTCATGTTTCAGGTCATTGTTTAAGTTTAAACCATGACATACAATTTTTTAAACCTCCTTTGTGTTGATTCTGCATTCATTTTGAGATTAGGTGTACATTTACTTCATGATTTATATATTTTATAATTGCATTTTTAAATGTTAGATGTGATTATTCACAATTAATTATTAATTTAATCAATTTCTATACAGTATAATACATATACATATATATATATATATATATACACACACAGACACACTTGCACTCACTGGCCTCTTTATAAGGTACACCTTGCCAGTACCCCGTCGGACCCCTTTTTGCCTTCAAAACTGCTGGAATTCTTCATGGCATATATTCAACAAGGTGCTGGAAACATTTCTTGGGGAGTTTGGTCCATATTGATACAGTAGCATCATGCAGTTGCTGCAGATTTGTCGGCTGCACATCCATGATGCGAATTTCCCGCTCCACCACATACCCATGGTACTCTAATGGATTGAGATCTGTTGACTGTGGAGGCCATTTGAGTACAGTGAACGCATTGTCATGTTCAAGAAACCAGTTTGAGATGATTTGGGCTTTGTGACATGGCATGTTATCCTGCTTGAAGTAGCCATCAGAAGATGGGTATACTGCGAGCATAAAGGGATAGACATGGTCAGCAACAATACTCGGGTAGGCTGTGGGATTTAAATGATGCTTACTTGGTACTAAGGGGCCCAAAGTGTGCCAAGAAAATTTCCCTCACACCCCACTATATCACCAACACCAGCCTGAACTGTTGATACAAGGCAGGATGCTTTTATGTTGTTGACACAAAATGCTGACCCTACTATCCAAATGTCACAGCAGAAGTCGAGACGCATCAGACCAGTTAACATTTTTCCAATCTTCAGTTGCCCAATTTTGTTGAGCCTGTGTGAACTGTAGCCTCAGTTGCCTGCTCTTAACTGACAAGACTGGTACCCAGTGTGGTTTCCTGCTGCTGTAGTCAATCTGCTTCATGTTTCGACATGTGTGTTCAGAGATTCTCTTCTACATACTTCAGTTGTAATGAGTGGTTATTTGAGTTACTGTTGCCTTTCTGTCAGCTTGAACCAGTCCAACCATTCTCCTCTGACCTCTGGCATCAACAAGGCATTTTTGCCCAGAGAACTGCTGCACACTGATACATTTCCCTTTTTGTACCATTCTCTGTAAACCCTAGAGATGGTTGTGTGTGAAAATCCCAGTAGATCAGCAGATTCTGAAATACTTTGAACAGCCTGTCTGACACCAACAACCATGCCATGTTCAAAGTCACTTAAATCATCTTTCTTCCCCATTCTGATAGTCAGTTTGAACTTCAGCAGCTCGTCTTGACAATGTCTACATGCCTAAATGCATTGAGTTGCTGCCATGTGATTGGCTGTTTAGATATTTGCATTAACAAGCAGTGTGTCTGTAATATACAAATGCATGTTTTATGATTTGTGACATTTGTAATATCTGACATCTGTAATAGTTATGTGGGTATTCATTTTAGAACATTCACTATAATAGTAAGTACTGTATTTCCAGCTGGCCAACTGATACTTTGTGTCCAGCATTCTTAAATACTCCTTTAGTTCTTCTTTCTCAATAGTATTGTATAGAATGGTACAATGTAGCACTGGTTCCATTGAATAAACTTTTAAGAGGCACTTGAAATTCTGAGGAACACGAACACGGTGATATTTCTGTGGAAATAGAGCAATTTTGACTATCATGGGAAACATTAGTTTCCCTTTCATTCCCAAAAAATGGCAAAGTAGTATATGGCTATTAAAATTTGACATTATAAAATCACTGACAGTTTTATTTCGTATTCAATTATCCATTTTACTGACCTCTGCTTAAAAATGTAATGGGAATATATATTTAACTTTGAATCTGTTAAGGTTATTAAAAATTACCATTACTACGTATTTATCAATATTAAAGCAATATGAACACACTATATGTGGAATATCCGCAAGTATTGAAATTTAGAAATTCAGTTCACTTGCCAAAGGAAAATACAAAAGGAAAAAAATGAAAATAAAATGTCTAGTAATGCAATTTATCCCCTTTAACTAATGCACAAACATTGAATTAGTCACACAAAGAAAAACTAAGAATGCTACTGGTTTTATTCCCGCTTATAGCATGTCAGTACAGAGCAGAGGCCATATAAAATGTACAGATAAGGACTTACAATGCAGAGGTATATTGCTTTGGTTTGATTTAGTGGTTAGTGTAGTTATCTGAACACCAACAAAGCCTAAGTATTTCCAGGGCACAGAACTGACCTGGTGCTTGTCTACTCATACACTGTGCAGTGGAACTTTGCTCAGCAGATATACTGTATGTGTTGCAAGCACAGTGCATACCTGGAAGATCATTTCCAAAACAAAAGACCTAACACCACATGTTCTAAAAACTTCTTTTTTTTTAGACTGTCCGTGCAGCCAAAAATGTGTTTGTCCTACATTTATTTCAAAGCAAACCATATCATTCACTGTAACTCTGCCACATATTGACATGTGGTGGTTGGAATCTGTCATAGCATTGAAATAAGCTTTTGAAGTAAAGACAGGGTGACTTCTGACCTGTGAATTAGTACTTGTACCTAAGTAAACTTATGGAAAAGCGTACTTTTCAGAGTTATTTTTTGGTCCCCTTATTCACTGGTCAAGAGTTCAATGTTTAATTCAAAGACTTGATCCCGGGTGAACACGTTTCCTCTGAGTGCACAGCTCTGATTTTCCAGAAGTATTTGTTTAACAGTATTTTAGCAAAAAATGCACTGTGAGTTTACAATTGGATCAATTAACACGTGGATTATGTGATTGAGTAACATGAGGTTTTTTCATGGATGTTATATTATTTGCTGTAGTCCAGCATTAGTCTCCACCGATGACCCTTCTATCAGAAAGTTGCCTATCTCTGATCTCCATAATTAACATTAGATGAAAAATTTTTCTCAGCCGTCACTCCAAATCACATTTGGTAAGTAATGTATTGAAAAATATGACCCAGCAACATTATAAAGCGTATTATAAGATAGTGTTCAGTCATTTATTTATTTATTTTCAGGAGTTAGCTCATGACAATATCAGATAAACAAGTTTATAAATAATATTTTCTCAGCTAGTAAATAATTTGTTTGGAATGTTTTAGTAAAACTATTCTAACAAAGTCCAGCCTTGATTTAATTCTCAGAAGACTTGATTTTTTTTAACTACAATAAAATCATTTAAGAAGAAAATACCATGAAAATTTTTGTTCCAAATATTTAAGGTTATCATAATACATTTGACAATGCAAAATACACATTATTTTGGTGTTTTTAATTTTAATCAGTCTTTGAAATAATTTATTTCAGTAGCACTGGGAGTCCTAGTTCTGGGGAGAAGAGCCATGTGTTAACAAATGATTCAACCACCCTAGTATCATCCAGGCTTAAAGTTAATGACATGGAATTTGCACAAAAAAAAGGTAAAACCCCAAGTGGTACTAAATTAAATCTGACCCATTTTCTAATTTAAAATTGAGATTAATTGAGATTGGTTTAAATACTCTTGTTCCATTTTATTTGTCTTCTTTTACAAGATGAACTGTTCAGAACAATGGAAGACATTTGCAGATTGATGGACTCGGTCCCATTGCATGAGTTGAGAATGCTCTGTTGTGCTGACCAGCTTCTCATTCTTAGAGATCGCAGGTAAGTTGTATAGAAATATTATTCAGAACCTGTTATTGTGTTCAATTGGTGGACTCGGCTGCTTTGTAAAACAATGTGGTGTTTACATTAGGAGTGTAAGATACCCATGACAAGTTGTGGTTGATGACGGCAATTATCAGCTAGTCAGATTTTGGCTTTTTTTAATGAAGGAAAGAAAATGCTGTTTCATTGGAAGCTGTAAAATACATGAATATCATGAAATTATTCTTTTTTTTTTTTAAGTTAATTCAACAAATTTAGAAATACATTAGAGCAAAGGCTTTCACATTTTGTATAAATTTATAACGTGTTAAAAATTATTTTTTTAAAAGTCCACTTTTTTAACATAAGGGTTTCATAAAACATCTGGACAAAATGTTTTCATATGTTACTGGTTTAAAATTCTTCTAAAAGAATTCTAATTCTTTAAAAATCACAGGATGTGAGGCAGAACAGCATTTTTAGCTGTTAATTTTCACAATAGTGTGCATCCTTACAGTTTCATTAAGGTCACTGACCACTTCCACAGTGGAAGTCATGAATTGAGCTTCTTCTGTCTTGTACATTTAGAATGTAACCACGCAATATCTTAATTTTTAGTTGCTGCAATAATTTAGTGAAACATGAAGCAAAATGACACCTTTTTATTGGCTAACTAAAAAGATTACAATATGCAAGCTTTCGAGGCAACTCGGGCCCCTTCTTCAGGCAAGATGTAATCAAATAATGAAATAATTTTAAAAACTAATAGAGACTGTTGAATTACAGGCAATAGCACAGTCACAGAAATGATTTTGCATGTGTAGGAAAAGTAAAAGTACAGCTTTCCCATTTTAACATGTACATGTTATACACAAGTCCTTTACTGGCACATTTTAAATATAACCAGTAAGCATGCTCCCTTTCTAAAGACTGTAAGAATCCGCATTTTCTCTTTTCTGAACAGATATGTCTGTTCTTAAAACTTCTTCAAAATATATTTGCTTTTTAAGCTTTTTTTATGAAATATATCACTCACTTCCTGCTTCTATTTTATAGGCGAAGAATTGTTTCTGAATTGCCAGATATACAGTTAAACAAGACATCCAGGGATACTGTGTCACCAGTATGCAAGCTGGCTGGTACAAACCCTGGTACAAAATCTGGGAATATATCCTTTTCCTCACATACTGCCCAGGGTATATCAACAATCGGAACAGATCAGCCTTCAACAAAAATGTTTTCTTTCAAGAAGCCCTCTCCATCTGCTGTACATGGAGGCAGTTTTGTCAGTGATCCTGATCTGTGTGAAGCAAAAAATAGTAAAAATCTGCTTAAGACTTCAGATATTTCATCAGTGCCATATGGTGTTTCACTTGCAGAATTCACTGTAAAAAATCATGAACAGAAGAGCATTCATCCAGCTAGTAAACAGTGCAAAGAATTTTCTTCAAATGTATCCATTATCAGTGATAAGTCATGCCTTGAAATGGAAGAGCAGGATTGCTGGTATTCTCCTAAAACACAGGAAGAGAAACACAGTTCCAGTTTGCAGAGTGAATTAAATATCAGTATATACGATACTGAAGATGCAGAATTTGCCACTTTTAATAATGAGCATGATTTGTATTTTGACATTGATGATATAAATGAGGAAGACAGTGGAGAAAACTGTGACGACGTAATAGTACATGCTACCACTAGCACAACTGGTTCGGATTCAGTCTTTAAGTCAGTGAATGAAGTGATGCATATTAGTTCATCCCTAAACAAAACCTCTGTTAAAACAATAGCTGACTGGTCACCTGAATTGTCACAACTTTCCTCTGCCACCAAATCAGTTGCTCTACCTATGACCAAGAAGCTTTCTCCAGGCAAGTTACCAGTGTTGCATTTTGTCTCCTGCTAGTATATCTGTGAAATTTCTACTGAAATTCTTATGAATATAGGTGACAATTAAATGGGAAGTACCCACTGTTAAATGACCT
Source organism: Erpetoichthys calabaricus (assembly GCF_900747795.2). Classification (NCBI taxonomy): domain Eukaryota; kingdom Metazoa; phylum Chordata; class Cladistia; order Polypteriformes; family Polypteridae; genus Erpetoichthys; species Erpetoichthys calabaricus. Next base: position 80,639,279 of record NC_041410.2, on the reverse strand, counting down.
GTATTTGCTTAACTAATTTGTAATGTTTTTTAGTTGCTGGATCTTAGAAATATTACTTTTTACCTATTTTAATAGTTCAGCTTTTCCTACTGAAGTGATATTTTTAGAATTCTAATTCTTGCAATGTATTAGCAGCTTCTTTATGAATACATTTTTTGTTGTTTGCTTTGTAGTGGCAGTATCAAAAAATCCTGCCCATGAAAAATTTAGAGGTTTTAATTTCCCCCACTCTAAGGAATTGATGAAGATTTTCCATAAGCGCTTTGGCCTGCATCAGTTCCGGACTAATCAACTTGAAGCTGTCAATGCTACACTGCTAAACGAGGATACTTTTGTATTAATGCCCACTGGTAAATAGTGTTTTTTTTTATTTATTTATTTAGTGTGTATCATACTGATTTAAGCATGAAGCCATACCAATTGACCAGTCCTTCACGGAAAAGGTAAAATTGCTGACATTGTGATGCACATAGTTGCACTTTCTGGAGTACCAGTTCTGACACCTTTTGCCCCTAAGTCATGCTGTATATTTCATTTGCACACAATTTAACTGTAAAAATATGTTTTGAGTTAGACTTAAATTAGTTTTTGAGATTGACAGCAACTAAAACACTTGTTGTTTTGGGTACCTAACAAAATTAAATAGAAGAGTTATGATGCAGAAAATTTTATTTCAGGCTTTACAAAAAAAAAAAGTTAATTTTAAATAACACGCTAATAGAACATGCTGGATCGCTAACAAAGAGAACATGTTTTTGTAGAATAATTGCACTGCCTAACAGATGTTAAATATATTCATATAACCGTGTTTCTTTGACAAATTGTGACCATCCTCATTCAAAGTTAAGGAGATGCATATGTTTCATTTAAGTTCTGCTTTTAATATATGTTGTTTTATAGAGTGAAAAAAAAAACTGAAAAAATGTTTAACTTCTCTCACAGTAACCACACACTGCACTCAGTTAATGGTAAAAATTATGTGCTTGTAACTGTTCCTTGTTTTAGTTAATGCAGCGGCTACTTATTGTTCCAAAGTGTATCTGCTGTAGTATGATGATTTGTAGATTCAGGACTCCACTTTGGTTTCTGGTGGCATATAGGTTATTTAATGAGGCATTAATAAGTATTCAGTCCTACAGTATTTGATTTTTAACATCTTTACATCGTTACAGTATGGCACACCATAAATAAAGCAATGGAATTCAATTAAAAACCATAGAACTTGTTCATCATAAGCATGTGTGTTGCATTCATGCATCACCTTCTTGGATCCATGCAGTTTTCACCCTGTGACCTGAACTAAATTAGTTTTTCAAAACTTTTTCACACCACAACTGTGCTGAATTTTTAAGGGTCACCAGTTTTTACTACTGTACTAAAGTATTTTTTTTTTTTTTTTTTAAAAGATTCTTAAAGGTACTAAAATGAATGTGTTTCATCTCTCTTTCACAAATCAATAATTAAAATTTATAAACCTTTTAAATTCAGTAAAATCTTGATAAAACTTAATCTGGCAACAGTGTTCTTCAGTGCAAAATTAGAAAATGTAATTTCCCAGTATCCTGCTAAACTATATCATCATCCTAAAAACCATGTATTTGACACATACTAGAAAATCTAAATTAGCGCTATATTTTTCACAACACCTGAAACTGCAGAAAAATATGTCCTTACATCCAACTTTTTAGAAAACACCTTTATCTTTTTCTCAGTTATTTTTTTTCTTTGCATCATATAAAATTCTAAAATTTGTTTAAACTTTCTAGTGTATTTGATGTAGTGCTGTTTTTTTTTTTTGGGTGTAGTTAGACCCTTTAAAGAAAGCAGACTGTGTTTGGTTTTCTTACCAGGATATTGCTGTTTTGCAGCTGTTTGTAGATGGCGAATAGTGGGCATTTGCAAACAAAGCACTTAATTGAAATAATTGTTTACAGGTGGAGGCAAAAGTCTTTGCTACCAGCTTCCTGCCTGTGTGTCACCTGGTGTCACTGTTGTAATCTCACCACTCAGGTCTTTGATTGTAGACCAAGTGCAGAAGTTGACTACACTGGATGTAAGTTTTGTGCAAAAATGTACTATTTTTCCTGATGATTTAAATTCATTAATATTTCTCATATATAGCAAAAACACTCTCAAAGTGACTATTTAAAGTACTTAATTAGGTACCTTGTATTTTACATTGAATTGGAATATAGAGTGCAGTGTGCATGGTACTGGTGCACATTTCAGATTACCTGGACATTTGTTCCCTTACCATGGGTGTTCTAGTATGTAACACTCTATTGGCCATAATGTATATTCTGATTCTTGTGAATGAAAACTTTGTTCTAAATTGTGGCCCATTTATCTATTAAGTATAAATCTGATAAGTTTTTTTTTTTTGTGTGTGTTTTTCTTCTTATCTGGTACCGAAGATACCAGCTATAAGTTTAACTGGTGATAAAAGTGATGCAGAATCTGCACGTATATATATGCAGCTATCTAAGAAGGAACCAATTATCAAATTACTATACTGCACACCAGAGAAGGTATGTGTGATGTGCTCTGTTACTTGAAAGATGTATGAGTTTCTAGTTTGTGTTTATTTTTTTTCCTGATGTGTAACATTTGTGTTTATATTTTTGGTATGCTTTGCTAGGTGTGTGCCAGCAACAAGCTTATAAGCACACTTCAGAATCTGTATGATCGAAATCTGCTTGCTCGATTTGTCATAGATGAAGCTCATTGTGTCAGTCAGGTTTGTATTTTTATTTTTAATCTATCTGCAGTTTATTTAGATGTAATACAAACTTTTACTAGCTTGATGTAGATTTGTCTTTAAGGAGTGGTTCTGGTTTAATCCCTCACAATACCCATGATACTGCTAGGGAAAAAATATCTATTTCTTGGATATAAATACCATCCTGTATTATCAGAATATTATTTTATACCACAGTCATACATTTGTATATGCTTATTTATAAAGGACTAGCAGGTTGCAGTTAGTATTCATACTTTATCTCAATTTTCATGGAATTCCAATGTCTAATCATACTTTTTTTTTTCCTTTTTTTTTTTTTTTTTGTTTTTTTTTCTCAATTTGATTATTTCTTTAATGATAGTAAAAATTTAAACATTCAGAAACTGTACCACTACATAAATAAGCAAACTGGACAAGCCTTTTGCAGGATGATTATAGTAAAAGCATTACAAAGCTAGATTCCTTTCTGAAATAAAAGTACTCTATATGCTGAGTTTGTAACAAATCACGTACTGCTCATCATCCCAGAAATTAAAATAACATGTGTGGTTTTAAAATGTGAAATGAACATGATGTTGAGCATTACAAGTAGCTGATCTTGGGAATGTTTGTTTCTACTTCCTGTTAAAAGCTTGTCCTTAAAGTCGGTGGTCAGGTCCTGGAGGAGTTCAATTTCAACACAGAAGCATGGTGGACTTCTAACAGTTCCCTGCCATTCTTCAGTGACATTTGCCATCTTTTTTTAGAATAACCTATTCTGGGAATGCTTTGCAGAAATGGAACATATGCTATGTTGCTCTGGTGCTATGTCTGCTCCTGGAAACCCTTTATAATAGTAAATACACGTGTGTTGGTTTCTAATCAATTTGGAGCATGTAAAGTATTTACACTGATTGAGAAATGTATTGGTCTTCATCTGTAAGATACCATCTCAGCTTTAACATAACCAGAAAAATAACTCTTGATTTCCGTTTTAAGTACTGTATTAAATATATCATTTTTACATTGTTGTTAATAAGTGCAAATAATAATTGATTATGAAAGCACATTTTTTGCCTCTTGAGTATGTGTTAAGATTCTGTGTAATTAATGTTTTTCAGTGGGGCCATGATTTCCGTCCAGATTTTAAAAGACTCAAGGAACTGAGAGAGAAATTTCCTAGAGTCCCAATAATGGCCCTCACAGCAACAGCCAACCCAAGGGTTCAGAAGGATATCCTTTGTCAACTAAAGATGTCAAAGCCTCTTGTGTACGTTTTATTTATTTATTTATTTCTCCTCATTTCTTATTTGAATTTAAACTTGTAAAGCATATTATTTTAAACCCTAAAGGTTGTTAAAGCCAGTGATTTTTTTTTTTCATTGTACGTTAAACGCAGTTCATACTAATTCTAGTAGCAATACACGAATGTGAAAATCTTTGATTCAATACAAAATACCTTTATGTCAAAAATGCCATATGTCAACTCTGCCCTTTTTTCTGTTTATGGATAAATATTTGCAGTAGACAAAAATTCAGTGCGTCACTAAAATTTAGTGTAGATGCATTTCCTGTCAAGCTTGTTTTATGTTAATAAAACTAATATCCTGTTACTCAAACATAATGCTTTCTGTAGGAAATTGGATGAAATACTTGTAGTTTATAGCCAGAATCTTGATCTCTGCAGTGTGGTCCATGTTTGGTAAAGGACTGAAAGCTGGTTTTGATTTAGGTGTCTGAGCTAAATCACTAATCTGCTCTCACTGTTCAAAAGAGACCGAGTCTGTTGTTTCAGAATTATTACAGAGCTCATACATTCTGCAGTTGAGGTATTTGTTGTGAACCATATATGTACTGGTAATCAAAATAATTAAATATTGAAATATGGCATTTTAGTTTTTTTTACTTTTCTTCCTGTTGATGTGTGTTGGGAAAACCTCCTGACTGGTAGCACTCAGCTACTCATTAGCCCTAATAGCTTACCTCATTGTGCCTCTACTGTCTAGGAATATACTCGCCTGCAAAATGCCTTCATAAATTTGTGTGGTTATGGGTTAAGTGCACGTGTGTGTGCGTATTTTTTTTTTTTAATATGTGTGTGTCTATTCTTGTGCCACATGAGCATACTTCAGGGTTTTCAGCCCTGATCATCAACCACTCTCAGTGGCTGTAGGTGTTCTTTTCAGCTAGTTATAAACCTATAATTGTTGCTATTAACTGAACCCCTTTTGATTTTTTTCTGACAGGGTGTGCTTTAACCTCAAAACCTTCCAGTATTTTAGCATTTAATTTGCTAATTCTTAGTGTACTGTTTTCCAGTCTTGTTTTCTCTCAATCAATGTGTAAAAATGACTCTTGAAAGGAGCCCTCAGCATTTAATTTTAACTGTTTTATTGATGTGTAGTTTTCCTGTATTTTACTGATACTTTTAAACTAATATAAAGTAAAATAAATAAATCTTAAACGCTAAATCACAAACTAAACAAAATCTTCATAATTTTAATTGTTTGTCTGATGCTCTTATGTCACAAATTAATCCTATCACATAATGTGCAATTCTGTACATAGAAAAAGAAATGAAAAATGTGATTTTATGTTTGTGTGTTAGTGTCTTAAAGGTAAAATATTTCTGTATGGACTTGTATGTGATCTGTGTGTAGTAAGTGAGCCTTACTACTTTAACAATATTGCACAGAATGATGTGCAGTTCACCCTTGTTGATCAATAGATGCTGGATTTGGTTTGCCATGACTATACATGGGATTAAGTACATCTAACAATGTATGCATATTTAAAGAAGGTGGGGGGGAGAGGATAGGCAAAATCAGTACTGTACCTTGGCCTGTGTCTACAGTATGAGTTAGTGAGAAAGAAGGTACACATCCTTCAGTTTAAGCCAGAGAGGTGAATCCATTTTAATTATATATATGTGGCTGGGGAAACTGGCCCTTCAGTGGATCATTGAATGTTGCTGTTCTGTCTTGTAAGTATTACTACCTCTGTTAATGAGTAATCCTTGATATGTTTTAGATTTAATTTACTTTAACTTAAAACTGAAGAGGTATGTCTGGTGTGCAGAGTTTATCTACATTTCAACTTGTTTTACACAAATTATAAATATTGTAAATTTGATAATTGTAAATTATCATTTCCACTCCTTACCTGAAATACTAATAGAAAGATCTCTTGTCTAGCATTGTTTAATATTATCAAACAGTGAGCACCATGACATTAATTGATATTGTCTGAAAATGCTATCTATATGGAAGAGGATCTAAAGCAGTGTTTCCCAAACTCGGTTCTGGGAACCCCCTGTGGCTGCAAGTTTTTGTTCCAAACAGATTCCTAACCATAGACAACACCTGATAGCACTGATCTCATTTAATTAGCTGTTTTTTTTTTCTTTTATTCGACATTCAGAAAAGCACAGCAGCATGATTTTTACATTTATAAGACATTTAGAAATATTTCTGCTTTTGCTATAGATTTAAATGCTTAACTGATTTCATTATACTTTGCCCTTTCTCTGTGCAGTTATACTTTGCCCTTTCTCTGTGCAGTTTTTCCCTCTTCATTGTGTCTTAATATTGACAATTTAAAACGAGCAGATCAGACACCCAGGCAAACAATACTGAATAATCAAAGGCTGCAACTACTTTAGAGTCAGACCCACTAATTAGTAAATAATGGATCAATTAAACAATTAGAACACCTAAAAAAGTAGAATGAAAATCAAGATGAAAATACTGTTTAAAAAAAAATTACATTATTCCTATATAACTGCTTGGCACATTTTTATATATATATATATATATATATATATATATATATTTATTTTTTTATAGCAAACTTAGTTTTCTAATTTCTATGTTGTTCCCTAAACACAGAACTTGGGAAATATCAATTCACTTAATTAGCCCAGGAGTTCAATTAAAAACAGAAGCTAGTTGGAACAAAAACCTGCAGCCAAAGGGGTTCACCAGGACCGAGTTTGGGAAACACTGATCTAAAGCAACTTTAAGGCAAAGGACTTAATGAGTTAGGAGGAAAATTTAGAGCAAAGAGAGAACAAAGATTCAAGTTTTGCATGAGACTGAGAGACAGAAGTCAAGACAATGACTGCTTAAAAGTATTTGAAGCTGAGCAAGTGGATGGCATCCTTTTGAGTTGGTGTGACTTTTACTCCTGTTTAGTTGGACCCAGTGAGGCAGCAGGGTGATTGTTTTAATTTTCCTTTTGTATATTTGTTATTTGTGCAATTTATTCATAAGACTATCTGACCTGTTTTTAATTATTTTTGCAAAAACTTTATTTTGCCACATCTATATAACTGCCAAGTAGCTAATTGCAACAGTAGTAACATTGTTGCTTCTCCTTTTTAAGGTTTACTATGAGCTTTAACCGACACAATCTGAAATATACAGTACTACCAAAAAAACCAAAAAAAGTTTCAGAGGAGTGCATCGAATGGATCAAAAAGTATTACCCACGTATGTACTTGAGCTAAAAAAGTTGTTTTTATTTTTTACAGTATTTCCTGTTTATTCCCCACTTAGACTCTGCATCAGGGAACACCTTTGTGTTAACCATCTTAAATATTACTTCATACTGCACATTAATTGATCGTTGTTGTACTTTATTCATTTAAATATCATCTTGTCCTTTTAATATTACTTATGGGATTGTTCTACAGATATAGGTATTTTTAATGTGTATATTTATATAGTTCTGTCTTTTTTAATTGAATTTTAAAACATACCTGTAGACTTTGTATTAAAGCCAGTGGCACATTAAGTGACTTTTGGTCAAAGTGGATTTCAAACTTGATGACTGCAGCTGCTGATCTTGTTGCCTAAAGATGTAAGATTATAGACTACACTAGATTAGAATTCATAAGGCATGACAATACTCCATAATGACTTTCGCAGTACAGTTTTACATCTCCAAAGTATTGCAGGTGTGGCAATTTTTCCGACAGCCACGTGCTGCCTAGCAAAGCTGATGCTTTATGAAAGTATTCCCAGTATGGCAAATTCAGCTACAATCTTGGTGCTTCCTTTTTTGCTCTTCCTTTCTGTCTAGGTACATAGAATGGAAGGTCCAACACATCTGCAGTCCATATTTCTCGTACCTGCATTATATGTATTGTACCTCTCGCTGAGCAGTTATTGGTTGTCAACTCTCTCATACACAGAGCTTGCCCTTACATCTTAAGCCAAAATCAAACCTGTTGGGGGTATGTCACTAACTAGATGAACTATGTTACTGGGTATGTGACACTACACAACTTATTACAGGAGCATGAAGCAACTGACTCCACCTCACATAATATGAGGTGGCCTTAAGTCACTGAAGGTTAACTAATTGAATTAATTCCATAATGCTTTCAGAAAATACTGTTATGTTTTACATGCTTAGTAAGTAGTACATTTGGATTATGATTAATTAGTGTTCTTTTTTTAACAAAAATTGAAATTGAATATTTGGGGATGGCTGCAATATTCAGTACAGTATATCATATACCAAACAACATTGAGCATGTGAAATTAAGACCTCATACACCAAGTGAAAACGTACATTTTTCAACATTTTTGGTGTTCATGAATAGCAGTCAGATAATCTGGGTGCTTCCACTGTTGTATCATATTGAGTAATAATGTATTTTTGTACATGCTGATCTAGGCTGTTAATGTTACTGTAATAATATTGTTAATGTTAATAGTGTAGAGGTGAAACATTTGGTTCCTAAGCTGTTTGGTATCCTGTAATGTAGAATATGCTTTTTTACGATTTTATAATGCAATATGTATTGCTGCTACTTTCTACAGGAGACTCGGGAATCATATATTGTTTGTCTCGAAATGACTGTGACAGTTTGGCTGAAAGTTTACAGAGACAAGGTATTGCAGCCTTATCTTATCATGCTGGCCTTCGTGACAGCGATCGGGATTATGTACAACAGAAGTGGATCAACCAGGATGGATGTCAGGTAAATTAATGTAAAAGTTTCTGTTTTCTTAAGTGTCTAATATTTAAGTGTCATAATTAATGTATTAATGCACCCATAATAAAAATTGATTTTTGTGTCTGTAGTTCTTTTAGATCACTGTTTCATTTAATAAGTTGATAGTCTGTACCCCTTCACAATACTTGTTTCGCTTCTTTTTACACCATTAATTCTTCTTTCTTCATTTCTTGCTTTTTTAAAAATGCTTTTAGTACTTTTTCCTGTATAATAGTTTTAAGACATTTATTTTGTATGTTCTTTGGCGTTTACTTTATACTTGAACAACATCTGAATAGACATTTTTAAGTGTCTCTTTTCAATAGTAGTTTTATTTTATGCTGTATCACAGTAACCTTTGCCTGTAAAAATAAGGATATCTGCCTCAAACTAATGATTTTTGTTAATAATCAAGTTTAATCCTGTTGATAGCTGCTGTAGGAGTTTGTGAGAATTTTTTTTTCCTTTATGTTTACCAGGTTATGTGTGCCACAATAGCATTTGGAATGGGAATTGACAAACCAGATGTGAGATATGTGATTCATGCAAGCCTTCCAAAATCTATAGAAGGATATTATCAGGAATCTGGCAGAGCTGGAAGAGATGGGGAGATATCACACTGTGTCCTGTTTTATTCTTATCATGATGTCCTCCGACTTAGGCGGCTTATACAAAGTAAGCTAACTTCAAAGAATGTTAAGGTCTCTTTGCAATTCCAATTGTGTACAGTTCACACATGACTGAATCAGGCATTTATTTGAAGTTTATATGGATATGTTTCTTGAAAATAAAGTAGTCCTAAAGATACTGTGTTCCCAAAAAAAACAAAAAAAAAAAAAAAAAAACACTTCCACCCCAACCTTTACTTGATTGTATATGACAAGGTAGTTCAGTTTAATGTAGTTAAAGGTAACAGAAAGGATTTTGTGGAGACCTGGTATGTTTGTTTTAAATTAGCATTAATGAATTCTTTCCCAATTCTAAAAAAAAAAAATGTACATTTCATTAAAAACATGCCACTTTAGGTTGGTATGAGACATCACATAATATTGGAAATGTAGGGGATGGGCTGGGAGTCTACATGTTAAGCAAAATGAGTCTTCATAAGATAAGACAGTAGATTTTTCTCTGCATATTGTCCCATCTGGTTTTACTGAGAATATTGTTGTAAGAAGATTGAGAGTGCCTGTCAGATATTATTTCACTTCTTTTTAACTCTAAATGGTCTAAATGTAGATCATTCAGAAAAAAAAATGCTGTGGTTTTTATGCCAGTGATGAAACAATAATGAATGAATATTAAAGTTCAGCTTGCACATTGCTGTATTTTTTTTAATTTCTCTTTACAGTTAGATAGAATAAACAGTATTTTGTTTTTCTGTTTGCATGTTATTTAATACAGTGTATCAGTAGTGCAAACTTATTATAAATTCCTTTTTATTTATAAACTAAGAGGTGATAGCATTTGCTAAATTACTTACTGTGTTGTAACATAACAAATTTTAAGAAGACTATAAATATCTAAAAGATTGGTGTTACTGTAAGGGTTTAGTTTTATGTCTCTTGTTATGAACCTTGTGATCCCATTTTGCAGTCAGACGTTTATTGTCAACCAGTATGACTCTTGTTGTAGTTCATCACTGAATCAATTATCAGTCATGAAAACAGAAGCTATGAAAATCTTTTTTTGTGTTAAGTAAATGCATAATGATTCAAACATTGCAGCACAATATAATGGGGTGGGAAATGTTACAAAAACACACTATTGGTAAATTCTCCTTACCAACAGGTGAATATGAAAGATCTATGTGCCCTTATTGGAATTTTTTTTTCATGTTACAGCTGAATTTCAAATAAATATGTTGGACCTTTGTCAACCTTAATTAGATCTTGTATCTAACAAATTTAAATGAGGAACAATTCAAAGTTTTTAGGCAAATTTAAATAAAATTTCAACGCATTAGTTTCATAGATGTTCATACCCTCTAACTGATGCTTCATGTAACCTCATTATGCTTTGATTATAGTAATAAGTTTGTTTGTATAGATCTCTGTCAAGTTCATATCGAAGTTGTGCAATTCTAGCTTACTTTTTCTTTTCAGAAAAGTTAAGACCCTCACATTGTATGAAGGTTGCTTCAGTATATGCCCAAATGTTTTCATAGTATTGATCCCCATGGACTGTCTGGACCATTGCAGGATATTGATATTCTTTTTCTAACCACTCCTTTGTTGGGTTCAATATGTGCTGCCTATTGCATTGAAAATGGATAGATGTTCAGTGTTGGCAATTTTCATTAATGTTGGTAATTGCTGAATTGAGTGTTGTAATTTGTGTTTGGTGGATTGTTTTATTCTTTTATCAGTGGAAAAGGATGGAAACAAGGATACAAAGCAGACTCACTACAACAACCTTTACAGCATGGTGCATTTCTGTGAGAATTTAGTGGAGTGCCGTAGGTCCCAGCTTCTGGCTTATTTTGGTGAAAATGACTTCAATCCGAGTTTCTGCAGAGAGCATCCTGAAGTTATCTGTGACAACTGCAGCAGATCAAAAGTAACAGCCTCTTATTTTTACTTAGTGTTCACTTAGTGTTGGCACAAGACTAATAATAGGGATGAGTAGTAATTTGAAAGTAGTTATTTGTATTTTTTATCCATTATACAACCTTGCAGTAGTCTAAAACATTTCTACAATTATATTTGAGGTCTCTAGTGAATAACATAAGGACATTTAACCTGATGTAAGCATCATAAATATTTGCTCCCTGTGCAAAATACTTCAGCATTATGATTTATTATTTTCCTCAAAGTGTTTCTTTGTTGCTTCCAGCAATACAAAACCAGGAATGTAACAGAGGAAGTTAAACAAATAGTCAGATTTGTTCAGGAAAACTGTCGAAGAGGTGGAGGAAAAAGCTTCAGAGCACAGCCGGGTACCAAGCTAACTCTGAAAATGTTGGTGGATATTTTCTTGGGTATGGTTTTTCTTACCACATTGTTAATTTTTCATGTTTTAATATGTGATTGCCGAGTTAAAAATAAATGTTATACCAGCATCCATTTTGACCCTAGGAGTGCATTTTCTCATTTGATACATTTTTAAAGCAAAGTGTTACTTGGTTGATGTTTTGCTTTTTGTTAAGGCTTTTTTGTTCTTTTTACAGGTACTAAAACCGCTCGAATTCAGAACGGCCTGTTTGGCAAAGGAGCTGCATATTCTAGACATAATGCTGAAAGACTCTTGCGCAAGTTGGTATTAGATAAAATTCTTCAGGAGGACCTGTACTTCACAGTCAATGACCAGGCTGTGGCTTATGTGACTTCAGGAGAGAAAGCAATGGCTGTACTAAATGGGTTTTCACAGGTATTATAGCTAAAGAAACAAGAAAGCATCACAACACATTGAATTAGTGTTACTGATGTGGTCATATGCCAAGTCAGACTCTCTCAATTATTACTGACCAAAAGAACACATTAGTTTGAAATGCCCATGCTGTTTATATGCTTCTCTGTCATAATTGAATGTAAAATGTGATGGAGGAAAGTTTGAGGAACAGCCTGCCAGTCTGAATGTTGCACATGGACTGCAGCTAACAACTGTTTTGCTGATCTGTTAGTTGGTCTGTTATTTCAATTAATTGTTTTAAAAATGCAACTTTTATGTAAAAATGCAAGAATATTATTTAGAAATGAGTTTTGTTCCTTAGCAAAGCTCTCCTTCATAATTGCTTTTTCATGCGGAATAAAAATAAATGTCATGAAAATGGGCTGTAAGCTTTAGAAAAAATTGCAACAGAAAATGCAGTTTGAGAATTTTATAGCTCGTTGTACAAGCTAAGAATTCTGTTTCTTTAATAAAGCAGAATGTGAACATCAACATTGCTTACTTCTATAAAATTTTGTGATGGACTGGTGCTTTGTCCAGGCTTGGTTTTTGCTTTATGCATGATGTCGCCTCATTAGGTTCTGACCCTCCACAACTTTTTACTGGAACAAACTAGTTAGGAAGTAGGATCATGGTTTGTTGTAGCATTGTATTCAAGCTGTTTTTTTTTCCTTTTACTTATTTTACAGTTGTAGTTTAATAAAAAGTCTGGGGCTGAGTGTCAAGAAGATTAAAATTGTGAATATTATCACAAAGATGCTTCATTTTTTGATTTTGCATACTTTAGATAAGACTGCTTTATATGCAAATATGAATACAGTCTTAGATTCCTGAAGCATTCCTTCTGTCTGTGCAGGTAGAATTTTATGACACTGAAAGTGTGAGCAGCATTAGAAAGCAGAAGGCATCTGTCACTAAAGAGGTTTCCGGAAGGGAAGAAATGGTCCAGAAATGCCTTCAGGAGCTCACTGATCTTTGCAAGAAACTGGGAAAAGTATTTGGTGTTCATTACTACAACATCTTCTCCACTGCAACTATCAAAAAGATTGCTGGTAAATTGCTTGATTAGAAGAAAACAGAATTCAAATAATTAATGCAGTGAGACATTCTTAGTGTCCTCATAAAGGAAAGTTCCTTTTGTGCATTTGCACGATTGAAGCTTCATTCGTGCTGTGCAGTGAACTCATCTTGTGAGGATGTCTTTTTTTGAGACTTAAAAGAATAATTGGTCAGTTTTAAATGAATATAACGTTATGTTCTAGGTAAAATCAACACATCATTACTTTTGCAGAAACCCTATCTTCCGATCCAGAAGTTCTTCTTCAGATAGATGGTGTGACTGAAGATAAGTTGGAAAAGTATGGAGCTGAGCTTATTGATGTCTTGCAGAAGTATTCTGAATTGCAACTGCCAGGTAAACTGCTGCTTCTATTTTCTGTCTGTCGACTAGGGCTCGGTATCTGCACTGATGTCCCGATTAGATTCTAATTCACAATGCCCCAATTCAATTCAATATCGATTTTATCTTTACTAAATTAGCATGCACTGATATATTTGAAGTTGTAGCTTTCTTAGAAATTGTTTAACCATGTATAGAGAACATGAATATAATGTGACAAATTTCAGTATCATCATAAGATATGCATAAGCATGAAATGACATTTAAGAAGAAATACTTTAGTAATAAACAGTTAACATCAGTATTTGGAAGATGTGGAAAAAAATAATTTTGTTATTATTTAAATATAATACAAAGAACATGTTTTCACAGCACTGCACTCATTCAGAATTCACCATAATTTATCTAACATATGTATTGTTGCATCAAAGTCCACACATATTATGGGGCAGCTCCTTCTTTTAATGTAATGCAATGGCATATACATTATAAAATGTCTCTTATCTTGTGAATAATATTATAAATAAATCGAATATTGCTTTTTAAATAATAAATGTTATTCAATAAACCTGTGTTATGAATCTCCATGTAAACACCCTTTGACTAAACTGTTCGCCAAATTTATTACCTATTTGACAGTCTTGAATTAGTTGAAATTAAAGATACAGCACGAAGACTCGTGTCTTTCTATAATTCTTTTGTTGCTCACTTGTAGCAGTCATGTTAATCAGTCTCAAAAGTGTGTCCTCAGTCTTCAGACAAAAAGCAAGCATTTTAAAACAAGGACCTAGAGCTGATGCTTATTAACAGTGGCATTGAATGAAAGGAACATAAAAAGAAAAAGAACCGGCCATCATGACTGAAAACTCTGCTATTATGGAGCTACTTCAAGTCGGCTGTTTTGAGCACACGCTCACTTTTGTATCGCATGCTGAAATGTCCAACAATTGCTCACTTGCTTTGCTGGGTGAGGCACATTGCAAACTTTTTCCACCATAGCAGTACAACTACGTAGCCACACGCTTATAGAGAAGCAATGTTTATTAAACTTGCCAACACACAAACGGTGAGTCCTCTCAGCAACTCTGCATATAGACAGCAAGGTGGCTACCAGAGTGACTGGCATGCAGTGCGCTTGTCTGCAACACATCCGCCACAGGTAGGCAGTTGTTTTTAATGTGTATTTGTCACATAGAAATCTGCTGCCCTGGATGTTCAGCTGTGCACACATATGATTTCTGTGTTGAAGATGCTGATTTCAGTTAAAGAAGGCACATCATTTTATTGAAGATAGTAAAGTGCTTTTTCCATAGAAAGCCTTAACAGGCGCATTAGCGCAATTTACTTGATCGGACGACAAAAAATAAAGATAAGCAAAAATCTACATATAGTAATTGAGCAGGATAGAGATTCACAAGATCTATATTGAGACCATAAGAACTGATATTGAATTGTCAGTCATTATTATCCCACCCACTTTATCCTAACACAGGGTCACAGGAGGGTGTCTGCTGGAGCCAATCCCAGCCAACACAGGGCGCAAGGCAGGAACAAATCCTGGGCAGGGCACATGCACACCCACACACCAAGCACCCACTAGGGACAATTTAGGATCACCAATGCACCTAAACTGCATGTCTTTGGACTGTGGGAGGAAACCAAAGCACCCAGAGGAAACCCACGCAGACACTGGGAGAACATGCAAACTCCATGCAGGGAGGACCCGAGAAGCAAACCCAAGTCTCCTTACTGAGAGGCAGCAGTGCTGCCACCATACCGCTTAAACGAAACATAACGATTAATTGGAAAATTTATATTTTTACCCAGGCTTGCTATCTTCAGTGAAATGTTCACAAATAAAAATATTCACACAGTTCATTTTGATACTTTGATTTATGATTTTTTTTTTTCTGGGTCACTTTTAATAAATTACTTTTAGAAATAAATGGGGTAACACTGTAAGTGCATTGTATGTGTGATTCTCAGTCAAAAGATATGACATTAGCACCACCTTGTGGCCATGAAAGAGAAGCAAAAATGGTTAAGTTGTGTCCACGACTATTTACTTGCCAAGTACAAAAATAGAGCACATATTATATTAATAGTTTATTTTTCTACAGTTTTCATGCTTCCCAAAATTCTGAGCTATTGTAAATTTAAAAATGACATAAGCTATATAATGGAGCAGTACCTAATCATTTTACACTAGTGCAACATTTGAAGCCAAAAGGATGATGTTGAAGTAACAAAATTAAAACTATTATACATTTTTTAAAATGAGCCAATGTGTATTGTAGTGTTGTGCGTGGAAAAAAAAGCCTACTACAATTTGCAGTCTGACCCGATACATTATAACATTTCTGTTTTATATCCAGATGGTAGATACTAAGGGAGGCATTTTGAATTAAGAAACCTTTATTTTTATATCTATTAACTTATGTGATATGATTTTTAGATGAATAAAATGTTTAACTTATATTTGTCATGGTGGTTTGTTATCCAAGTCACTCTCATTCAGATGCCAACAGTGAAGTCAAAAAGGGAAACCAGCCACCTGGTTTTAATTCTTCATGGTTAGTGATTTGTTAGAATGAGTCTATACAAGTAATGTATACTTTTCTAATATTTCCTTCTCTATTTAACCTTTTATGTCCCAGTGAGTAAGAATGTTGTTGGTATTCTAACTGTAAAATGCAATTTATGCTATAATATAATTTCCTAATGGTAAAATAGATTTACTGTATGTAGGCTATTCATTATTTGCAGTAAATGCATTATCATATTTTAAGTACTTACTGTTCATATGATGTGAGAGCATGTTTATTGGAGGACAGTATCTGGAAGTGGGGTAGGATTGATAACATTGTCCATATGGAATCTGTTTTAACACTCATTTAGCATTTACTTGAATTTTACCACAATAAAAACTGGAAATCCAGTTATGTATGTGATTAGCAGTTGTAAACCGCATATGGAAAAAACACTATTTTTAATATAGGACATTACAGTAAACACTACCAATGTGCTTCTTATGTTGTAGTTCATTAAATTACAATTATTTACATAATTCTGTCTTTGTTAGAGAACTGGCATTTGAAATTACTTCAAATTTAAATTAGAACATGCTGCTAATTAGGACTATTGATGAAGTTTTATAAAGGTGACCATTACAAATTATTTTACATATACACGTACATCTAGGATTTTTGGCAGGAGTCTTGGGATACTTATACCACGCTGAGAACCAGTTGTCTGCATTGCATTCCTTTTGTCCATTTCCACCTGACATCATCACTAGTGTGAATATTATTCTGCTTGATATGCTTTAATTGAATAAAATGGATAACAAAGGTTTTGGGTTATTTACTTCTTTTAGTAGTAGAAATGAGACACAGGTTTACTTTTGAAGTTTTTCATATTTTGTATTGCACTAAAGTTATCACTTTTATGTGATTTAAAAACTAGACAAGTCAGTAGGGTCAAAATATATTTCTTAACCCAGCCATTTTTGAATGTTGAATAAGTTGGTGTATGTTAATATTTGTGCTATTTTCTTAACATTCAAACAACAATGTTTCTGTTTGGTTTAAATAGTCATTTGTTGTAATTCTTTTATAGCAGAGGATCAATCAACAACACCAGATGCTTCTAGCACCTGGATTGATACCAATAGAGAATATACCATGACTGAAGATGGATGTGCATCAAGTTACTTTACCAAAAAAAATGAGAACAGAGGAAAACGAAAGGCAGCACCCTATTTCAGAAAGTCTAAGAAGAGAAAAGGAGGCAGCAGCCAGCAGAGTACATCAAACAGGTACGGTCTGACTTTTTACAAGAGTTTATTTTCCTCTTAAAATTGATTATTTTCATAAAAGCTTGGATATAAGAGAAATGGTAACATTTTTACATTCTAAAACAGAATATGTAGCTTTTCAACAGCATTGAGAGTTGATTTTTTTTTTTTTTTTTGGATACCTGAATTTGGCAATGAAAGAATCCAGTCATTTGGTTGAGACACAGTGAACTTTTTTTTTGTCACTGTTTTTTGTTTTTTTTTTTTTCTTTCTCACAAGTTCACTGTAACCAAACCTAGAACACTTGGAAAGAGTTATTTTATTTTTCTTTAATAATACAGCACAATATAATAAATGCAAAGCTATCCACCTTTCAACCTCTGTTGATAACATGGTGTGAAAGTAGGGTGGAACAGCAACATATGGTATGTAAAATTTTGATGATGAATTTGAAATCGTTAAAGGAATGGCAACAAAAACTATAATGTAACATCATGTAGGATCAAACTGGGTCAACACCATTAATCCCTCTTTGCAAACATCACAGCATGTTCAGAGAGAATGCTTTAAGATTCAGTCTTGTAAATTGTTGCATGTTTTTGATATTTTTCCTCAAAAATCTAGTGGGAGGGGGACCTTTTTTCCTACATTTGGATTCAAACTGCAGAACTGATCACAGGTGAAAGATAATACTTATTTTATTTTTGCAACTGGTAGATGCAATAGAGCAATCATATGTATATTGTGATCATTAAAGTTACCTTTTGGGGAGACATTTTTCCTCTCACATTTGGACGGTGTCAAGATGAAGTCTAATTTTTGGTATCTGACCAGGGATGGTTGCTTCTAGAGTAACAGCATGGGATTGTGTTGAAATAAATGTTTGAATAATTAATGATTTAATTTTATTCAGAATTTAAAATTATTGGACAATTTATAAATTTTATCCAGGTTTCTTATATCTAGAACATTAGCATTTGTGGAAATGTGAGAATGAAACAATAAAATACTCTGATTAATTCAGCGATATTTAATTTACAAATCCATATGGTGTATCACTTTGTTCTTCTATACTAAGTACATACTGTACATGAGTTATTGCAATATGGTTTAATCTAATACTTTGCAATATACAATATTATTGGTTTTCCCCTCCAGTGTGTAACTGTATAAATGTTTTGCATGCCCACACTGGAGCAAGCAACAAATACCTGACCATGGGAAAAGCATGGACTTTTTGAAGTTAATGCCTGCTACCCTGACTGTCTTGTCCTTGAGCCTTATTTATAGTCATAGAAAATGCAGATCTCTCTGGATATTACAGTCACTTAAACTCAAATGGTATCGCAGAAATGTTTGGAATGAACGCATCTTCTCCTATACCATTGTCAGTTAAACGTTTTGCTTCTGTCATGTTTGGCATGGGTTTTGTCACACTTAGCCTTGTTCCATGCCATAATTTTGGTGGGTCAAAATTGTGGAATAGCATTATCAGCGGTCCCATTTTTAAAATTAACCTGTGTGATGGCATTCTAGCTGGTTTCAAATAATTTAGGAACTCAGTGGGATTTGAGCCATAAAGCTTACCTTATGTTTGGGTACTGATATTATTATAGGTGCCAGAATTGGTTGTTCACAAGGCCATTTATGCTTTTTAAGTTATTACAAATGTTTGGGAAAACATTGTTCAGTTTGCTGAACTGGGGGCACTACTTTATAGAAATCTGATTGAAAAGAAGTTAGATTAGTTGTAGAATCAGTAGAGAATTTGCTGTTGCACCTTGGTGCTGGCAGACTTCTATGCAATTATATCTCCCTGTAAGTGAACTCACATATTAGTTGTCAGTGTCATTTTGTGAAAGTGTTGCTTGCCTTAAAGCATTGTATCTTTGGCGATAAGTTTGTCCACAGGTGTCGATCGTAGAATAACTTGCAACGTTTGGTGTACGTTACCTGCCAGAACTACAACAGCTTCTCCCATTAACTGAGTGTTTCCTCTTATATCTTGTAGAGCTTGATCAAGTGCTTCAAGAGTTCTTTTATGCACCAATGACTTTGCATACTTTAAATAATTGAGCTTGACCAGAGCCCTTACTAATGTTACACATTGCAATTTGAAAGATTTAAGGATAGTTTTAGAGCCGAGTGTAATCAGTGTAATATGGATGATGCAACTGCAAGACCAGTTTGTTTTCTAAATTTAGCAAGAAGCAAGTTATTCTTAGCCCTCCTGGTGCATCAAGGAAAAAAAATCACCATTTCCATTAGTGATGAGGTCCATAGTTATAGGCCAATCTTTGATCATCAACGAAGAGTTTTTTTTTTTCTCATCACAAAATGTCCCGATCCAGTATAACCTCAGTTCTTCTGTGCATTGGTGCTTGTAAACCAAGATGAAGAGTTTTACCATTCATGGATATGCATTTATCTTCAAGCAGTATGAGAGCTTTATTAAATACTAGACAAAAAGCCTGTTTCGACAACGTAAGATGAAACGGGCACGAGTTTGTGTCAGTAGTGTATGAAGAACAAATGATAAGTAAGAAATAAATAAGAAAGTGATGTAAGTAATGATAATTAACTAAGAAGTTTGGGATATGTATGACTGACTTTATCACGGCAAAAAATACTGTACACTTAAAGACATGCTATCTATGACAACGTTTTTTGTTTGTATACTGGAGGCCTGTCAGTATGCAACTAAAGTTGTAAAATCTCTCTGTAGGCTACATTTTTTGTGAAGACACTCTCACTGTTTGGTAGTAATTTCCTTTGATGTGGCCCATCTTTAACTTGCACCTTCACATCACTCGCCCGCTGAAAGTACTTAATAATATGTTCTTATGTATTATTTTGAGTGTGAGGATTGGCTGTGATCGGGGCTAATATCCTACGCCTGGGCGGAAGGATTTGGGATTTCAGAATAATAATCTCTAGGCTAAATCCGCCGCCTGCCGCGATGAAGCAAATTTTCTCTTTAGAGGCATTTGTATAAGTTGGAAGTGAGACGAACTTTAAAATGTTTAAGTCGTGAATGTACCTGTTGAAGACAGTTGTATAATGCGTAGGCTCAATCCGCTGCCTGCCGCGATGTTGGGGTTGGATTTCGGTCTCGTAAGGTTTTTCGGCAGCGGCGCAGAAGGCGACCGTGCATTCGGCTTCGGACGGGAGTGAGTGAGTGAGTGAGGAGGCAGGCGAATTATGTACAAGATTTTGGGAGAAAAATTAGCTCCATTCCAGGATTAGCTCTCCCTGCTTCTCTAATAGTATCCTCACGCAGGATTTATTTGTATTTGTCTCAAAGACTTTTTGCATTTGATGGAGCGAGAGTAGTTGCTATAATTGTGAAAAGACTTCTTAGTTGAAGTGGAAAATATGTAAGAGATGCTTCCAACAAAGTAATGTCCCAATGTTGATCATTTTCAAGTAAACCATTATTTTGGCACACTTCCCTATATGTTTAACAAACTTCCCCATTGACGCTTTTCAGATCTGTAAAGGAAGTTGGTTCACAGACTATGTGAAGTAACATTCTTGGGTATTAGTGGTCGGAATTGTTTGAATGAATTGTATACACACATTTCTGAAGATATCCATTGCATGTGCATCATATCCTGGAACCCCGGCAACCTTGTTTCCTTTTGTAGAAAATTTTTCTTGATGTATTCCAGGTATAATACTTTGAAACTTGTGTATACAGAAATGTTCTCGCAAATGGATCTTGTTGGGACCAAAGAAAGAAGGCAGTGCATATTGTGTTAGGAGGTTGTGCAGCTCTTTTTAGGGCATTATCAACAGTGAAATAGACAAACTGCTTCATTACTACTGATATACCTTCCCATCTGATATTTGTGTGATCTCATCTGTGAAATCAGGGTGAGGGGTCTTGTGTCCAGGTTTCATAGTAGCCTATCTTTTCTGTATTGTCCTAGACAGTAACTATGAAAAATGTGGTCCAGATCATTGAAAGTGTTTAGGATTGTAGAGGAAAGGTATATTCTATTTTATATACATATGAAAGATTATCGAAGTTACTCTGTTATGTCTTTTGGTAGTAATGATATAAATGTCTACCACTAGGATGTTAACGAGTTAACTTCAAACACTTGGTCCACAAAATATTTACCTATTAAGGTTTGGATATCCATATGTTTCACTTGTATACATTAATATAAACTATGTTGAAATAAAAAGTGGTATGGTTTTGTGATGGGACTACCTAAAAACATTGTGACTGCGTTTGTTATTCGTTTCTTTTGCAGTGGTTACAGCAGCAGTTACTCAAAGACGTCATACAGCAACTCAAAGGCAGGATTTAAAGCAAGATCACGTTCCTCACAGGGCTTCAG
The DNA here is from genome assembly GCF_900747795.2 of Erpetoichthys calabaricus. Lineage (NCBI taxonomy): Eukaryota > Metazoa > Chordata > Cladistia > Polypteriformes > Polypteridae > Erpetoichthys > Erpetoichthys calabaricus. Next base: position 80,617,624 of record NC_041410.2, on the reverse strand, counting down.
TTTTTCTTCAGGGGTGTCCGCCACGAAAAAGCCTGGCTTCATGGCTCCACCCAAACCGCAGAAGAACCAGAGAGCATTTCTAACTCCATCCTATTCATTTGTTTAAACAGCAAAACTATACAATAATATGTAGATTCTAATCCACTGTGCAATATCAGATAAACATTAATAAATATTAATGATAAATCATTATTAATATGAATTTCATTGTAAATGTCATGTAAAGTTGGACTGTAAACAAATTGATTTGATGTGTAAATATTATTTGTCTTGTGTACAAACAAATATATGTACAATTACCAAGTACTTCTGTTTCAGTCGTATCTTGTTTGTGTGTGTTTGTTTTTTTTTTTTGATAATTGCGCAACTTTTTTCTTAGTGTACTATGGACAGTTATATTTAGTGGTATTTTCATTTTACAGCTTATCATGAGTGATGGATGCAGTATGTTATTGGAAGTCCTCCAGAAGACCCAGACCAGTAAAGTTGCTTTTGGGCACATGTATAGAAAACATTTTAAAAGTGTACTATCTTAACTGAGGATAGATCATAGAGCTCAAAACAAGTTTGGCGTCCTTATAATTTGGCATAAAACTAACTTTAAACAGGAAATAGCTTCTTTTTGACATGAAAGTTGTTTTCATTTTAAAGTTGACATATTTTGAGTGATGTGTTTTACAATATTTCAATGTGGGGAAATGCAAAATGTATATTACGTATTTATTCTGTTTTCAGAATCTGTAAATTTAGTTTTTGTATTTTAATATACTTGTATAATAAAACTACTTTTTATTTGTTATGTTAATTTCTGCTCTTGTTAATAGAATGTGAAATACTGATAATTAATTCCCTTAATAGTTAATTACATTTTCGGTTACAGTGCATATTACAGAGCCTATTGAAAAGAAGAAAAATATCAGCTGTATGAATGATTTTATAAGCTGAAAGGTAATTAGTACCAGTTAGTAAATAAAAGGTTAAAGGCATATTGACATAAACATGCTAGAAATATTCTCCAAAATAGTTGTTGTGAAATTAAATATATAATACAATATGAAGGGCAAAAAGAGAGTGAACTTAGGGTTGTCCAACGTGCTGTTATTTACTATATTAATAATCTGCTGCAGATCAAAAATAAGACACAGGTGTCCTACATTTGTTAACTTAGACTACTGCAAATTACAGAAATCCAGTTATTCTGAGGACTTTTTTTTCTTCAGAATTATCTGGACTACTGATATTTTGCATTTACATAAATGATTTAGATAAAAGTGTCTTTGAAAATCAGGTAAATTAAGGAGATTACACAAAATCAGGTGTATAACTATCTGATAACTCGAGTCAGGAGAATTCCAGAAAAAGACCCAGGTAAAATTCTAAAGTGTCCGCTTACATTTAAAGTACATAAATATATGATCGTAAAAATAAAGTACCTGTAAACATATTAAATTGATCATTGTGTTTTTCTTCTGCTGGGTAATACAGTTGTCCTTGCACACTCCAAAGACAAAGTTAATTGGCAACTCTAAACTGGTCTCATGTGGGTGTGACTGCTCGCAGCTGTTATGTACCAATGCCCCTACCAGAGTTGGTTCCTGCCTTGTGCCCAATGTTCCCAAGAAATTCTTCTGACACCATGCCCTGAATTTGGGTTAAGGAGGTTTGAGAACGTTATGTTAGTAATTATTTACTTCTTCAAGAACTCCTATAGAATCTGGGTTTTGTGGGTAGAGGGGAGGTTACACATCTGTTTTAGTTGTTGTGCCAGTAAAGTTTGATTAACATCCATTTCTATTGGGTACCTGCTATGCCCAACTCTGGAGAAAAAAACTGTAGAATCAATTGATGGACAGTGTCACAGTTACCTGAACTTGATTGTATCATGAGTTTTAAATTTGATATCAGCACTTAGACATGAGTTTTAAATTTGATATCAGCACTTAGACATCTGATATCACGCTTTTAAAATCTGATAGCTTAATCCTAACATATATGCATTTTAAACTCTCATTAAGTTTCAAAAGCTTTATCATATTTTAAAAACCGGATATCAAATTTACGATGTCAGTTTTTTTAAAACTTGATATCAAACTTCAAAAGCTCGATATCAAATTTAAAACCGACGATAACAGCGTTGTAACTGCTAATAATAATACGTAATACCAAGGAAATGGATTACATGTTAAAACGGCCTGCTATATTCTAGGTATAAAGCAACAGTGATTCTCACCGCGCTAGACATGTTAAACTGAAAAGCTCCGTTGGCGGCGTCTCGTCACAGATAATCTGCAGGTATCGTGTGTGATCAGAAATGTATGTAAATAGCTAAAAAGGAACTATGGGAAGGGTAAAGGTGTTGCGTTCTTAGGGGCTGTAGCGAAAGTATGTTAGAGTAGGTTGTAAGACACAGTATAGAAAAAGGGTACATGGTGGTGGATGTTATAAGATGCCACTTAAGTTTCATATCACATCACCCCAATTCGTTACCCTAACTGTACCAAAAAGCCGTGTCTATCAGGACACCCCGAAAACCTATGGTCCTGTTTCGTTTCTGACTATTTGCGATAAAGGTGGCGTTGAATATGACAGTTAAACGTTTGCTAGTTTAAATATTTTGTATTACGTTTACCATACACGAAGAAAACTTATCGAAATGTATTAATGCAGTAATAAGCAAGTGCGGGTGGCATCATTTGGTGCTCGGGAAAGACGCTGCACCGTTATCACTTATCTGCTGAAACCACCGCGTTACCTCCTGCACGGAGAATGGGAGGTTTGCTTATGACAGGCCGGAGCACTTCTCAGGTATGAAACACTCCTCAACCTCGGTTTAGAACAACTGTCATATTCGCTTACTTACAGTACTGTTCGGAAAGCTTGTAAGTGTAACAAAAAATAGCAGCAGGAAAAATTAAGTCACCATTTCTGACGCACTCTAAGACGCGGCAATCATTCCAACATGATCGTGCAGGGTTAAATCACGTGAACAAAATTTCAACCAATCGGAGCTTACTCTATATTCTGCGCAAGTGTTTATCTTTCCAGCCAATCATCTTGCGTTTCATTCGTGTTCCCGCAGCTAAAAGAGAACAAGCGAAACAAAATAAACGTGATTATATCACAGATGATCGACGGGATCACGTTGAGATGATGCTGTCTTAATACAGTATGCATTTATGTTAACAAGTGTTGGGTCCAGTGCTGTTGCGGTGTACAGCGTACATAAGCTGGGTGCTAAGGGGTCAGGTGCAGAGTACCTGATATAGTAAGAATGAATGTGCTGGATGTGATCTTCGGGTTTCCGAGTTGTGGCAGTGGAGATCGAGGGGCGATTTCTTCCTCTTTTGGTTGCACCAAAGATTACAGCCAAATCGGGCGATGTAATCCAAAGTCACTGTAGCCTGGACCACGCTTATGATGAAGAATTGTATTATGGTTTCAAAGATCACTATGTTTCCATTCATAGAAAGGTTCCTACTTCGGCATTTCTAGTATTGCTGCGTTTTTAGTTATATGGTTTTTAAAACTAATCTGGTATGTCCAATGCAAAATGGTAAACATTTTTTGATAACGCCAATAGCTAATACTTAGTTTTTTTTGTTTTTTTTTCAATGACGCAAATCTATTATCGTGACGCAAAGACTGGCCTACCCCAACTACAAATACCTTAAAAGTTAGTCGGGGTGGAGAATAGTTACCAATTGGTTCCTAATGTTAATGCTTCCTTTGGGTGCCTAATCTTAAAATTCCTATTAGGTGTCTAATCGTAAATTTTCCGTCTTGCGTCACGAAAATAGAAAAGTACCGAAGAAAAATACATTAAATAGTAACTAATAAAAATAGACGGATATAGGTGTGCTCCATTAAGTTAACACCGTTAACTATGTAAAGAGCCGATTCTAAGTCAGTAAATGTTACTCATTAAGGAGAACACTTACGTTCATAGTGAAGTTGCCGGAAAAATGCCACAATTCAAAACATTTAGAATAACCTGGTGTGCTCCTTTACTTCGAAAGGGCCTTATTGAGGTGGGAGTTCGCGCACTACGTTGAGCATTTAGACCGCCAGCACAAACAATAATTAGGACTAAAACTCTTTGTCGTTTATAAAATAAATATAATGCCAATATTTGTAGGTACATTGACAGAGCAAAAGATTTGTGGGGCATAGGCAAGTTGCTGTGCTCAGTAAAGAATTGCATATAGGCCTACTGTAGTCTGTTTGTTTTACTTTTTAATAGTCAGTAGTTTTCTCTTTTTCATATGTAAAGTAGTGGCAAAATATTCTGTAAGAGGTTCGCCCTGTAATATGGTAAAAATCATTATACCATGGGTAATTATGGACTAGAAACCCTGTTTACAATCTACTGCCTTGTCCATCAAAATTTCAAGGAATGGGCACACCATCTACAAAGTGGTTGTGAGCAAGCTGACTTTTTAACTTATTGAATCTAATCACAGGCACATTTTTTTATTAATTGGGAAGAATAAAAATCCATATATTGTCAGTTGATATAATGAAGTATTTACTTACAGATACTCATATTTCTGAAGTTTTTGTCTCTACTACATACTGTTACTTTAAGAGACTGATGAGCGGATCAGCATTGTGTTTGTTCCAACTTTGTTTTTTTTATGTTATGTCATTATAATTATTAATGCTAACTGATCCAGCTTTGTGGGCCACTTTGTATTGCATGGATATTCAATTAGTTATAACACTTTGAAGTTATCTGATGCTGTTCAATATACTGTAATTTATTTTGCTTTGCAAAGGCAATATAAGAACATTGAATTTAGGGAAAGTTGCTTACAAATTTGAACGGGTCAACAATACTTAGAACTGTGCTATCTTGATGAAAACTGTATTCTCTATATCTTGTAAATAATGTTTTAAGGCCCCAACATTTGTTTGGTTGTATTTCTTAATACATCTACAGTTAGGTCCATAAATATTTGGACAGAGACAACGTTTTTCTAATTTTGGTTCTGTACATTACCACAATGAATTTTAAATGAAACAACTCAGATGCAGTTGAAGTGCAGACTTTCAGCTTTAATTCAGTGGGGTGAACAAAACGATTGCATAAAAATGTGAGGCAACTAAAGCATTTTTTGAACACAATCCCTTCATTTCAGGGGCTCAAAAGTAATTGGACAAATGAAATAACTGGAAATCAAATGTTCATTTCTAATACTTGGTTGAAAACCCTTTGCTGGCAATGACAGCCTGAAGTCTTGAACTCCTGGACATCACCTGATGTTGGGTTTCCTCCTTTTTAATGCTCTGCCAGGCCTTTACTGCAGCGGCTTTCAGTTGCTGTTTGTTTGTGGGCCTTTCTGTCTGAAGTTTAGTCTTCAACAAGTGAAATGCCTGCTCAATTGGGTTAAGATCAGGTGACTGACTTGGCCATTCAAGAATTTTCCACTTCTTTGCTTTAATAAACTCCTGGGTTGCTTTGGCTGTATGTTTTGGGTCATTGTCCATCTGTATCATGAATCAATTTGACTGCATTTAGCTGGATTTGAGCAGACAGTATGTCTCTGAACACCTCAGAATTCATTCGGCTGCTTCTGTCCTGTGTCACATCATCAATAAACACTAGTGTCCCAGTGCCACTAGCAGCCATGCACGCCCAAGCCATCACACTGCCTCCACCATGTTTTACAGATGATGTGGTATGCTTTGGATAATGAGCTGTTCCACGCCTTCTCCATACTTTTTTCTTGCCATCATTCTGGTAGAGGTTGATCTTGGTTTCATCTGTCCAAAGAATGTTTTTCCAGAACTGTGCTGGCTTTTTTAGATGTTCTTTAGCAAAGTCCAATCTAGCCTTTCTTTTCTTGAGGCTTATGAGTGGCTTGCACCTTGCAGTGCACCCTCTGTATTTACTTTCATGTAGTCTTCTCTTTATGGTAGACTTGGATATCGATACGCCTACCCCCTGGAGAGGGTTGTTCACTTGGTTGACTGTTGTGAAGGGGTTTCTCTTCACCATGGAAATGATTCTGCGATCATCTACCACTGTTGTCTTCCGTGGACGTCCAGGTCTTTTTGCATTGCTGAGTTCACCAGTGCTTGCATTCTTTCTTAGGATGTACCAAACTGTAGATTGTGCCACTCGTAATATTGTAGCAATTTCTCGGATGGGTTTTTTCTGTTTTCGCAGCTTAAGGATGGCTTCTTTCACCTGCATGGAGAGCTCCTACGACCGCATGTTGTCTGTTCACAGCAAAATCTTCCACATGCAAGCACCACACCTCAAATCAACTCCAGGCCTTTTATCTGCTTAATTGATAATGACATAACGATGGACTTGCCCACACCTGCCCATGAAATAGCCTTTGAGTCAATTGTCCAATTACTTTTGAGCCCCTGAAATGAAGGGATTGTGTTCAAAAAATGCTTTAGTTGCCTCACATTTTTGTGCAATCGTTTTGTTCACCCCACTGAATTAAAGCTGAAAGTCTGCACTTCAACTGCATCTGAGTTGTTTCATTTAAAATTCATTGTGGTAATGTACAGAACGAAAATTAGAAAAAAGTTGTGTCTGTCCAAATATTTATGGACCTAACTATAGATAGATAGATAGACAAATACTTTATTAATCCCAAGGGGAAATTCACATACTCCAGCAGCAGCATACTGATAAAAAAAAAAAAAACTATTACATTAAAGAGTAATAACAATGCAGGTAAAAATAGACAATAACTTTGTATAATGTTAACGTTATACCCCCCCCGGGTGGAATTGAAGAGTCGCATAGTGTGGGGGAGGAACGATCTCCTCAGCCTGTCAGTGGAGCAGGACAGTGACAGCAGTCTGTCGCTGAAGCTGCTCCTCTGTCTGGAGATGATACTGTTTAGTGGATGCAGTGGATTCTCCATGATTGACAGGAGTCTGCTCGGCGCCCGTTGCTCTGCCACGGATATCAAACTGTCCAGCTTCATGCCTACAATAGAGCCTGCCAGCCTCCCCAGCACACCACCGCGTAGAAGAGGGCGCTCGCAACAACCATCTGATAGAACATCTGCAGCATCTTATTGCAGATGTTGAAGGACGCCAGTCTTCTAAGGAAGTATAGCCGGCTCTGTCCTCTCTTGCACAGAGAATCAGTATTGACAGTCCAGTCCAATTTATCATCCAGTATATATTTATTCATCCATGTATGTTCTGCAAAGTAATATTTTTAAGTGAAAGCCCAAAATTGAAATATGTATGTCTTATTACATTTTGGGAGCATATTTGTAAATACGTCACCTTGGCATTAAATCAAATTATTAATTTTAAATTCTATCATCTTCTGTGAATTAGCAACTATCCTGGGGTTGTTCCTGCCATAAGCCAACTACAGCTGACATATCCTTGGACCAGTTCTAAAACTGGATTAAAGTGATCAGAAAATGAATGAATTAATAGTCCATCTCCTACAATGTATCCTGATGTTTTTGCATTTTCTAACCAGGAAAGGAGAAGGCCCAGATACACAACTCCATAAGAGGATAAGTACATCAGTGTCTGTAGTTTAAGAAACAAAACGCTTTATAATTCTCAGTTATGAGAAACAAGTGTCATGTACAAAACAGAAAACAATCACTCTGGAATGTGGACCAAAATTCTTTGTTCCAGTCATCATTTAATTTTTTTATTTGCCAGTTTTAGATATGGATTTTTTTTTAAACTTAGCCTCTTTGGCCAGCATCTCAGAATGCACTATCCCTAATTCATTTACAAAGGTTTTTCTAATAAACAGTTGAAATTTAAACATAATTAATAATAAGCTAAGGGGGTTTATCATTAGGATGCTGAAGAAATTGCTGCTGAAAATGGGGATGTGCATTCATTTGTCAATATCTTCTTATATAATAGGATACCGTGGCTGTTCGTTTGTGTGTCTAGGATTTTAAATCACCTGTAGCTCGCAAACCGTTTCTGAACTATTGACCTGAAATTTGGTACACATATAGGCTACTACGTGACGTCTATTATACGCTTTCGGGGTGATGATTGACCTCCAAGATAATTCCTCTTTTTATTTTTACTTTATTTTATTGTAGAATCAACTCCCGGCAGAGGCCAGCAGGGCGGCCGTGCGGCGCATGCCTTCGGACGCCGTTCTCATCCCTACCATCTTCGCCGTCACGTCCCCTACCTCTTCATATCTTAAATCATTCTTGAGGCAGATTGAATACTTAAGTGCCAGCTTACGTGAAAAATGAAAGAAAACGTATTAAGTAATTGCAACACAAACACTTGACTTAATCAGTTTTAACGCGAAAAGATGCCGTCGAAAGAAAAGAAGAAGTGGGCCACTAAGATGGAGAAAAGAAGAGCTGCTCACAAAGCAGCATGCGCATCAACCTCTGAGCAAACTAATGCTAAACGTACAGAGAAAGAGGATGAAATGTATAAGTCAAGTGTATTATTCACTGAACGTTATCGTGCAGTCCGCCGTTACTGGTAAATAATAAATCGGTAATTTCAAGTAGCAATTAACAATTAGGCAACACTAATGCTATTTTGGCTGTATCTGAAATCATCGTAATGGTATCTTGGTTTTTAAAAGGTACCAATTTCAATCAAAAACATGAACATTTCTGGGTGTCCAAATTTTGACAGGTAGTGAACACTGCAGTGCCTAATACATGGTAAATGAGTAGCAACGCTTTCGTACGGTATTTTGAAAAAAATATTGTGCCATATTATAAAAAGGTCGGTAGATGTCGCTAAGTGACTATTGTAAAAGCTCTCTAAGATTTTTATTAGGGTATTCTCATTCAGACTGGCAGCAGTCCTGGCATGCTTCCTGTCGCAAGCCAATTTCAGAAACGATAGGCTTCACCCGCCGTAAAGTGTTGAATTGTGTCGCTAAATTATGTGTAAAACAACACGCATCAGTCATTTCCTCTTTACCCGTTTTATGGTTTACTATGTTATGCAGAGTATTATATGAACATCAGACCATTAGTTTGCTGTCACTGTGTTAATGACAGTCAAATGAGACGCAACACAGTATATAATTGTAAAAAGCGGAATTGAACGTGGATATCATAAATTATTCTTTTTCTACGACTCCTTCCTCTTCTAAAACACAATGCGGGTATTACACTTTAGTCTATATTCTGCAGCTAGACTCTTGATTTACTTGTCTACCTTTTGCTTTCAATTTCCTCCGCTCGGATTTATGGGTGGGATTAACGACACGGAAGAGGCGTGTCTTTTGTGGGCAAAACGGAAGTGGTCACGCTTTAGCATTTCGAAGGGTTTTGGCGGTCACCTGATTACACTCTTCTTTGGCGCCTTGGTGACGACTGGCTTAGCAAGCAGTTTGAAGGTTTGGTGTTGCATCGACGTAACAGATTTTTAGAATGCAGACAGATGCCAGGAAGGAGTTGCTGTTGAGAATGAACAGTCCGAGGCTCATTGTGAAGTTGCAGAAGCTACAGGTATGTGTTCCTCACGGCACTGTTTTGTGTTTATGCTGCGCGCCCGGGCACGGAAATATGGGTCGGCGAGTTTTGGTAACTAAGTAATAAGTACAATTCGGGCTTGTATACGGTAAAGTCTATGCCCTGCTTCTAAACTCATGCCAATGAAGACTTCGATGGTTGTGGGGTTTCTTTCAAGCTAAGATTTAATTAAGTATACTGCTACTTACTGCATTAGATCTTTGTTATGCCACTACAGAAAGACGCAATAATACTGGCCTTATATAGGAATTTTCAAATGTGTAATTGCATTTCCGAATTCTGAAATGTTGCCTTGTTATGTTGAAATGCATTAATGTTTCGGCTATTTTTTTTATTATTTATTTTTAATTTAGTGCATATGCTTTCTCTTCATTTGCCAAAGTACGCTGCGTTGTCCGGCCATCTGCCAACAAATGTCAGTCTGTGTGGGCGTCTGGTTGTAAAAGAAGAGAAATTAATAAATAACAGCAGTGCTACTGTTTCTGGTGTACCACCTGTTATAATGCAAAGCATTTTATTAGTGCATGCATTAAACAAAATATTACAATAGATGGTGCATTTCAAACATGAATGCTGGATACGTTCCGCAAAGAGTAACTTCTAGATCGAGTCTACTTGCAGAAATTTATTATCCATCTAAATAAAATGTGCATCTGTGTGTCCAACTGGTTGAATTGTCTCCGTTACATACCATTTGCAAAAGCAGTGCTAATTGTAGTGTCAAGAGATCTGTTGGAACGAAAAATGCAGTGCATTTTATTACTACATGTATTACATAGATGTTGCACTACAAATGTTAATGCTGAACATGCTGATGTCTACGTTGATAACTTGGATTTCTACTCGGGTAGCACAACTACTATTTGTATAATGGGTTAAAGTATGAAAATATATATTTTTTCTCAATGTTGACCCCTTTGTCATTACTGGCTGAAGACTAGCCCATTCATCATTTATACCAGTGGTTCACAGGGTTTTTTTTTTCCCCAACCCATCTCGTCACTTAAGGATTTCTGCCTTAATTGAGCCATGCGTTATTTCACAGTTTATAGTTTTTTGTATCTATGCAGAAATTACAAACTGATTTATGTCCATAATTGTACTGAAAAAGAAACAGGAATTTTCATGTGTTGGATGGTAAGAATTAATTATTTTTCCTTTTAAATATATTTTTTAATGTTCTTGTTATTTAGAGAATTATATACCAACCAGTAATGGCAGACTGCACAATAACATGCAGTTGAATACACTTGACTTATTGTTTTCATCCTCTTTCTCTGTTCGTTTTAGCATTCGTTTGCTCAGAGGTTGATGCGCATGCTGCTTTCTGAGCAACTCTTCTTTTCTCCACTCTAGCGGCCCCTTCTTGCCTTCTTCTGTTGGCATCTTTTCATGTTAAAACTGATTAAGTCAGTGTTTGTGTTGCAATTACTTAGTAAGTTTTTTCTTAATTTTTCACTTAAGCTGGCACTTAAGTCTTCAATCTGCCTTAAGAATGATTTAGCCGTATGCATGTGCCTCACGGCAGAACCTGCTGCTGAGAGTTGATTGTACAATAAAATAAAAATTAAAAGAGTAATAAAAACCATCACCCCCAAAGCTGACAGTAGACGTCACGTAGTATATGTGTACCAAATGTCAGGTCAATAGGTCAAACGGTTTGCGAGCTACAGGTGATTTAAAATCCTGGACAGACAAACACACAGCCACGGTAGCATATTCTATAAGAAGATAAGCACATAGGTGTGTAACAGTCGAGTAGTTTCTCCTTTTCAGAGTCATTTGTGTTGGTAGGTGTCAGTACTATTTATTGTTAATTGTCCGTATTCAGACCCAGTTAAGAAAGCAAATTCCACAGAAAAAGTGAAATAACAAAATAAAGTAGGCTTTGAAATATACAGGAAAAATAATGTGTTAATTTCCACTAAGTTTAATTCTGGTACTATTACATTTCTAAAGAAATGTGTTAGCTAATTAAGTTATGAGATCATTTAAAGGTAACAATGACTGACTGATTGAGAAACTGGTTTGAACAAAAACCTGCAACTGCATTGGGCACTCAGGACTGAACTTAAGATAAACTGAATTCCACAGTACCTCTCTATCAATGTCTCTGCTGTCGTGACTTGAGAATTTGTTTTTGTGTGTGATTGGATTCCATAATTGTAGCAACTCCTTGTTGTTGAGACCATTCTTTGTATTTCCTGGTTTACTGGGGTTTCACAAATAAATGTTTAATACCAAATTAATAAAGTTGGGTACCTTGCTAAATAATTGAAACCCTGATACAGCACACGAGCTTGGCAAATCTACCGTCTTTTCTGGTGTTCCTTCTGCTGAACCCATTTTTATGTTTAAATTTTTGAAACTCCATAAACTCAATGTTAAGATGAGTTAACTGTAATATACATGCACAATTTCATGAGCATCTACTCAACAATTTTGGATTAATGCAAGCTTGTGGTTTTGGTCCCCCACAATTAAATTCTTGAAACTAAACCTATCCTTTAAATTGCATGAACAATAATGTGAATATGAAATTTTATAAAAGTAGATATCATGCATTACTTAAAAAACAGCTATTTCTGTGTTGGTCTCCCATCACACCTCAACCACAATCCAAGCTACTGATGAGTGACTCTCAAACGATTTGTTCTTTTTGAACGACTCTTTTCAGTAAATCATACAAATTGATGCAGTGAAGCTTAATGAGAGTGCTAAAGTGCGTGTGTGTCCTGCTTGATGTCCTGTTATCAGCATCTTTTGTTTAAGCAGTACTGGTTGATTTTTAATACAGTATGTGTGCATAAGAGAGGCCAAACTACAGCTATCTGCGGATTAGCTCGTCCAGTGTTATAAAAGTTTAACCCATTTTACAACACTCGCCATCTTCTGAGAGATGTGTCATTGAACACCAACACATGAGACTGAGCAATAATGTGTGTGATGCTCTTAAATTTAGAGGTTGAACACATGCTGAAATGAATAAATTAATATGCATTTCCTTGGTGCAGAGAGGTGTGTGTAAGTCAGTGAATCTCATTCGTGATAGGGACTGGGCTTGTGATTGTTCTTCACAATTGAGGAATTCCTAGTAAGTATGGATCATAAGCTCACACTGATTAAGGCCCTGCCTTTTGTATACATTATCAGTCGCTAATGCCAATTGGGTGGTTTAGTGAGGTTCTCCGATCAGTCACTCGCAGCCTCTAGCAGAGCATCAAGAAGGCAATTAAACTTCTCTATCTATAGACTTAAGTTTTCCATATGTGAGACTACGGATGGATCATTACTGATTCTCTGACCTTGCCCACCACCTTCACCATAGATAGATAGATAGATACTTCATTAATCCCAAGGGGAAATTCACATACTCCAGCAGAAGCATATTGATAAAAAACAATGTTAAATTAAAGAGTGATAAAAATGCAGGTATAACAGACTTTGTATAATGTTAACGTTTACCCCAGAGTGGAATTGAAGAGTCACATAGTGTGGGGGACGAACGATCTCCTCAATCTGTCAGTGGAGCAGGACATTGACGGCAGTCTGTCGCTGAAGCTGCTCCTCTGTCTGGAGATGACACTGTTCAGTGAATTCTCCATGATTGACAGGAGCCTGCTCAGTGCCTGTTGCTCTACCACGGATGTCAAACTGTCCAGCTCCATGTCTACAATAGAGACTGCCTTCCTCACCAGTTTTTCCAGGCGTGAGGCGTCCTTCTTCTTTATGCTACCTTCCCAGCACACCACCGTGTGGAAGAGGGCGCTTGTCACAACCGTCTGATAGAACATCTGCAGCATCTTATTGCAGATGTTGAAAGACGCCTGCCTTCTAAGGAAGTATAGTCGGCTCTGTGCTCTCTTGCACAGAGCATCAGTATTGGCAGTCCAGTTCAATTTCTCATCCAGCAGCACTCCCAGGTATTTATAGGTCTGCACACTGTCACCCTCACGGGGTCCATGAGGGCCCTGGGCCTCCTAAAATCCACCACCAGCTCCTTGGTTTTTCTGGTGTTCAGTTGTAGGTGGTTTGAGTCGCACCATTTAACAAAGTCCTTGATTAGGTTCCTATACTCCTCCTCCTGCCCACTCCTGATGCAGCCCATGATAGCAGTGTCGTCAGGGTGCATGGGACAGGTCCATAGCCAGTGTCTCCATCAATGAGTGCTATCCATGTGAGCCAGAACAGTTTTCGAATCATTCCCTTCCTCTGTTTTCGGCCACATGTGCTCAGGTCTAAAGGTGTCTGCTTTGGAGATGTGATTTAATGATTTGCAGTTTTTCAGATAACTATTAAATTTCAACTATGGCAATGAATTGTAATACTAATTATAGTGTTTTACCAAGTTGTGATCAGTTTAGTTGATTTTTGGTATATAAAATTGTGTCTGTAGTAACGGATGGTAAAGGTGTACATTGAACGCTGACCACCGGAACGTAACCTCATTTTCCCCATAGGATCAATGCTTCAGCATCCACCATTTTTGTTTTTTTTCAGGAACATAATCTCCTACAAATAATATTTGACTGTGTATCAGTATTGACAAACAAAAACTCTCTCTGATGATTCTCTTGTTCTTCATAGAAATATAATCAAGTTAACAGCACATTTATATTTCAATGTATTATTTTTTTTTTTTTTTTTACAGTTCATCATTGGAATTGTGTTAAACTCGGTATATAAACAATATTAAAACTAATGTTTATGTCCCATTTTGCATTCAACAAAAAGGACACCTTATAAAAATGTTAATTTCTTACAACATTTTTCCTTCAACTTTACTTTAGTGCACACTTTTATGTACTGTTGTTTGTCTGCACTGGCATACGTCATTTACTGATTCTTTTGAGTTTGGTCTGAACAATTACCCAATTCTCGCTCCTTTATTTCATGAATGAATCATTACCCAAGAACAAGTTCTGAAATTTAGCATTCATAGGAATTACTTATGAATGTTTTGAAATCTATATACCGTTCAACTCTTCATGATGTCTTGTTATGCAAGACATCAAACTTTTTAGGGGTTCCCTCTATTTTTGACCTTCTATATCAGAAAAAAACATTTTTAGGTAATTCTTTAACTGTATTTTGTGCAGGAAAATACACCCTTATGATAAAGAGTAAACCAATGGGAGTATTTAGCAAAACTTATCAGAAGGGCTTGAAGTTTTGCATGCCATATCATCCAACCCCAGGAGTTTACCCCCTGATGACATACGAACGGTCAAAGTTATTCCTTTTCACAAAACTTAGTAATATAGACATATGAAGAGTCATTTTAATATGTTTCATTGTTGCTGATCCCGAATATAATACTTCTGATATTTGATTCATTACAGATGATCCTAGCCCACTAAGAGCCACTCCCATAAGGGTAAAACTTACAAAGTCCAAGCATAGGAGCATGGGGTATTGTTGAAGTCTTCATCAAGTTAATTGATTATACAAATAATGTTATTTTTGGTTTTTGATCATTTAGGAGGATTCTACTCCTCTATGTATATCTATCAAAAAGTGAAAAATGACAAATTACTATTACAATCAAGAATATTTAGACCTTAAACATTTAAATTGAGCACAAATTTTAATACTTCAGATATGACACTAGGATTCTTGTTTATTGTTTACTTCTTCCTCATGAAATAAATCATTAGATTTCTTATGAACACCCCGAATTAGGGCTTTTACTCTTTGTATGCAGTAGTGTTGATTTGCTTATACAGGTAGTACAAACTCCAACATAAACCCCCCAACCCATTTGCATTGAGTCAATGAAATGAAATAAACCGTCACTGTAAGTAGGGGTCAAACCTAAACAATAAACAAATTCAGTACCATCGGCTGAACTGTTTTATTTTTGTTCCATCAAACTCCACAATTTACAAATTCCATTTTTCGGTGGAACATTTAAAAGCCATTACAGTCTATATTTTAAATTATATCAACAGTAGTACGCATAGAGAATTTCACTAACTTCAACTCAGCGATTTGGGGAAAATTATTTTTTGCCTTCATCCATTATAACCACCCTTCCCAATGGCATTTTGAAGCACCATGTAATCAGCTTTTTAAGTTGGTTCAATTTTATTTTTACTTGCAAAATTTAAGTAAGAGTGAGTCACCCATTTGGAAGTAATGCACAGGTTTTGGGTTTTATGACAATCCCCAAACCACCAACTGATTACATTTGTAAACACCAAATATCCTACATTTTAAGTCTGATCAATGGCAATCCACATGCAAAATTTTGTGAAAATTTGCCATATTTTGCCTGATTGGTAGCAGATAAGATTTTATTCTTGTTGTCCAAAATTGATAAATAACATAAGATGAAGCTGGAAGTTTCAAAAAAACAGACAGAGGGTGTTACAGTTTTACTTAAGTAGTAGATTGTCTGCATTCAATTTAAAGTGCAAGCTCCATAAAAATGTGAAATATAAAGCATGCAAACAAAAGAGACTTGTGTGTATTGTAATCTAAGATGAAAGTGCAAATTGCATATTGAATTTTCTTTTTGCCTGCAAATTGAGGGTAAGAAATGCCCCTTAATTACAGGAGAAGCTAAATTAGAAGCCATGATTAACTATACTCAAACTGTGTCTGATAAATAAGTGCAGACACTGGAAAAACACCACAGCAGCTACTTTTCTGTTGGCTCCGTTTGTATGATCATTAGTAAGAAACCAATTAAATAACAGACTTTTTGAAAGAAGTAGCAAAATTTTAAAGGAATACCAGAATAACTTAGTTTTATATATGACTTGAAATTTCTTTAAAATGTTAATCAACCCTGTAATGAATTTTTGTATTGACATCCTAAAGGTCAAAATTAATTAAAAAAATAAATAAATAAAATAAAAGAATATTTAATAAAGATACTGGTTCAAATAAATTCAGGAATTGGTTTGTAGAATAACTGGCAACCCTCTATAGTCTATTCTGAGTAACTAAGTGTAGCTACGTCTTTTCCAGGTTCCCACAATCAAGCAGCTACTGAGTGGGCTAGGAAGGATTCAGCATGAGTCAAATGCTTAGCAAAAGAAATTACTAATAAAGTTTGTTTCGTGAAAAATTTTAAAAGAACAAATCACAAAGGCAACAAGAAACAAGGTTTCTTCTTCAATCTTGGCTTTGTCATGTTAAACTTTAGTTACTTTGTATACAATAAGGTTATTTCTCAATGGCAAACTTTAGTTCAGTCAGCAAGTTTTGTATGTATGGTTTGAAACTGTTTGACTGCCATGCCTTACCAACTTCAAGGCAGATCATAATCTGGAGAAGTCTGTAGTCAGAATGACAAGAGATAATTAGAATACAGTGAAACCTTAAGATACGAACACCTCTGTATACGAGAAATTCAAGATACGAGGAAAGCATGAGCGAAAAATTCAGATCTAAATACGAGCATTGGGTCGCGTAACGAGCCACGAGCCAGGCTATGGGTATAGCTCGCGGCTTAGCGAGGGGGTGTGGTAGCTGTAGCGAGCCGCAGTACGATCTGCAGTGTGGGTGTTTCTCACCTAAGTGCACAGGTGGGAAACTGCCCACATCCATCATTGTTCCTGTGGCTAATGGGCTGCAGCTGCCATGTCCTCCCCGCATATATAGAGAAGCGCGAGCCGGTTAAGGGGGAGAAGAAGTAAAAGAAAAGAGAGGAGAGAGAACGGAGGTGGCAGGCAGGCAGGAAGCAGCAGCAGCAGCAGTAGTAGTAGGAGAAAGTCGGTGCGGGAGAGCGAGCGAGTGCAGGCTCGCGTGTAGCTGAACAGTGAGCTGAACAGGCGAGCCAAACAGCTGAAGCAGGGTGGTGTAGAGAAGGTCAGCTGCATTAAGAGTGTCTCGCCTGTTGCAGAGCCTGCATGGGAGAAGCAGGTGAGACGCTGACACTAACAGAGAAGAAGCACCGGGGATTGTCATCTGTTTTTTAAAGACTGCTTCCTGTTGATGTTTTAACCTCGTGTTAAAGGATTGTTATTCTTGTGTATTTTAAACCTCCACTTCACAACTGTGTTAAGGATTACTGTATTTATTTAAAGATTTATTGAATGCTCTACGGCACTTTGGACACCTGTTTTGATTCTTTTAATAATCAGTTATATTATTTACCAGTGTTATTTATTAAAGGTAGACTACAGTATATATTATTTATCAGTGTTATTTGTTAGGAAAATTGATTTTTATGTTAATATTTTTGGGGTGCGGAATGGGTTAACTGGCTTACCATTATTTTCAATGGGGAAGTTTGTTCTAGATACGAGAAATTCGCTACACGAGCTCAGTGCTGGAACGAATTAAACTCGTATCTCGAGGTTCCACTGTATTCCATTTTCAAATTAGCTTATTTGGGTTGTAATAGAACCTCACATAGAATGTATGCACATTTATTAGTGCATAGTCAAACATGTATGCCTGTTTATACGAGGGATGTTCAAAAAGTTTCCAGACTTTTATATTTTCGTTGGAAACGCTAAAGGCGGGAGGAGTAGTAATTGGGCATTAAAAAGTTGTTACAATGCTGGGAAAATTGCATTGCATACGAAGGTGACTATGTACAAGGTGATGCAATTTGTTTTTGAAATTCTTAATAAGTAGAATTAAGAAAAAGTGGAGAAACTTTTTAAACATCCCTCATACTTAGCATTTTCTCATTCTTATTTTCTTCTAAGTAATAAATGGCTCATATACTAGGGTTTACATGTTCCATGCAATTAGCAAACTGGGCATATACTCTACCCAGCATTTTGAGATTTGAATCCTTTTCCATTACAGTATCATTAGTTATTTGTACTCTGGTCACCGTGCAAGAGAAATAAATGGGTTGTTAGGGGTATCTTTGAGCATTGTTTATTTTTCTACTGTGTAATGTTCTGAGTCACAAACTTTGAATTTTAGGAACAGACTCCGGTGCAAAGCAAGACTTCTCCAGTACATCGCCGGTCAGATCGTATTAAAGAAAAGAAGATTACCGTCTCTCCCCGACGCCCACGTCTGCCCCCAAAACGTCTAGTTGATGTATATGTATCCACTGATTATGGTAGTTCAGAAGAACAGAGACCGTCCAGTAAGCGGCGTTGTTTGAAACAACATGCGTCTCCCAAGAAGTGTCTCAGCAGGAATTCAGAGAGTAGTACTGACTCGGATAGTGATACAGTGCCAGTGTATAATGATTACGTAAGTAGGGTGCTATTTACTCTTTTACCATTGAGTGACTTTTTTTCCCCCACAGAGAGTTTTAAAGTATGCCCAATATTTCCCTTGCAGCCTGGACAAGGTGAGCTCTCAGAATATGAGCTGAAACGTCTGGAGAATATCCGCCAGAACCAAGCCTTCTTCTCTGCTCTTAACCTTCCTCAGGTAAGAGATGCCTTATCTAGAACTTTTTCTCTAGACTCCTAACTTTTTAGGTTGCTCTAACTCTTAACCCTTAAACAAATCATTTCTTCTCTATCAGGCAAAAAGAGCTCTGCAAACACTGGGTGCAAAAAAATCACTGAGCATTTCTGCACTTAAAAGGTAAGGAAGGGAAAGTTAATTATAGTAATTTTTTTTTTTTGGTCTAAAAAACTGATTTAAGGCCTAGTTCTATTAGACTTTTGGCACATCTTTATGTACCTTCCAATCATTTGGGTTTGTTTGCTTCAGGCTGTTGTGAAATATCTGTAGATATACTCCACAGAAATGTTGCGATTCAAGTAACAAAGTTCTTGCCTTTACAATAACAGTTAAATAAGTTCAGATGCTCACATTTAATACACTATAAATTGTGCAGGCCTAAGATTTAGCGTGCAATAAGCCAAACATAAGCTCCATCACTTGTGTGTTAATGCAAAAGAAAAAAAACAAGATGATATTTACAATAGCACAAAAATGTCAGGTGAATTAAACGTACAATCCATATATTTTGTTTTATTTGATATTTGACAATTTGGTTACTATTTGTAGTAACATCTGTCTAAAAGAATTACATTGTTTTGTTTTTATTCTTTTTTTTTTTTTTGTTTGGGCTTTGCACAGCAAGAAAGTTGTAAAGACTCCTACCAAAAAGGTACCTCCTCGAAGGTCTATGAGGCTACTAAAGTTAGACCCAGATGGTAACAGCCTGCCAGAACCACCACCTAAGCCACAGACAAACCTTGAGGAAAATGTAAGCCATAGTGTGAATGTTATGTGCTCCAGTTTTCTATTCATCTTGGGACAGTGTTTGAATTGGCATCTGTTGATTCAGGTTATCCTTGATCAACAGTGAGTAAATACTTTAAGGTTTTTAAACCTTTTTTGTCATTGGTCATATTAATTGATTTACAAACATTTAGAAAATCCTAACAGTATTAACAATATTGCTAACAGTGTATCTTATTAAATGTGTTTTTCCCTGGAGTCTCGGAATTTCCTTCCACATCCAGAAGATGTGCATATTAGGTTAATGAACAAGTGTACCTTGTGATAGACTGACACCCTTCCTGGATTTATGTACTTCCCTCTTGTATCCAGTCCTGCAGTAATATTTACTGGTTTTTCATAGCTTTTAACTGGTTGGGTATATTAATAGGCGGATGAATGAGTAATGTCAGTATGGGAATGAGTTCAAATGGAATATTTGTTGTAATAGATGTTGTATCTAAATAATTAGAAGGCGTGCATCTTGAACTGTCATAAGAATTCTACCTGGCAAACTAGTCACAAATTTGCAAATGATTACAATTCTGCAGTTGGTTATATTGGGATATATTGTCTCTATCCTTCCAGCCTATGAAACCCCCTGGACCTCTCCCACTTGTACCTATAAACGTAGAAATTGGATGCTTGCCAGCTGATGTTATTGAATCATGGTGTGAGGTGAGTGAGGTGACTTGATGCATTTGTGGAAATGGGAGTGAGTGGCAGTTACTTTTCTCATTTGTTTGGCAACTTGTTTATTTATGCATGTGTTATGAGTCACTTTTTTTTTTCTTTCTTTTTTAAGCCTGTTAAAAGGTTGCAGGAGCAACAAACCTGCTTAAAGAAGTAAGAAATTATTTTCTAAATTGTCATTCTTCTGGTTTCATCTTCATACTTTGTAATTTGTATTTCTTCCTTACTTATAAAGGTACAAAGAACGGCTTAGCAGTATGAGTATCTGTAATGATCTGGTGGCTAAAGTAGTCCAGAGTCGCATACTCTCTGTTGCAGTCCACCCATGTGTTGGTCGTATATTAGTGGCCGCTGGAGACAAATTAGGTCACGTAGGCCTGTGGAATGTGGTGAGTTTTATACAACTGTTACTTTAATTGCTTACAGTTACAGTTAGATGTACATTTTTAACCTCTTAAATGCTCATTTATTTAGAATGGCAGTTCTAGCAATGAAGAAAAGAACATATACATGTTTGAGCCACATAGTCGCTCAGTTAGTTCCTTGCAGTTCTCTCCTGGACACCCTGCCCAGTTGATCTCCCTGAGCTATGATGGCACCATCCGATGTGCTGATGTCCAAAGTTCTGTTTTTGATGAGGTAAGTGCTAAAGTACAGCAAGATCCACTGTTATTAGGGACCAAGGTTTGTGTCAGTACTTTGAAGTGTTATAACACTTGTGAGGAGCTTTCACAGAATTTAAATATACATATTAAAACATGAAACAAAAAACTTGCCATAGGTTTCTTTAGAATGTTGCATTAGGATATGTCAGTAGACAACTGAGTTACCTCATTGCTACATCACTCCCTTTATACATCCATCCATTCATTGTCCATCCCATATACTTACTACAGGGTCACAGGAGTCTGCTGGAGCCAATCCCAGCCAACACAGGGTGCAAGGCAGGAAAAAGTTTATAAAAAGTTTCCCTTTATACAGTACCTGTACAATCTGATTTGTCAGTTTGCTCTCCCTTTTAATATCAAAATATGTGCACTTAAGTGTTTAATATAAAAATGTATGTATAACAAAAAATACACTAATGAACAACCCATAGGATATTGCTAACCCTACCTGTATGTAGTGAGCAGAACCAACAAACGTGTGTCCGTGCACCATAAGCTTTCCAGACTGTTGAAAATCTGTTTCATTTTAATGATATTCTTCAAAGTGTATGACTGAACAGATTCTTTGCTTAGTAACAACTGCAGTGTTTTTGCCACAACAACCTTAGAAAAAAACTTGCTGGACTTGTAGTAGCCAGTGTAGAATAGTAAACTGGAGTGACATTGAAGATGGATGTTGTCTTTGAAGTAATTTTGAGATAAGCTGGGAGCATGCATTGATACAGCACGTTGATGAACTACCTCAGGATTCCAGATTAGGACCAGAGTGCAGCGCCATACTAGTCTGAATGGAGTGGAACAGTGTATTATTTTTATTTTTTATTTTATTTTATTTTATTTTTTTTGGTGTGCAGTGGCTCGAGTTCTAATTCTGCCACCAACCCCTGAGTGTTCCCTGCAAGTTGAAAGACCTGCTTGCAGGGCTGGATGCAGGGTAGTGTCCAGGACAGAGCAATTGCAGGTCAAGGCTCAACAGAGTGGAATCACTTCCTGCTAATTTCCCGGCAACCAAGTGACCATTACTACTAGCCACAGTAAGAAGTACAAAACATACCAACAAAAGAAAATAGAAGAATAGAAATGAACTTATTGTAAATACACAAAATATTAACTGCAATATATCATCTATTCACAATATCCTGTGCTGCACCTTCACCCTCCCACACACGAATTACCATACAATACAATTAACAAATACACCACTATTACACTAATAATACAGTGAGTTTAAGTAAAAAAAAAAAAAAACCTTTAAATTTACATCCATATTACCATACATTGATGTTCCTTAATCAGAGAGTTTTGCCGAGCCATGCTTTACATTCCAAGGAAGATGACCACCAACAGTATCTTCATTAAGGCCAGCCATACCCTTTCGCAAAATCACTAGCCAATAAAAAAAATATACCATCTCTTCAAGGATTTTCTCTTGCCTTTTGCAGAAATGAACCCGTTCCGCTAATGAGAGAGTTTTTCCAGAACCAAAGTTGTCTCAATCAACTTTCTCTGTGGTGCTGTTCACACCATCTATTTTCATTTGTGCCGTAAAAATGCTTCTTACCTAAATTGACTTTATTATTACTTTAATACGAAAAGGTATAAAACAGATGCTGTCCACAAAATCCATTTCAGCTGTTACAAGTCATCCACTTGTATACTCACAACATACAAAACTCATATTTTTTTAAATAAGATATTGTTAAAGAAACAACTTTAGCAAGTACTTTTATAATAAAACAAAACTTGTTCACATGTGACCCAGAAGTCCACCCCAGTAACAGCATATTCATTGGTTAACATTGCACTTCACATAATATCAACAAAAATGTGCAATTAGATACATATACAACTAACTTATAACCGCCCCCCCCCGCCAACATTGTTGGAATTGTCTACTCTAATTTATTTAGTTAGTTAGTTACTTGAATAACTAAGACAGATAGCCTAGTGGCATATCCTTGTGCTGCACCAATTGATGAGGGTTTAAAAGTAAAACACAGTGTTCAAATATTATGCTTTAGGTAAGTTATCAATAGATAGAGAAATGGGAAAACCGACTCCAGAGTAATTTAGGTTTGAAAAAAATAAAACTAAGTTTCAGGTTGTATGGAATGTTCATATTGCTTATAGAAGAAGAGGCACAAAAACAGTGGGGTGAAAAGTATCATTTGGCCATTACCAAAGAAAAACGTTAATATGGGGTGAGGGGATGGGATTGGGAGTATGATAAAAGTACTGTATTTTAGCAGCATGTCCTTTACACCGTTTCAGGTGTACAGGTCTGAGGATAGCTTGTCCAGCTTTGATTTCCTCTCTGAAGATGGTTCAACACTGTTGATTAGTAAATGGCAAGCTACGGTGTCAGTTGTAGACCGGAGGACGCAAAGGTAAAACATTTTCAGTTTTATCATAGATGTGTTTTTTAAATTCGTTGCTTCACTGTTGTTCACCTTCAGAAATACTCCCAACACATTTTGGCAGATACCTTGTCCATTTAAATGTATTGTTTATTTGTTTAGTATATATGGTGATGTGGTTAATTGCTAGTATCTTTCTGTTTTTCTTAGGTAAAAAGTCATTGCTGTTTTCAGCAGTTCATTTCTTGTATTTCACCATTTGTTTTATTTATAGCCAACCACTGCAGTTATAACAACAACAGCATTTATTTATATAGCACATTTTCATACAAATAATGTAGCTCAAAGTGTTTTACATGATGAAGAAAGAGGGGAAAAAAAAAAGACAAAATAAGAGAACACAAATTCCAGATGGCTGGAGAAAAAATAAAATCGGCAGGGGTTCCAGGCCATGAGACTGCCCAGCCCCCTGTAGGCATTCTACCTAACATAAATGACTTCAATCAGTCCTCCTTGCATTCAGGGTTCTCATGGAAGGACTTGATGATGATGTTCACGTGGACATCCATCAATGGAGGGACATCACGGTCCTTTGATCAGGTGGTGGTGGCGCAGATCGCCACCACAGAAAACCGGAAAAAGAACAGAAGAGAGAGTAGGGGTTACTACGAATTTTGGAGCCACCATGAATAATAATGATGATTAATTGAATATACAGAGCGTCAGGATTAAACTAAAATGAAGTTATGAGAAAGCCATGTTAAATTAATGTGTTTTCAGCAGTGTTTTAAAGTGCACCACTGTATTAGCCTGACGAATTCCTATTGGCAAGCTATTCCAGATTTTAGGTGCACAACAGCAGAAGGCCGCCTCACCACTTGTTTAGCTCTTAGAATTCTAAGCAGACACTCATTTGAAGATCTAAGGTTACGATTTGGAGTGTAAGGTGTCAGACATTCTGAAGTATAAGATGGAGCAAAATTATATAAGGCTTAATAAACCATAAGCAGTATTTTAAAGTCAATTCTGAATGACACAGGTAACCAATGTAGTGACATCAAAACTGGAGAAATGTGCTTGCATTTTCTTTTCCTAGTTAAGATTCTAGCAGCTGCATTTTGCACTAGTTGCAAACGATTTGTCTTTTTTGGGTAGTCCTGAGAGGAGTGCTTTACAATAATCTAGTCAACTGAAAACAAACGCGTGAACTTAATTTCTTAGCATCTTTCAATGATATAAGAAGTCTAACTTTTGCTATATTTCTTAAGTGAAAAAATGCTGTCGTAGTGATCTGATTAATGTGTGATTTAAAATTCAGGTCACAGTCAAGTTACCCCTAAATTCTTTACCTCATTCTTGATTTTTAATCCTAATGCATCAAGTTTATTTCTAATAACCTCATTATATCCATTATTGCCAATCACTAAAATTTCAGTTTTCTCTTTATTTAGTTAAAGAAAATTACTACTCATCCATTCAGAAACAAAGTAAGACATTGTGTCAATGAATCAACAGAGTCGGGGTCGTCAGGTGCTATTGATAAATATAGCTGTGTGTCATCGGCATAGCTGTGGTAGCTCACATTATGCCCCGAGATAATCTGACCTAACGGAAGCATGTAAATCAAAAAGAGCAGCGGACTCAGGATAGAGCCTTGTGGAACACCATATAAAATATCATGTGTCATAGAAGTATAATTACCACAATTAACGAAGAATTTTCTACCTGCCAGGTAGGATTCAAACCAATTTAAGACACTGCCAGAGAGGCCCACCCACTGACTAAGGCGATTTCTAAGAGTATTGTGATCAATGGTATCAAACGCGGCACTCAGATCTAGGAGGATGAGAACAGATAAACGGCCTCTGTCTGCATTTAACCGCAAGTCACTTACTACTTTAACGAGTGCAGTTTCTGTACTGTGATTTGTTCTAAAACCTGACTGAAACTTATCAAGAATAGCATGTTTATTGAGGTGGTCATTAAGCTGCATAATGACAAATACTTCTTTGAAAAAACTTGTTGGTATTGGGTCAAGGATGCAGGTGGAGGGTCTCAGTTGAGAAATTATTTTATACTAGTCATTTAGGCCATTACAATAACGGGCGCTAGGACAGTAGTGCATAAACATTAGTAGGAACAGTCTATATTAAATGGCAAGGGACTTTGACCTCATTCTTTTTGTTGGTCGTATTTTTCTTTCTTTCAGCCTTTCTTTTGTTGATGTTTACTTGCTGAGCTGACCGTTCTTCGTGGGCTGCCGCCGTGTATTGTGTGTCTTTAATTTTCTGTGACAGTAATACAGTCTTGTACGTCCGTAATATACCTTTAATTTTCTCTGGCGGTAATACAGGCGTGCGCGTCGGTAATATGCCTTTAATCTCCTCTGACAGTAATACTGGCTTGTATGTGGCTGTAATATGCGTCACTGTATTGTGTACCTTTAATTTCCTTTAATACTGGTTTGTATTTCCGTAAAACGCCTCTAACTTTCTCTGACAGTAATATCGCGCATTGCACCGTGCCCCGCGCATGCGCACTTCACCAGAAGACACACACACACGGACACTTGGACGCACAAAGGGATTTTATTAAAGAGGATAAATCAGGTAAATCTATCCTGGTGAAAGAATTTAATTTGTTTATAATTGAGTACTGGGGCTTAAGTGGATCAGTGTTGGGAAGATGTACTATATTGTTTGTAATATAAATTTTTTGATTAAAAAATACAGCAATAGCCTCACAAGTTTCACTGGAAGTATTTTTATTTTGGAGGCATTCCATTGAGTGACCTGGATTTAGCAGACAATCAATCGTAGAGAATAAGACACTGGGATTACTAGCATTGTTATTTATAATTCTAGAGAAATAACACCGCCTCTCAAGACGGACTAATTCACCTTCTGGATTTTCTATAATTTGCATCTGCTTTGTAACCTATATAGATACAATCCAATATATGAGTGTATATACAGTAAGTATATAACCTATACAAAGAAGTTATTAAGCAAGCTCTTTGACAGGGTGAAACTGGTAGGTAACCATCTAGATAACCAGATTGTGATTGTAATACTGTACTCTGATCTTCACCTTGTCAAATAAGCAAACCAGCCACTGTGGCGCAACGTCAAAGGCAACCTCAAGCGCTGATATCCAAAGTTCAAACCCAGTAAATGGATACAAAAGTATGTACACCTGATAAGCTCCAATAAGGACAAAACGCAAGTTGTGTACTCTTTGTATTTGGCAGATACTGTGTCAAATATTTATGAAGCTGATTCACACAACTGAGGGGATGTGGTGGATGTTAGCCACCTGGCCGACTAACCACAAGAGTTACCTGGTAGGTAACCACCTAAATAATAGTGATTGAGTTTCAGACCCAAGAATGTAAAATTTATATTTTTCTAATATGGTACTAATGAGTGTGCAGTATTGAGGAATGTAAATACCCACTACAGGTAAAATTCTGTTGCAACGAACTCACAGGGACCTAAAAAATATTTCGTTGTAACGAAAATTTTGTTGTAATGAGATTCTGTATTTGTTACTATAGTGCTTTCTTTAACTTGTATCCAGGCGTTTGCAATCATTTCAATAGCTTCTTTCGCATTAATTTTAATCTCCTCCTGCCTACAAGTTATGCTTATGAGAATTTTTCTCAGCATTTCCTTGCCATAATACACTTTCAGGGTGTGAATGATGCCCAAAACCAATGGCTGAAGCGCTGCCGTGCAATTGGGTGGGAGGGATTCAACGCGAACATTATCTAAATGTGGAAGCATGTTGTGGGCTGCACAGTTATCTATCAGGAGCCAAATCATTATTTCTTCATCATATCGTGAGGTTTCTGAACTCTTTTGAGACCCCCCACTCCCCACCCAACAGGAACGACACACTGAAGTGTGTCCTGAAGCGCGATTGCAGAGTCTGTGGAAGATTGTTTGTCCGTTGCTGGGGCAGGGCAATAGGAGGATCACAGCGTTGCAATGAAGCGCCACAGAAGCAAATCATAAAAGATCGAGGTCGCGCTATAAGTCCCTGTCTTGCACCCCAAAACACGAGGCTTAGTCTCAGTACTTTAGCAAAACCAGCTTTATTCAGCTTGAAACAGGAACAGCACAGTTATTTATTGTAGCGTGATCTGCCACTCTGCTATACACAGACACAGCAGTCAGGCAGAGTCGTGACCAGGTCAGTGATCAAGTAACCCTGTTACAATATCTGCATTTAGAATTTACGTGCTCCTAACCTTGCATCACCCCTCGAGATCTTTTCTGTTGTGAGCTGGGGGGCTGATCGCACCCGTACAGGTTAAAAAAAAAAAGACACTGAAAGACTACCTTCATATTGCTCCCTTGCTGCTGGGCTTACTTGCGGCTGATCTATTGCATGATCTGCGTGGTACTTCGCAGACTTAAAAGTCCAAAAGCACCCGTCAGTTGCTGATTGTTTGTTTGCCTTTCTCTCTCTGTCCTTCCCTGCTCCTGACGTGCACTCTTTTGAAGAGGAAGATATATTTGCATTCTTTTAATTGTGAGACGGATTTGTCATCACCATCTTGTCAAGGAGCACGTTTAAACTTTTGAAAAAGAGACATGTTTGTTTGCAGTGTTTGAATAAAGTTCCTGTCTCTACAATCTTCTGTGTTTCTGTGCAAATCTGTGACCCAAGCATGACACTGTTTACTTTGGCGGAGAGACGCAGCATATCTGCTATTGCCCTGTACAGACGCAGAGATCGCACTTCGGGACACTCTTCGGCTTGCTGTCCAGTTGGGGGAGGTCCCAAGAGAGTTTACAAACCTCATATTTTCTTGATCGAGTGCCGCATTAATAGGAATGTTTCTTGAACAAGGATCACTGAACCACATAAAAACGGCTTTTTCGACATTTTCAAATGCAGCCGTTCACATACGTTTGCAACCCGAGATTTTTCTACTTTTTGGCTCTGTCTTTCAAGAAAGTTGACAGCGTCGATAGCGAAATTCCGAATTCACTGGCAATGTCTTTTTCTTCTTGCCGCAATCGAGAGCTGCAAAAATTTAATGTTTTTTTTTTCTAATATGAACTGTTATCGTTTTTCGTGTCTGCCGTTTCTATAGGAGGGTGACAATGAGTTAAATTCCAATGGATGTTTTTCAAATGTTGACGAGCAATAAGCAAAAGGTATCACTGAAAACACAGGAAAGTTCAAAGAAAGGAAAAAAAAATTAGAATGTTTCTGTTTGGGGATCATTGTGCACAACTGAGCTGCGGCCACAGAACCAACTGCTCTGTGGATGATTCATTCAGGCATTTCAAGGTCTTTTCTGTACTTCGTTGTAATGAAAGTATCTACTGAATGTACTTTGTAGTAACGAGATTTCTGTAGACTCGTGTCATATGGGGAAGCTGTCGGGACCATAAAAATACTTCGTTGTAATAAAAATTTCGTTGTAAAGATATTCGTTGTAACGGAATTTTACCTGTAATTGAAATTATTTAGAGTTCTTGTTGGTATTGCTGGATGAAAAACATATGAATGTAATATGCTTATTTGTCATGAAGCCTGAAAACCATGAGGACTGATTTACTTAATTTATGGGCTTGGGCGGTCTCATAGCCTTGGGAACCCTGCAGATTTTTTTTTTTTTCCTGTTCTGCCTGGCCATTGGACCTTAATTTATTCTTTGTTAGTTAATATTGCCTAATTTTTTATATTTTTTTTTTCTTCATCTTGTAAAGCACTTTGAGGTACATCATTTGTATGAAAATATGCTATAGAAATAAATGTTGTTGTTGTTGTTGTAGTACATTTATCACTCGCATTAGTATGTTATTTTTGCTTTTAAGAGAAACTAATGTCCTTTGTTAATATGGAGTCATTTTCATGTAGGAAAAGCTAAAGAAGGGTGAACGATTATATTCTATGGACTCTGCTTAAATACATTCGTAAAACTGTCATTTTTCAGGAACACTTACTGTTTTGAATTAGATGAAAAACACCACACCTGTGTTGCAAATCTGTTGGAAAAAGTAGAAATTCTTTTCTTGCTACCAAAAGGATTTTCTACACTAAGGCACAAATTCTGCTGTGTCTTCAATTTGAACATCTTGAGTCTGGAGTGTCTGTATATTTCTGTCTGTTTTGTATGTAAACAAATGACTTTTTTTTCTTTTTGCTGCTTGGTTCTAAAACAAATCTGCACAACAGTACAAATGTTATGCGGGATTTCTATCTACTACACTAAGAGGAGCGCATATTTCCTTTTCTTGAACTATATTTTTGACAAATTGGAAGAAATATTTAATTTGAGCATCAGTTAAGCAATTTATTTAACATATGGTCCTTGTTAAATATTTATTAAAATGGAGACCTATTGATGTAGTAGTCCTACAGCACTGGATATTTAAAACCTCTGGAGTAGACAATCTCCTTTATTAAAAGCAAGTTATTTACTGAAATATATAGGTTTGGGCTTATTGTGGTCTTGCTCCACTCACAACTCCTTTTCTTGTGAAATGTTGCAATTGAATTTGTAGCATTTCAGCATCACCAGAAAATTCCATCCTTACAAAGTGAATGTGAAGTAATCATATCTCTAACTCCTTGTTTTTTCAATCTAGAACTTATTCACACTGCATTTTAAAGCCTATATCTTTAAATTTAAATTGCATGTGCTGTCATTCCAACAAGAAGTGTTCACTTAATAAAATAGTTTTATGAGAACCACATATTCAGCTCAAACTAGCTCTTTAATCTTTAGTGTTATTCTCCAAATTAAGTACCTTCTGCCTTTAAAGTGGATGAATTTCAGTGCTCCTAAATATTTTATACTTTTATTTTTCAGGACTACCCATGAGAAACAGGCCAAACTGAAGAACAAGACAGTGAGAACTGTCAATGTTCATCCTTCTAATCGTAATGTTTTTGTAATTGCAGGTCAAAGGTAAGCACACCGGATAGCTATCCTTGTTGACTAACTGCAAAAATCAAAATTTAAGGCAATAGCCTATTCTTGATCCTAGTGAGAACTGATTATATCAGTTTTAAAACTTGTATTAAATATTGTCAATAAGTTTGCATACTTAGTCCAGTATGTTTTTCTCACTAATTGCACATAAGACAAAAACACACAAGCAAATGTTTAAATCATTTGACTGCTGAATACAAGTTAACTCGTAGTAGGTGGGTCTATAAACATGCCACTTATTAGTTATTTCGTAGACCATCTTAGGGACTATAAAGCCAAATATGAGCATGTAAGTGTGGTCACACATGTAAACAGAGCAGAGAGGTCCTCTAAAATAACAATAAAAATCACTAGTGCATCACAGAACAGAATATTTCATGCATTATTATTATTATCATGCACAAACAATTTTCCGTTCCATGCACCAACTTTGGGGTAAATAGTTTTGTTTGTTTTTTTAGATTTATTCATTTTTTTAATACATTTTATTGTGGTTTATACTCCATAACAAATACATTTAATTAGTACAAGGGGGGAACCCAAACATTCTTGGTTTCAGTCAATCGCACAGGAGTGGGGTTATCAACTATGCCACAAGGTTTTGGACACCTACAGTCCTGTTTATTAGTCTGCCAAGTCATTAAGGGGAATGTTAATAAAGAGCTTTCCTGTAAACAGACTGTTAATCAACAGCCTTATGCAGAACTGTTGAAGCATCTGCAAAAAGCATTGGGGGAAGATGAGCCAGAAGCAGTGGTGCATGCAAACCTGCAATTTGTACCATGACTCCATATACAGTGTTGTCAAGAGTTTTTGATTCAAAATAATGTGTTTGCTGCTTCACACACATTTCCCTGTTTACACCCGAACTCTCTTCCTGGGGCTGGTTTTTTTTATTTTTTTTTCCCTCAAAATTAAAACTTGAGATTGAAGGGAAGATGATTTGCTACTGTATTAAGAATCCAGGAAAACAAATCTCTTTGAGGCTGTAGATATGGTAACAAAAGATGAGCATACGAAATGTTTTCAGGTATAGAAGTAGTACTGGGATAACTATATGGCATCTCAAGGAGCGTTTTTTGAAAGTGACTAAAAGAGAATTGTAAGTAAGTTGGTTAATAAAGTGTTTTTGGTTCCCCTTCATATGTTAAGATAACACCCTCATTTTTATATTGGCATCAGGAACACATTTATCAGCTTTAACAATAGCAGTCAACATGGTAAAAATGACATGGAAAGTAACAGTGGCCTGGAAAGAGGTTTATTATCTGCCAGATAATACAAACTGAAACCAGTTGGTGACATCATCACTATAGCTTTTTTGAAACTTTTATGTTTTGGCGTGATTTCCACCTAACTTTGCTAGTTCTTGAATTGGTTTCAGGAACCCTGGGGAGGAAAAGAGGCTTAATGGGAACACAACAGTATTTGTAAGGGAAAAATGCCTACTGTGTGAGTTTGTAAACTGCTTGAATCTGTGACCACCTGTTTAAGTCAACCTGACATAATTTGTACCAGCATATTTAAATTAGATATATAAATTAGATATGAGTTCAACTGGACCTTTAGATAATTTTAAGCCATAAGGGATGTTCTTGGAATATAGCATTTTTCTGTACTCTGGTGTAAATTTGAAATATATTTAAGTATATTATGTAAATTCATCTAACACACAAAGGAAACTATTCTGTTAGATACCTTCAGTCCGCATGTTGCACTAAACAAGCACATGGTGGCTCCACCAGTTAAGGGATGTCCATCTTGAATTTAAATTGCAACAATGACTTACAACTATTCTTGGAGTATTTTCTGTGATGGTTGAAACTTTTTCTACCTTCTTTCTGTTGCTGGCATTAAAGTTGGCTTTTGTGTCCAGGATTTTCCAAGTTTTATTTATTCTCTATGATATTCACTTTGTATTGTCCTCTCTCACTATTTCTTTGTTGGTTTGATGGAGTTCCTTATTTTTAATTTGGCTAAATAATGAAGAAACTGAACAACTTATTTATAAGTCAAGACATCATTACTATGAACACGGAGCGAAAGCTAATAAGCTTTTACCTCAACAAATTCACAAACAAGAAGTTCGCAATGCAATACTAGTAATCACCAACAGGAATGGAGAAGAAATCATTGACCATAAAAATATAATGCACGCATTTAGAGATTATTATAAATCCTTATATTCTACTGAGTTCAAAGAAGACAACACACAATCTAATGCATTTCTGGATACATTACAGACACCACAAATAGATGCTTTAAGTGCTGAGGAACTGGATAAACCTCTGACACTAACAGAATTACTAGATGCTATAAAGTCACTTCAAAGTGGGAAATCAGCAGGCCCTGATGGTTACCCCGTAGAATTTTATAAGAAATTCTCCACTCAGCTAGCTCCCCTCTTATTGGCAACATTTACAGAAGCTAGAGACAACCAAATACTACCTCAAACATTTTGTCAAGCATTAATCACCATCTTTCCTAAACAAAATAAGGACTTGTTACAATGTGCATCATACAGACCAATTTTACTCCTGAATAATGATGTTACTCTCAAAAATTCTAGCTAGAAGGATGGAGAAAGTGCTGCCCCCGGTAATATCACAGGATCAAACTGGATTTATTAAAAGCCGACACCTATCTTCCAATATCCGATGTTTGTTTAATGTTATATATTCACCAGCAAAATCAAACACCCCAGAGATATTACTATCATTAGACGCAGAAAAAGCATTTGATATGATTGAATGGAACTACCTTTTCACTGTATTGGAGAAATTTGGGTTTGGCCCAAATATTTGTGCATGGATCAAACTACTGTATACCAATCCAGAAGCTTCAGTCTGTATTAACAACATTTGTTCAGATTACTTTAAGCTAGAACGTGGTACCAGACAAGGATGTCCCTTGTCACCACTGCTGTTTGCAATCGCCATTGAACCACTGGCGGTTCACTGTCGAAATTCTTATCAGATAAAGGAGATTATCAGAGAAGGACTGGAACAGAAAATTTCTCTATATGCAGATGATATGGTTTTATATATATCAGACCCAGAAAACACTGTACCTGCAGTTTTAACAGCACTCACAGAATTTCAAAAGATATCTGGTCTTAGAATTAATCTGAATAAAAGTGTACTCTTTCCAGTGAATTCACAAGCATATAATATTAGATTGGACACCCTACCTTTTACCATAGCAGATCAGTTTAAATACCTAGGGGTAAATATCACAAGTAAACACAAAGCTCTTTATCAACAAAATTTTTCCATCTGTGTGGAAAAAATTAAGCAAGACTTGCATAGATGGTCAAGCCTTCATTTCACTCTAGCCGGAAGAATTAACATTAAGATGAATATCCTTCCTAAACTTCTTCTTTTATTTCAAAACATTCCAATATATATCAATAAATCGTTTTTTAAGCAATTAGATTCAACAATAACCTCATTCATTTGGAACTTGAAACACCCATGTATCCGAAGAGCCGACCCTACAGAGACCTCAGGCAGAAGGTGGCATGGCTTTACCTAATTTTCAGTTTTTTTACTGGGCAGCAAACATACAAGCCATAAAAACCTGGACACAAAAAAATGAGCATACACAGTCTTGGTTCGCAATAGAAGTAAAATCCTGTAGTACTTCTTTATACTCCCTGCTCTGCGCTCCAATAAATGCAAGTTATCGCAAATATACTAATAACCCAATTGTGCTTTACTCACTCAGAATATGGAACCAACTTAGAAAGCATTTTAAGATGGAAAATCTTTTATCCGTGGCACCTCTGCAAGAGAACCACCTCTTTCAACCCTCGCAAACATATCCAGTTTTTAATACCTGGAAAAGTTTTGGGATAAAAATGCTCCGAGATCTTTATATAGACAACATATTTGCATCTTTTGAACAATTACATTCCAAATTCAACCTCCCAGCTACAGATTTCTTTCACTATCTTCAAATTAGAAATTTTGTTAAACAGAAACTGCCCGATTTTCTTCACCTCGTACCCTCCACCATGCTGGAAAAAATACTGCTCAACTTTGAGGAATTAATCACTATTTCCGCATTATATAAAATCTTATTAGAGTCCCTACCTTTCAAAGACCCAAGAGGACATTGGGAAGAAGATCTCTTAATCAATATATCAGAAAAGGAGTGGAAGATAGCAAAGCAGAGAATTAACTCGAGCTCCATATGCGCAAAGCATAGAATTATTCAACTAAAATTATATATCAAGCTCATCTGTCTCGCTTAAAACTGTCCAAAATGTTTTCAGGGCAAGATCCAACCTGCGAACGCTGCAGCCAAGCTCCTGCCTCACTGGGTCACATGTTTTGGGCCTGCACCAAACTAACATCATTTTGGACCAAAATTTTTAAGTGCCTTTCAGACAGCCTTGGGGTCACAATCCCTCCTAACCCATTAACAGCTGTGTTCAGTGTTCTTCCAGATGGACTTGAAGTGGAGAAGGACAAGCAAACGGTGATTGCATTCACTACACTTTTGGCACGCAGACTTATTTTGTTAAATTGGAAGAATCCTAACTCTCCTCTGATAAGTCAGTGGGAAACCAATGTTTTATATTATTTGAAATTGGAAAAAATCAAATTCTCAGTTAGAGGATCTGTACAGAACTTTTTTAAAACCTGGCAGGATCTAATCAATATTATTTTAGAATAAGAGAAATAACTATTACCGCATTTAATTCCCTTCTCCATTTTTTATTTACCTATATATATTTCTTCCTTTCTTTTGTTTATTGTTACCTTGTTAAAAAGCCCAAAGCCAATTCTCCTTTGGCTAAGCTCTCCTTCTCATGGTGGGGTTTGATTCGTCTTCAATTTTTTTTGTTATAAATTGATCTATTTGTATGGAATGATTACAATAAAATTAATAAATAAAAAATAAAATAAATGAATGAATAAATAATGAAGTCTCCCAACTCCCAGTATGCCTGCATGTGTCTTCCACAGAAACATGTTTTTCATAAGGCAGCAGGTGAAGACCTAAGAGATTTCTATAGTGTTTTTTCAAGCAAAAGGTAGTATTGGTGTTTCTGCAGCTAATGTGTGTTTCAGAACATCACTTCTATTTGTGCTTTTCTTTCAACAGTGGGGCAGCTATTTATGATATTAGGTATCTGAAGGCACAAGGCAGTGATGATGTCTCTTCACTTGTGGGAAATAAGAATACCATCAGCTCGGCTTATTTTTCAGCACACAGTGGCAACAGAATTGTGACTACAAGTATGGATGACTTTGTGAGGTTAGTGACTCAGTGTTGGTTTTAAGGAATTTAATCTTTAACAGCTGTATACAGATTTTAATATTGCAGGATATTTCGAAAGACCATGAAGTGCAAGTTAAAGCAAAATGCAATTAAACATCTGTATAATGTAAGGAATTCACTCATAAGATCTGTCATTCCCTTCTTCATTAAACATCCAAAAAAGTCATATGTGCCTAATAAATGTAACATACAACGTTCCTTTTACTGTATTATTCATAATCTAAAAATTGTGAGGTGGGGGGAGAGTATTCTCCTTTACTTGTACCTAATATTAGTATTTTTGCAAAGGTGTTTGTGTTTTTTTTTTTTGTTTTTTTTTCCCCTCTCCCTTCCCTCCCCTACTCCACCTATATTATCTCTCTTTCTCTATGATGGTTGTTCAAAATGTTTCTGCACTTTTTTTTATTTGGAAACGGTGAATGTGGGAAGAGTAGTAATTGGTTGCGTCTGAGAGTGTCCTGTGACTAGTTCTGTTTGCCAAGATGGTTGCCCTTGCAGTTTAGTATAACAGTTGTCACCCTGTGGTGAAGATGGCTGTGAAACATATAAATTGTACCAAAGAGTAGCAGTGTTCTGTCATACGCTTTTTGTGAGTAGAAGGTGTGCCAGTAGCACAAATTTTATCTTTGCGTGTGTGTTCAGTATGGGGATAAAGTTCTCTCTTGTAGAGTTGTCTATGAGTGGATTGAAATATTCGAAAATGGTCATGCTAGTGTGACGGATGCAGAGGAATTAACAAAGAACCCTGATGTGAAAGCAGTGGTGCATCAGTGGCTACATGCTAAACCAAAAACATTTTTTGCTGATGGCATTATAAAATTGGTATGATGCTGGGAAAATTGCATCGTAAAGGAAGGTGACTATGTAGAAAAGTGATTTAATTTGTTTTTGAAATTCATGAGAGTTTTTAAAAAAAAAAAAAAAAAAGTGCTTTAACTTTTTAAGTGTGTGTGTGTGTGTGTATGTATGTATGTAGATTCCTATTACTGTATATATACGTATGTGTGTATGTATATGTGTATGTATATATGTGTGTGTATATATATATATATATATATATATATATATATATATATATATATATATAATATGTATGTGTGTGTGTATATATATATATACTAGCAAAATACCCGCGCTTCGCAGTGGAGAAGTAGTGTGTTAAAGAGGTTATGAAAAAAAAAGGAAACATTTTAAAAATAACGTAACATGATTGTCAATGTAATTGTGTTGTCATTGTTATGAGTGTTGCTGTGTTTTATATATATAAAATACACACACACACATATAAACATATATATACATATACATATACACATATATATACATATCTACATGTGAATTTCCCATCGGGATTAATAAAGTATCCTATCTATCTATCTATCTATCTATCTATCTATCTATCTATCTATCTATCTATCTATCTATCTATCTACATATATATATATATATATATATATATATATATATATATATATATATATATAATATATACACCTCCACATATCAACATATATATATACACATATATACACACACACACGCTTTATGGGTGATGATTGTTTTACTCTTTTTATCTTTATTTTATTTTATTGTAGAGTCAACTCCTATCTGCGCACAGCAGGGCAGCCGTGGGCGGATGCGTATGGTGTATTCACTCCATGTTATCTTGCATTGCGCTGTCAGTGGTATTTTGATAAAAGAATTTGAACAACATATAAGAAGCGTATAAATTATTAAACAGTAAAACATTAACATTTAAGAAGTAAAGTTACATTAAGTACTACTGCAGTGCCTTCGGGTATACCTCATTTTTTGTTTGCCCATTACATGCTTAAATGTATACATTTTTTGGTGCACCTACCCGAGAACACGCGACATATAACCGAGCGTGGGAGAAGCATGGATTTTAAACACGCGTCGAGTTCATCTGCTGGTCTCCCTCGTGGAATAACTGGTAATGTTTGACTAAAATCTACAGCGAGTAAAACGACATTACCTCCTTTTTTTTTTTTTTACGATCTCTGAGATCTTGCTTTTTTCGGTTCAAGGCTTCATAAGCTCTTTTATGTTGTATGGTGTATTTATCCCAAACCATCATCTTTGAATGTTGCAAGACTTTCGCCTTGTATGTAGATCGGGGTAATTACATTCATTGCATTCCTAGTCTGAATCACAATCTGATTGTATGGGTGGTTACCTGGCACTGTAGGGTTGCCACCCGTCCTTTAAAATACGGAATCGTGCCGCGTTTGAGAATGAAATTGCGCGTCCCGTTTTGAATCAATACTGGACGGGATTTATCCCGTATTTTTTTTATCATTTTTTTTTTAAAGCAGCGTCTCATGCAAATCATCCCACACGCATTTTATGAAGATGCCTCCTTTCCTACTTTTGATTGGGTAATACTTGATGTCATCGTTAGTTTGATTGGTGTTTTTAACTGTCCACTGAGGAGGGCGTGTCTTTTAAGTACAGTCTGCAAAGTGTTGGCACTGAGATGTGGCGTCAGCGCCATAGTTGAAGCCCCTAACGTTGCGGTGAGCAAGTCGGCTAACATCCGCCATGTGCCGTCTTTCAGTTGCGAGAAGCAGATCATAGAATGGTTGAAACTGTTGCCCCTAACGTTGCGCCACGGCGTGTGGTTCGTTTATACCTCGTGTCTTCTCATTAAACTTTTATCTTGCGAATATGTTATTGCAATCCGCAGCGGGAGCATTTCTATAAACTTAATTTAAACTTACGTTTTACACCGTGCTTTGTTTCCCTTATGAACATGCTTGTATGCTTAACTCGCTCCGTTCTCAATTGTTTAATTAATTTTTTGCTGTTCGCTGTTTGCGGCTGTTCCTCCATTTCCCCCTACTTCGTTCTTTTATCTCGCGAATATGTTATTGCAATCGTTAGCGGGAGTGTTTCAATAAACTGATTGAAAATAGTTTTGCATTTACCTTTTTAGTAAAAGGCGAGCTTTTAAGCCTGAGAAATCACCCCGTAAATGCACACGTTTCATTGGACATGTGTTAATATGTATGGTTACACAGTATTAAAAGACAGTGAACAACGTCAGTTACCTTTCTTCCCGCGTTTGATAAAAGGTGAGCTTTTAAGCCTGAGAAATCACCCCGTAAATGCACACGTTTAATTGCACATGTGTTAATATGTATGCTTACACAGTATTAAGACAGTCAAAAATTAACGTCATTTACCTTCGTTCCCGCGTGTGACTCGTGCTGTAAATGTCTTCCTTGTTTTTAGTTCACGTGATTACGTAGGAGGCGTGATGACGCGATACGTGACTCCGCCTCCTCCATTACAGTGTATGGACAAAAAATATGTTCCAGTTATGACCATTACGCTTTGAATTTCGAAATGAAACCTGCCTAACTTTTGTAAGTAAGCTGTAAGGAATGAGCCTGCCAAATTTCAGCCTTCCACCTACACGGGAAGTTGGAGAATTAGTGATGAGTGAGTCAGTCAGTCAGTGAGTGAGTGAGTGAGTGAGTGAGTCAGTGAGGGCTTTGCCTTTTATTAGTATAGATGTATATATATATATATATATATATATATATATATATATGTGTGTATCTATAATAATAAAAGGCAAAGCCCTCACTCACTGACTCACTCATCACTAATTCTCCAACTTCCCGTGTAGGTGGAAGGCTGAAATTTGGCAGGCTCATTCCTTACAGCTTACTTACAAAAGTTAGGCAGGTTTCATTTCGAAATTCAAAGCGTAATGGTCATAACTGGAACATATTTTTTGTCCATACACTGTAATGGAGGAGGCGGAGTCACGTATCGCGTCATCACGCCTCCTACGTAATCACGTGAACTAAAAACAAGGAAGACATTTACAGCACGAGTCACACGCGGGAACGAAGGTAAATGACGTTAATTTTTGACTGTCTTTTAATACTGTGTAAGCATATATATTAACACATGTGCAATTAAACGTGTGCATTTACGGGGTGATTTCTCAGGCTTAAAAGCTCACCTTTTATCAAACGCGGGAAGAAAGGTAACTGACGTTGTTCACTGTCTTTTAATACTGTGTAACCATACATATTAACACATGTCCAATGAAACGTGTGCATTTACGGGGTGATTTCTCAGGCTTAAAAGCTCGCCTTTTACTAAAAAGGTAAATGCAAAACTATTTTCAATCAGTTTATTGAAACGCTCCCGTTAACGATTGCAATAACATATTCGCGAGATAAAAGAACGAAGTAGGGGGAAATGGAGGAACAGCCGCAAACAGCGAACAGCAAAAAATTAATTAAACAATTGAGAACGGAGCGAGTTAAGCATACAAGCATGTTCATAAGGGAAACAAAGCACGGTGTAAAACGTAAGTTTAAATTAAGTTTATAGAAACGCTCCCGCTGCGGATTGCAATAACATATTCGCGAGATAAAAGTTTAATGAGAAGACACGAGGTATAAACGAACCACACGCCGTGGCGCAACGTTAGGGGCAACAGTTTCAACCATTCTATGATCTGCTTCTCGCAACTGAAAGACGGCACATGGCGGATGTTAGCCGACTTGCTCACCGCAACGTCAGGGGCTTCAACTATGGCGCTGACGCCACATCTCACTGCCAACACTTTGCAGACTGTACTTAAAAGACACGCCCTCCTCACTGGACAGTTAAAAACACCAATCAAACTAACGATGACATCAAGTATTACCCAATCAAAAGTAGGAAAGGAGGCATCTTCATAAAATGCGTGTGGGATGATTTGCATGAGACGCTGCTTTAAAAAAAAATGATAAAAAAAATACGGGATAAATCCCGTCCAGTATTGATTCAAAACGGGACGCGCAATTTCATTCTCAAACGCGGCACGATTCCGTATTTTAAAGGACGGGTGGCAACCCTACAGTGCCAGGTAACCACCCATACAATCAGATTGTGATTCAGACTAGGAATGCAATGAATGTAATTACCCCGATCTACATACAAGGCGAAAGTCTTGCAACATTCAAAGATGATGGTTTGGGATAAGTACACCATACAACATAAAAGAGCTTATGAAGCCTTGAACCGAAAAAAGCAAGATCTCAGAGATCGTAAAAAAAAAAATAGGAGGTAATGTCGTTTTACTCGCTGTAGATTTTAGTCAAACATTACCAGTTATTCCACGAGGGAGACCAGCAGATGAACTCAACGCGTGTTTAAAATCCATGCTTCTCCCACGCTCGGTTATATGTCGCGTGTTCTCGGGTAGGTGCACCAAAAAATGTATACATTTAAGCATGTAATGGGCAAACAAAAAATGAGGTATACCCGAAGGCACTGCAGTAGTACTTAATGTAACTTTACTTCTTAAATGTTAATGTTTTACTGTTTAATAATTTATACGCTTCTTATATGTTGTTCAAATTCTTTTATCAAAATACCACTGACAGCGCAATGCACGATAACATGGAGTGAATACACCATACGCATCCGCCCACGGCTGCCCTGCTGTGCGCAGATAGGAGTTGATTCTACAATAAAATAAAATAAACATAAAAAGAGTAAAACAATCATCACCCATAAAGCGTGTGTGTGTGTATATATGTGTATATATATATGTTGATATGTGGATGTGTATATGTATATATATATATATATATATATATATATATATATATGTAGATATGTATATATATGTGTATATGTATATATATGTTTATATGTGTGTGTCTGTATTTTATATATATAAAACACAGCAACACTCATAACAATGACAACACAATTACATTGACGATCATGTTACGTTATTTTTAAAATGTTTCCTTTTTTTTTTTCATAACCTCTTTAACACACTACTTCTCCGCTGCGAAGCGCGGGTATTTTGCTAGTGTATATATATATGTATGTATATATGTATGTATGTATATGTATATGTATATGTATGTATATGTGTATGTATGTATATATGTATGTATGTATATATGTATATGTGTATATATATATATATATATACAGTAATCCCTCCTCCATCGCGGGGGTTGCGTTTCAGAGCCACCCGCGAAATAAGAAAATCCGCGAAGTAGAAAACCATATGTTTATATGGTTATTTTTATATATTTTAAGCCCTTATAAACTCTCCCACACTATTATAAACATTTCATGCACAATTATACATCATAAACCCTTTGTATTCTCTTAGATATTAGGTAAGATTCGTTGAAATTATTATGTATGTAAACACAGTTTACATACAGTAAAACCTAAATATTATTTTAAAGATATCGAGCGTCTCCAATATCACATATGTTACAGCCATTACGACAGACAGGCCCAGCAATAAATACGTACAATGCAAGAAAAATTGTATACAGTAAAATGTGTGTACAGTGACACTAAACTATGTACATGTAATAAGTACTGTACGTAAATAATTAATTATGGTTACTCACCAACAATGACACGACGACTTGTTCGATAATGATGAGTTTAATTTTACTGCACAACAAAGGATAGTGTTACAGCTCTTCTAAAGGAGCCTTTTCAGGCGACTGTTTAGCACCGCTGTTGTTCTTCTTCCAGCACTCTTCAATCAAAATCCCTAAAACAGATTCCATCCAGACTACTGCCTTATCACGTCCACTTGCAACTCGTTTTGCGCCCTGGTTAAAGGACACTGCGGCCGTAGATCTTATATGCTTTTCCTCCTTTTTAAATAATAAGAATCGTGGACTCATTGATGCTGTAATGGTGTCCTGCAGCGGTGTAGCTGTTTCCTTCCTTCAACATATCCAAAACTTTTACCTTTTCTGCAATCATTTGCATCTTCTGTTGGCGCTTGGACACGGCTCCTGAAGCAGTAGCAGGGGCACGTTAATGCTGAATGAGTGAGATTAGACTTCCTGGTTAATGCAGCACTCCGTCGCTGAGCCAATCAGCAGCACACAGGAACTTAACTGCATGCTGTGATTGGGTAGCTTCTCGGCCATCCGCCAATAGCATCTCTTGTATGAAATCAACAGGGCAAACCAACTGAGGAAGCAAGTACCAGAAATAAAAAGACCCATTGTCCGCAGAAACCCGCAAAGCAGCGAGAAATCCGCGTTATATATTTAGATATGCATACATATAAAATCCGCGATAGAGTGAAGCCGCGAAAGACGAAGCGCGATATAGCGAGGGATTACTGTATGTATATATGTATATGTGTGTGTATATATGTATGTATGTATATGTGTGTGTGTATATATATATATATGTATGTATGTATGTGTGTGTATGATATATAATATACACATACATACATACATATTCTGTATACATATATATATATATATATACACACATATATAAATACATATACAGTATACATACACATATACATATTGCTCGCCAACCCCTGGGTTTGGTTAACTGGATATACAATTTAAAGAGGTTATTTTCATTTCATTCATTTTTTTATTTGATATTTGACAGTAATAACTCGTTCACTACATCTTTACTTCCCATGGGGCTGCTAGTGTCGTGCTACATGATCTGCATGTCACGCTGTGCGACGATCATTTAAAAGCCTGTACAGCAGCTGCTGCTGCATGATCTGCATGTCGCGCTGCTAGTCGATCATTTAAAAGCCTAATTTTAATTTCATGTTTTCATGCAGAATTGAGATTAAACATATGGTGCAAGTCGGTGGTAATGTTGTACAATGGTGTAAAATGTAAAAATATCCATGGAAAACAAAAAAAATCTCCATGTACTCAAAACATGCAAATGGAGTGCATTTTTGCTCAAATAACATTGAATAGACACTTGCAGCAAAATCTGCACATGGCATAAACAGGAAGTGGAAGGCCCCTTAAAATTGCCTTTTCAAACTGAATATCGATCTATTCCTCATTTATTGGTCAAGAGTCTGAGCTTGAATTCAAAAAGGCAATCCCATGAGTAATCATTTGAGCTTGGTCTTGCATATTCTGTCGTAAAACTCTGAAAGCTGAGATGAACTCATTGGAACATGAATGAAAGCCAGGGCATTCTAGTAACAGTTTCAGGGTTTTATTTTTATTTTTTTAACCAATAGCTTAAAACAGTTTAACGGAGTATCATTTTATCCGTCAGAAATATGTATACTTTATAAATCTTGCAGTCTTAAGGCATGAACCCATAGCTCTTTGCCTGCAAGTTCACTTTTTGTTCACTATTTATTTATTTTACAGAATTTATGACTCGAGTAACATCAGTGGTACCCTCCCTCCTCTGATTTCCATAAGGTAAGCTTTTATCAATTACATAATTTTACCTGAATAGACATTTAGCAGTATGTTTCATATGTACTGCTTATGTTCATGTAAAAAATGGAGTATATTGTGCACTCTTTTATTTAATATCTTGCCATAGGTATTGTGCATGTGCTGGAGAGATTTGTTAAGTGTTACTCAGCAAAATCAAATTCATGTTATTTGCACGTTTCAGTACAATCCAAAGTCTAATGGGAACTTTGGTTAAATGTTTTTGATTTTCTTTTTACCTCCCATTCTCAGGCACAACAATCACACTGGCCGTTGGCTGACCAAATTTGAGGCTGTTTGGGATCCTCAGCAGACAGACTACTTTGTGGTGGGAAGTATGTCTTGGCCTAGGCGAATTGAGGTGTTCCATGAGACTGGCCAGTTGGTGCATATGTTTCTTAATGAAGAGTGCCTGGGATCAGTTTGCTCCATCAATGCCTGGCATCCAAGCAGGAGTGTGCTAGTTGGGGGCAATTCAAGTGGGCGTCTACATGTGTTCATGTAATACCTGTTTTAGGATATTTTTGTGTTAAATTTAAAATAATTCCACTTCTCCTTTCTGATGTAGCAGTTTCTTATGTCTGTTTACTTATACCTTTTATCTTAAAGTATTGTTTGAAACTGTTTGCTTCAAGTTTTGTTATTTTTGTTAAATTTTCTTTCTCATTATTATAATAAATTTTGTTTTAGATATTTCATATTTTGTTTGTTGCTAGCCTGTCTTTTCCTCAGAATGGTCTGTTTCCTAGCGATTCAAAATAATTTCCAGAGGTACAAGTACTGCTTCCATTTATCTGGATTTCCTAAAAAGAAAAGAAATCAAGAAAACAAACTCCTCTTTACACCGGTAGGGCAAAACTGAAGGGATTTATGTAGATATCTTTACATTGGAACAATCTAGAAGAGAACAAACTGTTCAACTCAACAAAGCT
The DNA here is from genome assembly GCF_900747795.2 of Erpetoichthys calabaricus. Taxonomy (NCBI): domain Eukaryota; kingdom Metazoa; phylum Chordata; class Cladistia; order Polypteriformes; family Polypteridae; genus Erpetoichthys; species Erpetoichthys calabaricus. The sequence goes on along the minus strand of NC_041410.2, from coordinate 80,572,853 downwards.
TGCCAGTCTTTTCCATTTAATTCTTCCAAAGTAACATCAAGTCTGGCTTTCAAAGTCCTTAAAGTCCTACTGTTTACCACACTTCTTGAGAAATATTCCACGGGTCTGTGGTTCTCTGTGTGAAGAAGAAAATTCCTTATTTGTATGAATTTTACCCTTGAGTGTTTAACTGTGTTCTCCATCTTCTGGATGAGCTCATTTTAAAGTAACCATTTAAACCCACTGTACTAACTCCTTTCATAATTTTAAATACTTCAGTCATGTCACCTCTTAAACTCCTTTTGCTTAAACTGAAAAGGTTTAGGTCTCTTAATCTTTCCTCATAACTCCTCCCCAACCCCCCTGCCAGTCCTGTACTCTGCCTAGTAGCTTTTCTCCTGACTTTTTCTAGCGCTCCTGTGTCTGTGTTTTTGTTGCTTGGAGACCAAAACTGCACACCGTATTCCAGATGAGGCCTTACAAAAATGTGTTAATACTTCAGCATAACCTCCTTTGACGTTTACTCAACACACCATGCTATATAACCTTACATTCTGTTTACTTTCTTAATGGCTGCTAAACACTGTCTGGAAGTTGATAGTGACAAGTCCATTATGACTCCTAGATCCCTTTCATAATGTTTACTTTCAATTTCCAGTCCACCCATTGTGTATTCAAGCCTAACATTTATACTTCCTGTATATAATATTTTACATTAAATTTTATCTGCCATAAATCTTCCAAAGAAGATGTGCTGTCTTAAGTCCCTCTGTACTGATTCAGCAGGTTCAAGATTATCTGGCAATCCACCTTGGTATCATCTGCAAACTTAGATAGGAATACATAAATAACAAGCTGGTTATATACCGCATGCATTCCAACCTTAAAGGTCAGACTTGACATGAAATTAACAAAGATTACATGAATAATCAATAAGTGTTTGTCTTTCTTGTGCTTTATTGTCCATTCTAATCCTAAATACCCTGAGTTAATTAACTTCCCAAAGGTATTTGTAACAAACCTTTTTTTTAGTAATCTAAAAGAAAGACCTAGAATGTAACAAGGTTCAAGTCCACAAGATACAGAGTTAAGATCAATATATAGAAGTAATTTTTAAAAAAATACCAAAGTTTGTCTGAGAATAGTTGCTGACGTTCAGGTGGTCCTGAGTGCTGGCTTGTTCAATTAATGTTGGATCACACAGTTCATATTTTGACTTGTATTTGCAGTCCAAGTTCCTATTTTTAATAGACTGTATTATTTGATTCATATTTCAGTATAATGAGATTGAATGTTTATTTTTCATATGCTATTTCTGTGCCTTTTCACCACCTGACTATACAGCCAAAACCCATCTTTAACCTGTTTTACCTTTTAGTGTGGAAAGAACTTTACTCTTTAGATAACTGTTTCCAGAAAAAACTTGTAGTCTCCCTGTAGCTTCAGCATACAGTATTGCTAATTACCTTTGTCGTTCACGCAAGGCGAAACAAGTTGCAGAGAGTGAAGCTGAGGAAAAAGAACTACTTTTAAGAATTGGATTTTGGTATCTCTGTTGTGGAAGGAAAACAACAGGCTTAATAATTTAGCTCACAGAATCGAGGATTTATTTATAATGCTGCATGCAGGATCAGAGAGACATCGGACAGAGCAGAGAATGCCAAGGTAAGGTATGTCTGTCCTTTCCTCAGAGCTCCATCCCTTTTATATGTTCTTCATCATCACACGATGCCACAGTGACACAATTCTATCAAAGTCTGTTATACTTCAAGCAAGAGCTTTCACCACATGTGCTGTTGCTAGTTTGTTCAGTTCTTTATCAATTGCCATCTCAAAGGTTAGTGCTGTGCGTGCTATTACTGAGTTGGCTAATAGCAAGTACAAGATATACTGAATTGTACTAAAATTATGGTTAAACATTTCAACACTGTACGCACACATCACATATCAAATCTAAATCTATAAATTTTAATTGTGTATAATTTAAGAATCTCTGTTCCAATTCAAGGACAGATACCTGGTCTCATTTTGATGAGTTATCCAACAGTAGAGAAAAAGTAAATTGAATTGTTTTTAGATATGGCAAAAAAAGTAAGAATTAGATCAGTAGGCAAAATAAAATTGGAAATGCATGAATAACATACATTTCAGTGATTGGCTTAAAAGAAAGAAGATTGTAATGAGGTATACCATAAATAATGTTTTACCAGATGCATGTACAAATTCTGAGTGCATGTTGGCTTGACAGAAGAGTCAGACCCTCAAAATATCCATGGTTATGACCCAGCAGTAGACTTAGCAGATTTATAAAATGAAGACATTTAGGTTATATTAAGATGTGTAAAGTTTTTTTGAAGCATGAATTTTGTAATTTTTGCTCCCTTAGATTAAATAGATTGGTCTACCAGGGCTGTTAATCACCTTGCCACCATGTAGTACCCTTTTCTGTGTTCACTATCCTCCCATTCCCTCCCCCATTTAAGAGTTCATGGGTGCTTCACCTTAAAGTTTCAGAGAGAGCTGGTTTGTCTCCAATTACCTGCTTCAGAGTGAGCAAAAAGCAGCTGCATTTATTTGGTCATGGTGGGACACCCCATCAGTGCGTTTTATGTTCACCTTTTCATACTGACTCCAGCTGTTCCATAATATATAAACAGACGTACAGTACAGTGTTGTGATGCAAGGGAATTCCCAGGGGGATTGTGAACATTACGTGGCTAGTGACCATACTGAGAAGTACCCCGTGGAAAGTTACATCGACTGCTTGGTGCACTTGCACCTTTTATAGTCCACTAGTTCTGATTTTACGCCACACTGAATTTCTCAAAGTTGAAAGTTTTCCTGTTTGAGCACTGCCCTCAGAAATCTTGGTTTCTTGTTAAGTTTTCGGTATTCTGTGTTTTGAATGATGTATTCTCAAAGCTCCCATGAACCTGGCTTGTGCTAATAACACCAATCGAGTTTATTGCTTACAAGTACCAGGTAAAGATGATTTTATCTTTTGCCACAATCTTTTTTTTTTTTTCTTTTTTCATTTGTAGTTTTAGTTAAGAAATCCAGTAATGCTATTTTTGGAATACTAAATCATGCTCACATGGCTTTAACAAACACTACTGCCTACTGTAGGGAAATGAATGTTGTATTCCTCTCTGATTCAGTCCTACAGTGGCAGCCCACAACCTCAACTGAAGAAATGCCAGCTGTGCCATTTCCTTAGCTTTTTTTTTTTTTTTGACAAGATCCTGGCACTTTAACTCAAAGCCACCATTCACATTGTGACAAAGCGTAGTAGAGATGTCAGGCATGGATGTGTTTCACATGTGGAAGCAATGACAAACGAAACAATGTTTTAAACATGATTTCAGTTTTTATTTCAAGTTTTAATATTTTTATATGGCACCAGGTACAAGGGACTACCAGAAAGAAACAATATCATATACTGTTCCATATTTATGGGTTACTACAAACATGATACCGGAATGAGTCAGAAGTCGACGTTTGGCACATTAAGTACAGTATTTCCTGTTGTATTACTAACAATGGCATCTTATAGTTGATTTCTCCAACCTCACACATTTCTTTATAAAAGATGCAGTCTCTCTTTGTCTTTTTGTGGGGTGATTGTGGTTGGAGCAAAGTAGACATGGGATTTTGAGAGCAAAGCTTCTAAGTTTCCCTCCCTCTTTGCTACAAATACACTAAAGAAAGAAGCTGATAAAAAAATAAGTAAAGGACTTACTCGAGCTGAGGTCATTTTGATAAATACATTAGTTTTTTATGCTAGAAAAAAAGCATTGTAAATCCGAGATGAACAGAACAAATTACTGGTGCCATTCAGTACATGGTGGCCAACCCAGTCTATGAACTTTCAGAAACGTAGGACAGCTGACTGATTTTGACCCATATTTTACTTTAGATATTTTGGATTGTTGTCTCATGTGCGGTGCACTTGAAGTTTTTGTTTGTTTGCGTTTTTTGGCAACCAAGAGTTACTGCATCTTTTCACACACACAGATCTACTTCACTTGGTTCAAATCACTGCATAGAATGGAAATTTACTACAAACTGAGGTAGGAGCACAACACCAAGAAATCAGTTATTTCTAGAAGAGCACAAACAAGGAAACTGAAGATTGCATAAGTTTTATGGTAAAATACCAAAACCACACAAAACCTAAACCAGGATCCTAAAAGCAAGTCCAAATTATTTTATGAGTAAATGACCTGATCAGTCTTAAATGATTTTATCCAAGGCCAATCCATTCACCCTTCCCTTCCCACCTCCACAAGACATGACGCTGATGCACTGCCATCACGTGGCCCCACAGCCTCAGCTCGCCCTTCTCTATTTTATTGCTTTTTTTTTTTTTAATTGCACAGAGGGTAAGGCAACTCTTTTAGACAATTTTGGGACAAAGATGATCAGATTCCATAAAGTAATCTTTAAGGCAATTTAATGTTAAAATACAAGCCGATCAAGATTGAGGTTTTTGTAATTTGTCATTCACTCTAGTTAGGCAGAGTGTTCATGTCTCCAATTAAAGTGGGAGCAATAATCCTACGCCAATCTAATTTGTAGCCAAACTCTGTAAATGGTGGATGATGGCAGCCGTTTAGCCTGATTGTGTTGAGTAGGGATTATTATTAATATTTGCATCCCCTTACTGTACATCATTATTGTTTAATTGCAATCAAAGTGATTGGAGGTTTGTTATGAGAGGCTGACTGCTCTAACAGTCATATATTCGTATCAGAGAGGACAGCTGCCATATAGTTTAGAAGATTCATTGATGGTCTCTTGCAGCAGCTGTAACAGTAGTAGGAATGATAACTCACCTGTTAGTGGAGATGTCTCAGGTAGCTACAGACCACCACTGTCACCAACACTGAAGCATGCTTTTTGCAACTTTGTGTAAGTTTCACAAGTGGACACCTTTTGAGCTGCACTTGTGAAGATGCAGAATGTCTGCTACATCGGTTCCTCTTAGAACTGTCACTCTCTCTGTGTGACAAGCTGGACAAGTTTAGAAGAGCCCCCCAGATGGGTCTGGACTCGTGAGGACAGAGAAATGGCAAAGTACAGAGTCCAGAAAGAGAGCGAGAGAGACACTGACGTGAAGAGCTGCATTGGCATACAGAATATTTTTATTTTTTCTTATCCCCTCTGGAAGTCGCCCTTTCACATTTTAAAGTATGTTGTGAGGTCCCGATCAGCAGTAAATGTTGATATTCCTACAGACATTTGGCTTTTGTTTTAATTAGCATGAGGCATGTTTTTCAATATATATTTTAGTCACAGGTTTTGTATCATATATTTGAAATGGAAAACTAAAATGGCAGTTTGTCAGTTAAGTCTTTTTAACTTCTAACTCCCAAGTGTTTCTTATTATTGCAGTTTTTTTTCCTTTTATTTGTATGTTAGATCATTTGGAGTTCGCTATTTGTTCCTTTGTCAGCTTATTGTATTTCATTTTCTTCCTAGATTGTCCTTTTCACCTTTCTCTCCCTTTGAGTGTTATCAAGACTGCTTGTCCTTTGTTTATCAATTTACTGTATAGAAATGTTGCAAGGTGTTTAACATTGAGTCAGACTGCTGTGGATCAGGGTCTGAATCCTGGCCCATTGCTGGATTGCACGGTGATTGTACGTTCTTGGGCAAGCTTCCTTTGGTTTACTCCAGTATCTCAAAGATGTGTGTTAGGTTTACTGGCAATGATTGTGAGCTTGCTCCACAATGCACTCGCAGGCTGCAGAGGATTTGTTGCTGCCTTACACCTGATATTTCCAGTCCAGCAGGCTCTTTACAGTCCTGCAATATAATAAAACAGTTTCAGAAGGTGGATGAGCACGCGAGTTAAAAACGGGTGTCACGCTGGACAAAAGCTCAACAGTTCAATTCAGTCTGTTAAAATAAAAGTTTATTACTGAATTTCACTCTTTGTATGTACGACAGAAAATGGGATCTGGGTGAAACCAGCTTCTTGTAGGCCTGCCTGAGGATGCACATATGGAGCAAATCTGTTCTCTTGGTGACTATGACTGAGAGGGATAGCAAATCCCCTTTTTAATCATGCCTGCCAAGAATTTTTTTCTATTTATTTTTGGCCACATTATGACTTATCACACTTGTTAAAACAGAATTTGACATTTTGTGTTTCATTTGGTTACATGCTGGGACTGCAGGGCCACATCTGTCTACCCACCTACATGCAGCTGACAGAACTTCAGCACACACAGGCCCAATGTATTACTTCTGTGGTGCCTTCAGCTGCCTAATGCGAAAAAGCCCACCAAATGATTACATCCACACTTTCATTTTACTCCACAGCTCCTGCAAAAATACACTCCAGTCTTTCTTTATATAAAATGTACTTCTTCATTTACCCTTTATTAATTTTTTTTTTTGTTTTGGTTCTAGGGTTTATCCAGAATTTTATCTCCAAGTGCCACATTATTGCTTTTTAGTACTATGGGGAACCTGCGGACTTTATCCTTACGCACCCCAAGGACACATGGACATCTAGGTAAAGACGCTGCTCCAGCCACTGCAGGTGATAAATCATTTCCTACTCTTTGCCATCAATTAATTAATTAATTGATTGATTAATTAAAGAAATGTTATTTCTCCATTAGCTCTCCTTGTATTAACTTATCTGCTGCAGGGGCTGCTGCTGCTGCCATTTTGGGGGGGGGGGGGGGGGGTGTGTGTAATAGGAGGGGGTGAATTGCAGCACAGTGGAAATCAAGCAGCTTTGCACAAAGAAGGATTTGTTGGGTCCGGAGGCCTCCGGTGCATTTTAGAGAGCTCTGCAGCTGCAGACTGGCCTCCTTGCGGTCAGTTATACAGCCAACCAGGACTCAAACAAATTCAAGATAAATGGCCACTGCACTGCAAAGCTGCTAAGATGAAGCCGGGCGCCTTGTTGTGCGAATGAGCCGTTAACAACACAAAAATAAAATTTCAGGCTCGCAAAGCTCCCACTTTTTAAAAACAAAATGCTTGCAAAGATTAACCATCTTCCAATAGGAATTTTCAACCTGGATGAATCCCAGACTATAAAACCTCTTTTCCTTATTTCTCCAGTAATCCACTGAGCTAAAAAGGCAAAATTTTTAATTTATATATGTGTATATATATTTTTTTTAATAACAAAATAACATTTCAGTTTGTTAAAATATACAAGGAAAACAGTCAAATATATTAGGAAACAAATTATTTTGTACAAAAAGTACAGCATTTTTTTTTTTTTGAGGCAAAACATTTTACATTTAAAAACGGAAGGTTCTGTCGATGTTGAGCTAAACACTCACCAACATATATTCACAGAAAATGTGTTTTTTTTTTTTTTTTTTAGTTATTTTTCACAACGCCACTGCCTACTGGATTAACTCTGAAGTGGGAAAAGTTAACAACTTTTAAAACAGACGCACTAGGAAACGTACAGTGTCTAGAAAGCTGGAACTCCGATCCATGTTGTTTCTGCACTAAACCAAAGCCTGAAATAATAAAAAGAGCACATCAAGCTACACGGGTTCTAGAGGCTAGTGGGGGAGCAGGAACGGATTGCCTATCTGTTACTGACACTGCTAGATCACATAACAGTACACCAGTGCAACTAATTTATTTTGTTGTTTTTTGTTTTTTTAAACTTTATTTCTACTACATCGCTTGCTACGAATTACACAGAATTGAACTCCTACAAGAGAAAGATGTTACCTTCCAACTAAAAATAACAGCCTGCCTCAGACCGTCCCCTAACCGCACGAACACCACTGCCCTGCTCCACCCGTAACAGGCTGTTAAAGGACAGACCGCTCACAGCACGCCCGTGTTCTGCACTGCAAGGCCTGTCCCATTTTCTATTTTTTTCCCCTACTCAAGTTTAATATACAGTTGCTATTACTGAAAAATCTTTGAAGAAACAACACATAAAACATTAGAGACACAAAAAAAATTAAGAGAATGAAAGAATTCTGGGAATCCCTTTACCCTCTCACAGGGTCGGTCAGTCACTTTCCACTTGCAGCTTTTCTTCTCATGTGGCGGCTACAACAACAGATTTGCAACACACAAACATCTCTGTGCACATGACACATTAAACAAAAATCCTGTCACAATTCATAAATACAAAATAAAGGCATCTTGTTTTGTTTTCGTTTTGATTTTTTTGTATCCTTTTTATCGAAAATATTTAAGCATTAAAAAGAACTGTGCACCATCTTGAAAAAGAAATTCCTGAAATGACCTGAAATTTAAAATCAATCTTTCCCTTTTACTTTATTTTTTTAAAGAAATTAAAATAAAACAAGAATTGAACTAAAAAAGCAAAAAAAAAAAAAAAAATTGGACATCTTCCAAAGTCTGTCCCAGAGTCTGGTGTTGTGAGGGAACTGTTGTGTCATGTAAGAAGCTAGGGTTCATGATCCGATGGCGCTGTGCAGCGTGGCATCGCGCTCTGGTGGAAAGTGGCAGCAGTTGGCTTAGCGTCTCCTCAAATGCCGACGGGGGGCCCGCCATTTGGATACACACCCTTTTTCACGTGTCAATGAGCAGGCCGACCAGGGAGCGGAACTTGCAGGCAAACCATCGCCTGAGGGGACAAAAGTATTCGTAATGGAACTGCTCAAACTCGGGGGTCTGTCGAATATCACGTAAAAATGAAACATCAAGGTCAGACTCGGTAAGAACGATGAGGAGCAGGAGCAAGGCAAAGAGGAGTCCAATGGTCACAAGGAGCAAACGGAGGACACTTAAAACAAACTTATTCACCTGTTCCACCTCGCTCATGGATGTGGAGCCTGCCTCACCAGCAGCATCCGAACCCCATCCTCTGCCGTCACCCCCGAACTCCATAGCCTCATTCCCTGTGGGGGTTCCGGCCTCCGACTCCTTCTCCTCCTCAATGCTGCACGGGGCACCATTGGTTTGCCTCGCAATAGCCAGCTCCAGACTGTGTTCGGCCACAGGCGTAGGCAGCACGCTGTCTAAAGGGCTGTATGCCTCACTCGATATGATGGCAGCACCTTCACTGCTGTCTGTCAAGAGGCTTCTCGATCGTGGCATGAATGAGTCTCCATGAGAAGTGGAGCGGACAGGTGTGGAGTGGGCGCTGTCCCGCAGGGATTCGAGTCCTAGAAGGGGAAAAATGAGGGAAGGAGATGATGATGAGCACACTGCACACACTGCACTATCTTAAGGTGTAGGTTTAGCACAAGTGGCTCCATCCTGCATCCTAATGAATAAGGCTGGACCTTTCTCTTTAGGCAAAGATTCAAAATGAGTGTATCATGAAGCTGCATCCGCTAAACAAACAAATACAGGCAGTGTGAAATTCCTACTTGCAACTTCCCTTAAACTTCAGCAACATACATATTGACATTATCCATATGGCAGCCACAAGCCCCCCCCCCCCCACACACACACACAGCCTTGAAGCCACAGTGGACTGTAAATGTCAAGATGGCCACTTCAATCTCCAACACTTATTTATTTGATCACACTGAGCGTGTCACCTGCACTGCTAAAAATACATGAAACAAGCACTTAATATAAAATTACAAAACAGATTAATAAATGTTCAGTCATTGTCTAACCTGCTTAGTCCTGAACAGGGTCGTGGGGGCTGCTGGAGCCTATCTCCATTAGCATAGGGTGCAAAGCAGAAACAAACGTGGGTGCTGGTCCATTGCAGTGCGAACACACACACCAACCACACACCAGGGCCAATTTAGTACCATTGATCTACCCAACCTTTGGGAGGATACCCACGCAGACACGGGAAGAATATGCAAAGTCTGCACTGGGGGGACCCGGAGTGTGAATACCTCTGTGCCACCATGCTGCCCTGATTAATAAATGTGACTGGTGTATTCATAGAATTGGTGAATAATGGAAATACAAATACATGGTTGTCCATTTGTAAAACAAACTGTCTAGTGCACCACATTTCAGATGTGTTTGAACAAATGTGTTGTGCAATTAAAAAAGGATCCAATGAGATGGACGAGGAGCCTACCCCACCTTTAGAATTTATGGTCAGTGTTGGATGAGAAGTATAAGATTCTCTCAGTCAGCCATTGCTAATTGTGTGGTGAGGGAAAATGAGGTCACAGCAGTTGTTCAAAATGACCCATTGACATGTCCTGAATAGGTCTAAAGTATGAGCTTCAGCTTAGCCCAAGTTTCCAAACTTAAGACCAATACTCTACTGTAGCCTGGGTGTCATTGCCAGCTTCAAAACTGTAGCCGAAAGGTTAGGGTTATTCTCCATTTTGGTGGCTTTTAAGAATAATAAAAGAGTGCTGCTCAATTCCTAAGTATCCCTTTCAAGATATCAAGGTGGAAACAAATGGAGCTTTATACCCTTAATGAGAAATGCAGCTTTTATCCACTGTTTTTTCCATGCTACGTTGTAGGAAACAAGCACCCATATGTTTCATACACTTATAACTCAACAGTCTTAATAAAACCATAAGGAGTCAATGATATTTTTCAGAAGACAGTAATTAATCAATCTAAAAAAACACAAAGAATTTGGGTTCCTTGTCAGTTAGCAGACCACCAACATCTTCTGCATGAATTTTCAGATATATTATTACTATATTTATTTATTTATTGCTAAATCAGACCCCTCTGAAGGTTCAAACTTTTGGACCTTCAGCCTCACTGTTTGGCAAGGACAAATGTTTGAGTTAAGCATGTAGCTGTAGCCCCCAGGCAGTGTTTACTAGGGTGGTCCCAAAGTAGTGCAAGCAACAGACAGTGAAAAGAGATGATGAGCTGAAAAATTGGAAAGGTGACAGCATGAAGACGTGAGCATGCAAAGATGGCATGGACTGTATGGAAAAATGTGGGGAGGGATTGAAAAAGAAAAAAGAATGCTGGTTGGTGGAAAAAATTGTCAATCATTCCTCAGTGGAAGTTTGCTGCAGCAGGCAGTACCTTAAAAGCAATCTATTTTTTTTAATGTATGAATACAAATTTAATATGTGTTTTATTTATTTATATATATATATATATATATATATATATATATATATATACTTATTATATATTATATACAGAATATTCACAGTAGTTATACATTTATAGTTACAGTATATGTACAGTTTATGAAGGTTATACAGCTGAATAAGTGTCTTTTCTTTTCCTTTCTAAGCCTACCCCTAACCTTTTTTTCCTTTAAATATATTTGTTACTGTATGTACAGTTTATGAAGGTTATACAGCTGAATAAGTGTCTTTTCTTTTCCTTTCTAAGCCTACCCCTAACCTTTTTTTCCTTTAAATATATTTGTTACTGTATTCAGGGCCGGATTTATATGAAAAGAGGCCCTAGGCTATTCCACTTATGAGGCCCTTTCACCTTCCATTTTTAAGTTTGTAAATTACATGAGAGATAATAAAATTTTGCTAACAATTTGAATGTAGGCCCCCTCTTGATCTTAAGGCCCTAGGCTGAAGCCTAGTTAGCCTATAGGAAAATCCGGCCCTGACTGTATTCCACAATTTTTCCAGCAAGCACAAACAGAATACAAGCACATCGTTTGGCATGTCTGAGCACAGGAGAGGGCTTCTTCCAAATTTGGTTTTAGTTCAATGTAGTAGTTCTAGTTGGAAATAATAAAATCTCAGTCCCTTCTACATTGCACACATACACTATACACCAAAACAGGCTCAGGCAGTGATGACGTACTTTAAAATTTCAGTTTGAGTTCTGAACAATCAAGATGTGTAACATCTCCTCTTATTTTACATGTGCCACCTCTTTAATTTCTTGCTAACTGCACTTAAGGGCCACTTTGTGCTACTAATAAAATCCTTTCATTTCCTACCTAAACAGAGTGAACCAGTAAGGAGCATGCAGTAAAGAAGGTACTTTCAAATTTAATCTGCCATCATTATGAGATGGGCAGTCGTTAAATGCAAGTCAGGTAGCTCTCACCTGTAGAGATGTGTGCTGGTTGGCCCACTGACTGGTAAGCTTCTTCATAACTGTGTGGTAACCCTGTGGCATGGTCAATGTCTCCTGAAGCCACCAGAGCTGGAAAAAGTGGCAGACTTCCAAGTTCTTTCCCAAAGATCCTAGGTCCAAGGCTCAAAACACGTACTCTCACATCCCGGTAGCAGTGATTAATCATCCGGAGGTGAACGTTCACCTTGGTTTTAATTTTGATTAGACATTTGACCATGGTGCCAGTCAGTACAGAAGGCCAGCACTGAGCAGTTGTTTGGAAGGTGTTTGACTTAAATGGCCTGAGGTGTATCTGAGCCCAGTGAAGAGGGGGCTTCTATTTTGAGAACTGATATTAATAACAGCTTTAGTGGTGGAGGGGGTAGTGGAGTGCAGCTTGGAGGGTCGGAGAATGGGTGAAGCCACACAAGCACAAGGCACAAATCCAGTTCAGTGAAGCAATTGTCTTCTTCTTTAAGATTTTGCCATCACCTCTAGTGCTCTTTTTGCTTTCTTTCTTTTGCACAAAATGTAACCAGTAAATCCTCACAGTTAGATAAACATCCAAATGAAATGTAACTGAAGTATCAGACAAAGGTGGTTGGTTACTAGGAATGTGGATGAAGGGTGTGATGGTAAAGGAAAAAGCCCAGCACAGATGCCTAGTGGCATGTTCATTACAACATCTCTGATTTACAACTTGGGAGATTTTCCTGTAGACCCACATTAAAACTTACATTCTCTGTATGTGTGTGGCTGCGTGAGTCCACAACTCTAATCTCCAGGAATAGAGAGCCTTGAGTGGCATGCACACATGGGGACGCAGGCCACTGTGTCACATTACAGGGAAATCTGCTGAGACACACACAGCAATATCAACTGTCCAGCTGCTCAAAGATGTGTACTTGGGACTGACTGCATCTCTGAAATCACCTTAAAAATGGCACAGGGCTTGGTCACTCCATTCCAAAAGAAAGAAGGGAGTGAAGTGTTCAGAACAAGGGTATGAAACGCAGAGACAAAAGGAGAAGGAGGTGAGGACAACCCCCCCCCTCCCCCTCCCATACCCCCAAACGGCTCTCATGTCCTAATTTCAGCCAGGGATTCCCTGCATGGGTCACTCTAAACACAGGAAATAAATTGTGATGCCCATTTGAGGAAGGCTCTGCCATTCACTGTTGCCAAATTTATTCTGTGTGACCATTTTGTTTAATGTTGTGACATATTTGAATTATCGTTAGTTAAGTGAAAGTAATTTTGTGCAGGTGAAGCCCTGCTTTGTGTCCTCGATGCTAGCAAAACTGGCACTGTGACACTATAATGGACCAAATGGGTTAAGTAGTTTCTGGGGCTAAAACAACATGACATTAGCTCAGGATGTGTGACATTGTTTGCCAAGGACTGTTTAGCACAAGGTCTGAAACATGAGGCCATGGGTCACACCCATTAAATCGAATGAAATGTTGCCCTGCCAGACAGAAATCATTACTGGCTGAAGGTATAGGGAGTCCCGTCAGTGTGTCGGATACCAATGTGTGTGTAATACAAATCTGACAGATGGGTCAGCAAGTGGATCCTCATCCAGGGTTGGCTCCTGCCTTTCTCCTGCTGCTGCTGGGATAGGAATTAGGTGGGCTTGAGCATGTTATGTATGTGGGCTTTCCAACCACACTACCAAAGACATGAACCAGTTAGGCTCACTGATAATTCCAAACTTGCCCAGCGTCAGTGTGGGTGTATGTACGTGGATGGGCCTTGGCGTCCACTCTAGGGCTGTTTCCTGCATTGGCTCCAGTCCCCCCATGACTCTGAATTTGATTCCGTGGGTTTGACAATGTTATTTATGTGATGTATTAGTTCATCTGAAGCTGAAGCTTTCCTCCCTTTCTAAATGAAGAGTCAGAAAGTAGTGTGCTTTTGCTGCTCTCCTGTGTCATATCCTGAGTGCAGCAAATTATTGCATTTCATGACAGGCCAATCTCTGTGAGTAGGCTGGCTTTATGAAGACACATGCAATCGGCTTCCCCAACTGACATTCTTTAACAAACCCTCCAGTATCAAAAGCTTTAGCGCTTTAATGTTTACTGGAACAATGTTGTGGTGAAGTCTTGTAGCACTTTTATGAGAAGTCAAGTGTTTTGTTAAATTCATAGGAGGGGGTAGGGAGCGTGCACTGATACAGCACATTGCCGCACACACTACACGACAAACCACCTCAGGATGTCACATTAGGACCTGAGTGCAGCTGTGCAATGGGTGCCGCCTTGGCACCACACTACTTTGAATGGAATGAACTAGTGTGAGGTTTTTACTATGGCTGGAGTGCCATTCCTGCCACCAACCCCTGCAAGTTGGAGGACTAGATTAGATTAGGTCAGCTTAATGTTTATTATTTTGGGTATGCTACATACTGATTCATATATAAAGTCATGGCCGAAATTATCGGCACCCCTGGAATTTTACCAGAAAATGCACCATTTCTCCCAGAAAATTGTTGCAATTACAAATATTTTTGTATACACATGTTTATTTCCTTTATGTGCATTGGAACAACACAAAAAAACAGAAAAAAAGCCAAATCTGACATCATGTCACACAGAACTGCAAAAATGGGCCGAACAAAATTATTGGCACCTTTTCAAAATTGTGGGTAAATCGTTTTATTTCAAGCATATGATGCTCGTTTGAACTCACCTGTGGCACGAAACAGATGCTGGCAAAAATAGCAATCACAGCTGAAGCCAGTTAAAATGGAGAAAGGTTGACTCAACCTTTCTGTTGTGTGTCTGAGTGTGCCACACTAAGCATGGAGAACAGAAAGAAGAGCAGAGAAGTGTCTGAGGACTTGAGAACAAAAATTGTGGAAAAATATCAACAATCTCAAGGCTACAAGTCCATCACCAGAGATCTTCATGTTCCTTTGTCCACTGTGCGCAACATAATCAAGAAGTTCACAACACATGGCACTGTAGCTAATCTCCCTGGACGTGGACGGAAGAGAAAAATTGATAAAAAGACTGCAACGAAGGATAGTCCGAATGGTGGATAAACAACCCCAATCAACTTCAAAACATATTCAAGCTGTTCTGCAGACGCAGGGTGCAACAGTGTCAGCTCGAACTATCTGTCGATATCTGAACGAAATGAAATGCTATGGCAGGAGAGCCAGGAGGACCCCACTGCTGACACAGAAACATAAAAAACCCAGACTGGAGTTTGCCAAAATGTACTTGAGAAAGCCAAAATCCTTCTGGGTGAACATCTTGGGGACAGATGAGACCAAGGTAGAGCTTTTTGGTAAAGCTCATCATTCTACTGTTTACAGAAAATGGAATGAGGCCTACGAAGAAAAGAACACAGTACCTACAGTCAAACATGGTGGAGGTTCTAATATGTTTTGGGGATATTTTGCTGCCTCTGGTACTGGATGCCTTGATTGTGTGCAAGGTATCATGAAATCTGAAGACTACCAAAAGATATTGGGGCCCAATGTAGGGCCCAGTGTCAGAAAGCTGGGTCTGCGTCAGAGGTCATGGGTGTTCCAGCAGGACAAGGACCCCAAACATACCTCTAAAAGCACCCAGAAATCGTTGAAGACAAAGCGCTGGACAGTTCTGAAGTGGCCAGCAATGAGTCTGGATCTAAATCTGATTGAACACTTATGGAGAGATCTCAAAATTCCTGTTGGGAGAAGGCACCCTTCAAATCTGAGAGACCTTAAGCAGTTTGCAAAAGAAGAGTGGTCGGAAATTCCAGTTGATAGGTGTAAAAAGCTTGTTGATGGTTATGGAAAGCGCTTGATTTCAGTTATTTTTTTCCAAAGGGCATGCAACCAAATATTAATTTGAGGGTGCCAATATTTTTGTCCAGCCCATTTTTGGAGTTCTGTGTGCATGATGTCAGATTTGGCTTTTTTTCTCTTGTTTTTTGTATTGTTCCAATGCACATAAAGGAAATAAACGTGTGTATAACAAAACATTTGTAACTGCAACGATTTTCTGGGAGAAATAGTGCATTTTCTGGGAAAATTCCAGGGGTGCCGATAATTTCGGCCATGACTGTATAAGTATGGATTTTCATAATTGTATTAGAATAAATGCACATTCAAACGTTTCACCCTTGTTAACATATTTGAACTTGTGCTATACATTTAGTGTAAATCACACAGGCTACGTTATTAGTACATCGAAGCTGCCCGGATCTCTTTGGTAAGAGAGACTCCCGCTCTGACAATGATCAAGAGGTGCTCCTTGTTTCTGCCATTGCTTGTATATTGCAAGTTAAATTGGCGCTATAAGCCAAGGGCAATTTTTCTCTAACATTCAAGTATTTTGTATGGGTATGTTTTGGGGCTAGCAATAGTCACAAAATAAAAGATGTTATTTTTCAAGTTAAACAACACACCCTGCAAAATATGGTTATCAAAGATTTAATAAGAGTAAGCAGAGTGACCTAAATTTCAATCAATATACAGGACTGTCTGGGAAACAAGAGGACATCTGGTCACCCTACTCTGTAGTTCATTAGCTTTCCTCGTTCGTGCCACTCCTAGCAGCTCTGAAATACCAGGAGCATGTTTGGAGTTAGAAATGCCCCCAGACGTACCCATTGAAGAGTGCCAAACTTCCTTTGCATATAAAACAAACTGCCCTTTCTTTCAATTCTGGATTTACTCTGCCAGTCTTCTTTAACCCTTTAAACTCAGACTCATTTTTTCTGGTTTTCTTGTGCTTTGATTTAATTGGCTGTAACTCTGTCGTCCTTCACTCAATATTCACGTTCTACTACTCAAAATGAAGGTCAGACATTTCTCTTTCATTATTTTTGTAGATGGAGAATTGGTTATGCTGTACCCAGCAGAATAAGTTGAAAAATCCAATAATGTTTTTACCAAAAATTGCACTTTGAATGTTATTCTTATTTCCACACTTCCAATGTCTATAAAAGTGTCAGTGAATGTGTCAGGTACACCAAGAAAGAAAACCTACAAGTAATATGTCTAGTTTTACTGTTACTCTTTTCAAGTAAGTATCCATAGCATGCATATCCATTATTGAAGACCCACAGTCCATGTGTCATTTTGAAGGGCATTGTTAAAGAAATTATACTGTGTATCCAAATTACAACGCCAATAGTTGCAAGATTTAAAAACATCTATACAATAAAAAAAAAAAATCTGAAATGTGGAAACCAGAGAAATTGGAATTTTGTGTCATGTCATAATGTTGAAACCCCCCTCTTATTTAACGGATAATAATCTGTCCATCAGATTGTGCAGAATTGAATCAGGACATTCTAGAAAGCCAAATTGGGACAGGAGTTGCTGTGACACAGCAGTTCAGACAAATTTGAGGAAAGAAAGGAATGTGACATTAGAGGTGCACTTTTAATGTCAAAACACTGTACTTTAATTATAACAATGATAAAATAGTTATTTTATGCATTTTTTTTTTTACTTTACATTATTGTTTGGTCCCATCGGCAGGTCAGAAACAATGAAGCAAAGTTTAAACGGTTAAATCAGAGCCTCTCAGTGGTGCACAGGCTCCCTCTTCCCTGCTCCATCTTCTGTGTTTATGACCCATGTCGGCTCATCAAGTCACAAATGCTCAAAAATGAAAGGTCACGCAGGGTCAATTTTGTCCAATTAGAAATAGTTTGGAACAGGTCAAGTTCCAAGGGGTCATTTAGCCAGGCTATGACCCCCCCCCAACCAGCCAATATCATTTGAAACAGCCCAATCCACACCCTGTCAGGAATTCATACTACTGCTTGGATTTTTAGACATGTTTTTTTTTTTTTGTTTTGTTTAGATTAGATAAACTTTATTGTCACAACCTCCTTAATATTCAAAGTGCCCACTGATCTATTTGGTCAGGAGCTGGGTCTAGTTTGGGCAGCTTTGGTTTAAGTAGCCAGGTTTCAACACTCATTCTTCTACCACATGACGGCTGTTAAGCACAGCACTGTAGGTGTGAGTCCAAGCGTTGACCGACGTGTAGTGGTCCCTTAGCTACATGCGTGATATTGTGACCTTGCCATTCCACACTGAATAAATTGACTTCCTAGAATAAGGGAATGTTCTTCTTAAGGCATGGGAGAGCTGGGAAGTACAAGGTCGTAGGTATGAGTAGCACTGTGTAGTCTATAAAGCACTTTGTGATGGTCAGCTCTCTGGTAGCTGTTATACAGAACAGAACCTGATCAGAAAATGGGCAAGGCAATCGGATTCAGCATGTCAGGGAGAAGAAGAGCTTTGACCTAGATATACTATATAAAATAAATGTTTTAAATCAAGACTGGCAAAGTGGTATTGGCATCATTCTTGTGCCCCCATGTTTACTGGTTTACATCACATCCTGTAGACATACATGCTACATCGACTGGCATCTTGAAACTGGTCTGGTAGAAACAATACTACCATTGTAGTAGTAATGTCATGTGTGCAGACTGTGTAAGTGTGGGTGTGTTTATGTACATCGTATCATGTCCTGCACTGGACTGGGACACAAAGGATTAACAGGTCAATTAAACAAAGTAACATGACTTATGAGTAAAACCAATCAAGAGGTGGTTTAAAGATAACGATGAAAAGCAGGGGTGGGAAGCACTGAAAACTATCACAGGATTGGCTTCTAAAAAAGTGTGACCTAGATGATGAACTAAATAACTTTTGCACAAGTCCTTTTGTGGTAGACCACCTGGACCCACTGTAGTTTGCCTGTTGGACAAAGACTGGAGTGGAGGATGCAATTATCTGTCTGCTCCACTAGGCTGATTCTGGCAGCACTGTGAGGATTATGCTTTTTGACTTCTCCACTGCCCTCAGTATCATCCACTCATCCCTCTTAAGGTGTAAACTCAGAGATATGCAGGTGGATGAGCTTATGGCAGGGGTGGGCAGTGTCGGTCCTGGAGGGCCGCAGCGGCTCCTGGTTTTTGTTCCAACTCAGTTTCTTAATGAGAAGTCAATTATTGCTGATGAAGCACTTATTGCTTAAGTGACATTTTGATGTTTCATTTTAGTGGTCTCACTTGTTAAGGTTCCCCACCCTTAATTGCTTATTTCAGTCTTCAACAGTTGCATTCACATTTTTAATGGCACCTTATTAGCAATAAGATGCAAATGACAAAGAAGCCAGCAGTTCTCCATTTAACATTTTTCCATCTACACCTGTGTAGATTCATCATGCACTATTTAGTTTAATAAAACACTTAAGAGAATAATTTGACAGACTGAAAATTATCTATTGTAGGCTTCAAATCATTTGGATGAATTCACGATATAAGAATCTAACATTGCTGACTAACAAGCCTTAAAATTAAATATAGTCTAAGGTTGGGAAGGACTGGTTTCTAATTAAGCAACTGGGTTAGAACGAAAACATGCAGCCACTGCGGTTCACCAGGACCGACATTGCCCACCCCTGGCCTATGGTGTCCTGGATATTGGACTATCTGTTGGGCAGTTTGTGAGACTCAAGGACTGTGTTTCTGATGTGGATGTGAGCAACACTTGAGCACCACAAGGAGCAGTCCTGTCTGCTTTTCTCTTCACTCTGTACACCTCAGACTACAAATGGAACAGCAGCTCATGTGACTTGCAGAAATTCTCAGATGATTCTGCACTTATGGGGTGTATTGATAAGGGGATGTGACAGAGGAGAAGAGTCAGGGGGAGAACTTCTTTCTTGGTGCAGAAAGAATTGTCTTCAACTTAACATCAGCAAAATCAAGGAACTGGTTATTGACTTTCACTGCACCAAAGACCCCCTATCTCCAGGAGTTGATGTCGAGGTGGTCCACTCCTACAAAGTGCCTGGGGGCGGGGGGGGGGGGGGGGGGGGGGGGGGGTCTACATCAATGACAGTTTAGACTGGTCTCAGAACACAGAGGAAGAGTATAAGAAAGGGCAGATGAGGCTCTTTTTCCTTAAGAGACTGCAATTCCTTTAATGTGGGAAGTGACATCCTTCACATCTTCTATAACCTTCTGACAATCATCATTTCAGGAAAGACCCACCGGATCAACAGGCTAATTAAAAGGGCAAGCTCAGTTATGGGACACACTCTGGAGCTCGTGGAGGGGAAAATTAAAACAAAACTGAGTGCCATTATGAACAATGCTGCATATCCCCTCTCTGACACACTAATACTGAGGACTTTCAGCAAATTAAGTATTCAGCTAAAGTGTGTCAAAAACACTATATGGTGGCTCCTTTATACTAACAGCAGTACATCTGAGTAATGACATACCGGGAAAGGGACTGCCAAATTTTTTTTCTTTCTTTTTAAATTTATCTTCCTTGTTAGTCATTTTGGTGTGTGTTCAGACCATAGTGTGTGTTTATATATATTTTCTATATATTTATTTATTTAAAGAGCTTGTGTAAAAATCTAAATTTCACCCTGGGGACAAATAAAGATCTATCTATCTATCTATCTATCTATCTATCTATCTATCTATCTATCTATCACACATGGTTTCAGTGTGCCTTATGCTCAAGTAAGGGACATGCTTTGTAAAGATTCCATCAATATTAGAGGCCAGCATAACTGAAGTGGAGAAATCTTAGCTGCAGGTGCAGATCAACAGGGCACTGGTGCTACATGGCACATGAAGATGGCTTCTAAAGTCTTGTTTCTAGCAGATCTCTCCAGTTTCTCATTTGCTTTTCCTCTGGTCCCTGTGCTTTGGTATTGTTCCTGAGCTGCGGGAAGAGGCAATCATCACTCCAGTTCCCAAGGTTTCTAGACCATGCTGAAAGCCATTACTTCAGACAAGTGGACTGTTTTGTAAATTGGTGCAATATGAACTCTCTTACTCTGAATGGCAGAAATACAAAAGAAATGATAATTGACTGTAAAAGGCTGTATGTTGAACATTTGTTATTCTGTGGGAGGAGGTAGAAATCGTGACTGAATATAAATATATAGGAACTCACCTTAATAATAATCCAACTTAGGAGATTGTCACAAAAAATATACTCCAAATGTATTAAAGTCAGTGCTTGTTTCTCCTTCATGAACTCAAAACTATTTAAGGTGCTCAAGGACCTCATTTTGTCATCTAGTTTGTTACCACTTTCAGTTTCATTGACTGATTTAGTGGTCTAACAAATGAAAATTTAAAAAAGCTTTGGCATATGCAACCACAATTATTGAAACTCGTCAGAGGGCTATGTTGAAGAAACTGGAAATCATCTCCGCCGAAGATAGACCTCCATTACACAGAAGCTGTCCTTCAATAAATCAGGCAGATCAGTCAATTTAAAGACCCACACAAAACACCCCAAAAGTTCCTTTCTTCCTAGCACTATTCAGCTTTTTAACATGGATTATCGAAGATAATAAACATTCTACTGTGTGTAGATTTTTTTTCATATATACCACACAACTCTTTTAGGTAAAAACGTAACTGTCAAATTGTTCGAAGCAGTTAAACACGTACTCTTATTTGAATGCTGTTAATGATGTTTTAGAAATGTGTAAGTTTTAACCTGTTTTTTTTTCTCTGTTTTAACTTTTGTCTGTTAATGGATGTAGCTGAGAAGGCAACTTTTGTGATTTCTCCTGTAAAGAACGTTGACCTTGCCTGGCCCACAATGCTGCAGTGATTGGCTCCAGCGACTCACAACTCTGAACTGGATAAAGCTGGTTTAAGATGGATGGAAGGAGGTAGGTGCATACATTACTGTGCCCACTGATGGACTGCCATCCTTTCCACGTTTCCCACATTTTGCTTAATGCTGCCACTGCCATAGGCTCTAGCTACCTTGTGACTATGATGTAAAAAGCAGGTTGTGAATAAGAATAGATGGAGAATCATGACTTGCCTTAGGCCTTATTCTGTTTATTCTTCTGTTTGCCTAATCTGATTCACAGTTGCAGGCGGCCAGAGGCCTGTCCTAGAAATATCATGCATAACCTGCCTTGATCTGTGCCATGCAAACCTTGACAGATTGTAATCAATTAATTTAAGAATTGTCATTTTTTCCTTTACAGCATAAATTTCAATCAGGAAAAGTAATATCCTTATGTCTCAATCCCTAGTACAATATCTACTGAATACTCTCTAAAGCAATATCTGACCATAACAAGCAATATTGTTAAATTTAGTTTCTCCCTACTTAGCTTATGGGCATCCAAATGGAGATTCAATATCTACTTACTTGTCAACAAGCTGTTTTATCTGCAATTTAAGAGAATTTATACCGCTTAACGCAGGCTGAGTAGATGACCCTTCTGCATTAAGTGGAGCAATCAAGGGATTCATAAAGAACAACACCATCAGCTTTGCCTCCCAGAAGATTCATGAAAAAGTAAAAAGAAATTTGCATCTCAAACCCAACCTCTCCTCTCTCCTGGCGTCTCAGTCCAGTAAATCCGATAAATGGCTTCAACCCTCCTTAAAAGAGCTGAATTTCAAATGTACCAACTAAGGGCTGTGTGCAGCACCAAGTAAACAAGTGGCATACTGGCTAAAGAAACAGGACACACGGCTCTCATGTGCAAAAGCCGCAACTAGGGAGGACTGTGGCACATCTTATCGTTAGAAAATTGCCTCAACATTTTTCACATAATTAAAGAGGAGAACTTTGAACAATGTGTTGGTCTAGAGGTATTTTTAAAGGAATACTCCACCCAAAAGCAATATATTTTTATATCTGCCTCTCCCTCTCATTAATTGATCAAGACTCCTGTCTTCAACCCAAAAGCACAGCATTATGGAAACTGTGCCTTTCCTGTTCATCTTTTATGGTGAGTTTTCTGGAAGTAGGAATAATATTTTAACAAGAAGTACATGTATTTCACACATTTTGATAAAACAAAACATGGACATGTGGATTATGTGACAAGAGTTACTTCAGAATTTTTTTGCTACTTTTCCTGGACATTTTTCACATCATTTGCTATTGTCCAGAGTTGGTGACTATTGGGTCCCATGATACTAGAAGCTTTGTTATTTCATTCTTCATGAAAACATGAGATAAATTTTTTTTTCTTGGCCACCTCAACAAACTACATGGAGGGTAAGTACTGTGTAAAAATATCATTTTTGGATGGAGTATTCCTTTAATGCATCTTGATGTTTCAAGTTTCGATGAAGACGAGGCAGTAGCACTGAGCTCCCTGATTTCTTTAGAAGAGATCATAACAGCCTGTCCCTGGATTAGGAAGTATGCCACTATAACTTTATTTGGCTGAGCCTCTGTGACACATCCCTCAGAAGAGAACTCTCCACATGAAGTGAGGCCATCAGTGGAGTCCCTCAGGGGTCTGTCCTTGGACCGTTACTTTTTCTGATTTATATTAATGACATTGATTCTAGTATAGTTACTAAACTTGTCAAATTCACAGATGACACTAAAATTGGGGGGATGGCAGACACTGTGGAGGCAGCAAAAAGAAATCAAAATGACCCGGACAACCTTCAGAACTGGGTGAACACCTGGAAAATGCAGTTTAATGTAAAAAAAAGTGCTACATGTGGGCAACAGGAACATCAATTATAAATACAAGATGGGAGACACTGTTCTACAGGAAGCAAGCTCTGAAAAGGTTTTAGTAGTTTATGATGACACAACATTTTCATCGACTAAGCAATGCACAGAAGCAGTTATAAAGGCAACTAAAATGTTAGGTTACATCATAAAAACTGTTGAATTTAAGTCAAGGGACATTCTGCTCAAACTATATAATGCACTGGTAAGACCACATCTGTAGTGCTGTGTTCAGTTCTGATCACACCAGTACAAGAAAGACATGACTGCACCTGAAGCTGTGTGGAGGAGAGCAACTAAGTGTGTCCCAGGACTTAAGGAGATGTCCTACTCTGACAGACTCAGAGAATTAAACCTGTTCAGTCTCAAGCAGAGGAGACGGGGACCTAATGCACTATTCAAAATCCCCAAAGGCATTGATAAAGTAGGTCCAACAACATTGTTTCAGCTTAAGTGTGAATCATGTATTCAAAGATATCTGTGAAAATTAATTAAGATATCCTGAAGCCAGGAAGCCCTTCTTTATGCAAAGAGTTGTAGGACTCTGGAATAAACTACCAAGACATGGAGTTGAAGCAGAAACCTTGACAACTTTAAGAAGAATCGGGATAAGATATTAGGATAGCTTAGCTATTAGCTAAACAAATGGCCTAGATGGACTGAATGGTCTCCTCTCATTTTGTCCAATTTCTTATGCTCTTATGACAAATTAATACTATTGTAAAACCCTCACCCAAAGACTTAACAAAGTGATCTATAAACTGTTACACCTTGACCAAATGGGCTTCAATTTACTCATGTCAGACCTCAGGCAATATTCATGAGAACGACATTATGCTTTGTTCATTTCAGAGTTCTAGAGAGCTTGAGCACAGTGGTTTAGTGTAGCGAGAAAAGCCAGCCCAAGGCACAAGCAAGTAAGCAAATGCACAGAGCTCCGTGACCACCAGGGGGGCCCCCAACTGCTCAACCTGTCATCAAAAATGGGAAAGATGGGGGAAGGAAAGCTGACATAACAATTAGGCACTGGAGTAAGTGAACACACTCTTCAGACGTGTTCAGCACTCCTGATGGACCCCATACCTCCACTCTTCGATTGCACTCATGCCTCAGAGGGTGACCATCCCTTCTGTTGCATTCCACTGTCTATTAGGACAGCCCCCTGTCCCTCTGATTGCGCTCATCCTTCTAGCAGACTCCTGCCCCAGTCTTTGACTGTGCTGATTGCTGTGTAACATTTTAAACAAGGGGCTTCCATGCTTCATTTAGCTAAGGGCCTCACCAAGCACACAATGAGCACTGCTAGTAAGTGTGCACAAGAGATGTTACATGAAAGCAGGTTGCCATGAAAAATCCCAGTGGATAAAGCAGGAGGCATGTGAAGAAGCCAGAAGAGCCCAGGTGCGTACCTGATATGGAGATGAGAGTAACCTACCAGATCTTTAAAACCTGGTAATCTATCATGTTTTATGATATGGCTGTGTCATATTACAACACAGTGTCGTACATGTAATGTGGATGGAAATCTCCATATAAACCAACAGTACTCTACTTGTATATTTCCTTTTGAAAAATTAGCTCATCGTGAGCCATCTACCACATGAATCAAGATCTTGCAACATATGATCAGTGGGTTTCAGAAAAACGTAACTGCAGCTGTGTAGAACATGCTCATTCCAGTTGCCCGTGAGCTGCACCATGACTGCCTTATTCTAAGAGGACACTGGAGATTATTATAGGATTAAACGCCATCGCTTACCTAGAATGCTTTTCCAGTATTCTTTATCCTTGGCTCTCTGGGAAATGCAGGTGTAGTTCAGTTAATGAAGCTAAGGGAGATGATCTGCATATGATATCCTCATGCTGTGGTGTGAAGTGGGTATTCAGTTTGGTGGAGGGGTGAGCTGGTTCCAGTCATAAAGACATTGATTCAGAGCATTTCTTGATTCTAGTGGAAGGTTCTTACCTAGGTACATTTACTTTCATTTTAGGGACTCTTATGTGCACTAAATTATTCACATATCAATTTCAAAATTGACTTGAATATTTGTATCCAAGCACCCCTTCCCTGACACCATTCATGCTCCACTCCTCACTGCGTCACCCGCAACTTGACTACTTCCACTTCTAGCTCTGAGTTTAAATTCTGGAACAACACCTAACAAAGTGCTCTTCAAGTAATTTGCCTGAGCTTCAGGAAAGGCCGGTCATGTGCCTCTTTAATCCTGCCTCGCCTGCCAACAACAAAGAGTCTCAGGAACGTCTCAGAAACCTGCTTACTTGTGTTGTCACCTACCCTCCATAATAGATATGTGGACCGCCCTCCTGCGGGTTCTGGGGACACTACTCAGTCTTGGCCCATGTGTGATTGATGGACAGCTGCGACTGGGGACCAGGCCTGCTCTGTGATGTCAAACAGCAAAAAGAAAAAGAAGTCAATCATTTATTTTCACATCCATTCACCCATCTACAAGCTTTTTGCCTGATGTTTTTGAAAAAGATGAGTGCTGTTATTTGTTAATATAACATTTGTTTACTGCAATGAGCGAGATTTCATGTCTATCCCAACCTGTAAAACTTATAATCTTTTACTATCTGTCATAACCTATAGTATCTAATTATCCAAAGTTTAAACAAAATGTCAAGCATGATGATAAATTATAATGTGCCTCTGTTTAATGGCTGCAATGTATGGTCAGATATGTCAGATCTACTTCCATTATATGTGAGGATAGTACAATTAAGCAGATGGATGTTGGTTGATGATTGATATTCACTCCAGTGGTGTGTTAGTAAATGCGGCCTACAGTTATCCTTAATCCAGCATTAGTGGAAAGCTGGCCTGCATCTTCTTGGACTGAAAAGCATCTTCATTACACGGCAGTCCTTGAAATCAAAAAAGCTTATAAGTCAGAATCAAACATCTTCAATAGCAAGTGTTACAGTACAAAATATGTTATAGTAGTACCTGAAACATTTTAGCTCCTACCGAGTTTAGAAAAGACTCAATCATTACCGGTGGATTTCTGGAGGCTCTCGCTTAATCTTTGCACTGTGCTCCATGACTTCCTTGGCAACACGACCACTAAGGAAAGAAAAGTTGAAAGATGATATGACTCCAGGATGTAGGCACTAGTCATCCTTACATCTTCATCAAAACGAAGCTGAGAAAGAGAATAAGCCCAGTTTGGGATTGACACCTACTGTTGAGGCATTTCTTTCTGGCTGTTCTTAGCTGCGATACTGGTGGATTTACTGTTACATTAAGACTTTTAGTACATACAGTCATATGAAAAAGTTTGGGAACCCCTCACAGCCTGCATAATAATTGACTCTACTTTCAACAAAAAAGATAACAGTGGTATGTCTTTCATTTCCTAGGAACATCTGAGTACTGGGGTGTTTTCTGATCAAAGATTTTTAGTGAAGCAGTATTTAGTTGTATGAAATTAAATCAAATGTGAAAAACTGGCTGTGCAAAAATGTGGGTCCCCTTGTAATTTTGCTGATCTGAATGCCTATCACTGCTCAATGCTGATTACTTATAACACCAAATTGGTTGGATTAGCTCGTTAAACCTTCATAGACAGGTGTGTCCAATCATGAGATAAGGTATTTAAGGTGGTCAATGTCAAGTTGTGCTTCCCTTTGACTCTCCTCTGAAGAGTGACAGCATGGCACCCTCAAAGCAACTCTCAAAAGATCTGAAAACAAAGATTGTTCAGTCTCATGGTTTAGGGGAAGGCTACAAAAAGCTCTCTCAGAGGTTTAAACTGTCAGTTTCAACTGTAAGGAATGTAATCAGGAAATGGAAGGCCACAGGCACAGTTGCTGTTAAACCCAGCAGGTCTGGCAGGCCAAGAAAAATACAGGAGCAGTATATGCGCAGGATTGTGAGAATGGTTACAGACAACCCAGAGATCATCTCCAAAGACCTGCAAAAAATCTTGCTGCAGATGGTGTATCTGTACATCGTTCCACAATTCAGCACAATTTGCGCAAAGAACATCTGTATGGCAGGGTGATGAGAAAGAAACCCGTTCTGCACTCACGCCACAAACAGAGTCGCTTGTTGTATGCCAATGCTCATTTAGACAAGCCAGATTCATTTTGGAACAAAGTGCTTTGTAGTGATGAGACAAAAATGGAGTTATTTGGTCATAACAAAAAGCGCTTTGCATGGCGGAAGAAGAACACCGCATTCCAAGAAAGACACCTGCTACCTACTGTCAAATTTGGTGGAGGTTCCATCATGCTGTGCAGCTGTGTGGCTAGTTCAGGGACTGGGGTCCTTGTTAACGTCGAGGGTTGGATGAATTCAACCCAATATCAACAAATTCTTCAGGATAGTGTTCAAGCATCAGTGCACAAAGTTGAAGTTACGCAGGGGTTGGATATTCCAACAAGACACTGACCCAAAACACAGTTCGAAATCTACAAAGGCATTCATGCAGAGGGAGAAGTACAATGTTCTGGAATGGCCATCACAGTCCTCTGACTTGAATGTCATCGAAAATCTATGGGATGATTTCAAGCAGGCTGTCCATTCTCAGCAGCCATCACATTTAACTGAACTAGAGAGATTTTGTATGGAAGAATGGACAGAAATACCTCCATCCAGAATCCAGACACTCATCAAAGGCTATAGGAGGACAGCGTCTAGAGGCTGTTAAGTTTACAAAAGGAGGCTCAACTAAGTATTGATATCATATCTCTGTTGGGTTGCCCAAATGTATGCACCTGTCTAATTTTGTTATGATTCATATTGCATATCTTCTGTTAATCCAACTTAATGTCACTGCTGAAATACTACTATTTCCATAAGGCATGTCAGATATTAAAGGGAAGTTGGTACTTTGAAAGCTCAGCCAATGATAAACAAAAATCCAAAGAATTCAGAGGGGTTCCCACACTTTTTCATATGACAGTATATTCTGTTTGCAGTGGGACATTTGGACATGTTTGGTAGTATTTGTAAATGCAATGCAGCAGATAAGTGCTGCTCACTCTTTTTTCCCCTGCTTTGTGTGCTTTCTGTGAGGTAAGTATGCTGCTTCTGTAAGATCATTTTCCACCACAGCTTGTAAAGCTCTGCCTTGACCCAACATTTGCCAAGCAGGATTACTGATGTTTACACTCAGCCTTTGAATCGGATCCACAGTGACAAGAACAGAAAGCACTCTTTTATGGAATGAATGAGTGAAGTCAATAAAATGATTCGATATTCCAGGCAGCCATCCATTTACTGACCCTCTCTTTATCCATTTTTAGGGTACCAGAATTTGTCCCAAAAGCACTGAGCCTAAGGCAAGAAACAACCGTGAACATGGCACAAGTTGGCTTCAGAGGACGTTCACCTATACTGTATATGAAAAAAGGTAAAAATTGAACTTTTACAGGAAAGTTCTGCAGATGTTCTGTGAATTATGTACACTTGTGACAAGTAAAGAGTTATTCTGCAAAAGTTAGAAACATGGCATCATGGCTATGAAATACTGATCACAGCTGAAAGAAACAACAGAAGAGAAACATTATTTTGAATGTGATGCTCATCATCCATTGCTTAGTCCATTTTGAGAGCTCAAATTTTTAATCTTATGGTAGCAGGGAGCAGGAAACAATCCTGGATGGAATGCCATTTTGTCTCAACAAAGTCCTGCATCACCTCCTACTAGACCAATAAACACAAAATGCATGTCTTTGGAAAGATAACTGGAGTAAGTAGCCATAGAAAAGCTCATCAGACCTTTAGAAAAGGTGCACATTTAACACGTGGCCAACAGTCCCTGCTGCTGGGAGGCACCTGTGCTAACGACTGCAGTCATATGCTTTTCATTCTCATCACTTCATTTCTCTTTGGGGTATAAACATGTCCTGTGACTGACTGCCGCCCTGTCCAGGATTGGGTCCTGCCTTTTGCCTGATGTTGTTTGACAAAGATGAATGATCTGGCTGTTAATATTACATATGTTTACTGCAATTTATAAGCTAAATCTATATTGCATATGCCCCATATTTGTAAAGCTTTGGCAACTCTTCATGCCAGTGGAACACCAGTGAGTGTGATAAAAAGTGCAATGGTTAGGAGAGACATGTCACATGGCACATGCATCAGTGTGAGAAACAAGGAAAGGCTTAGTCAGCTGACCCTTTTCATCTGGCCTGGTGGATAGCAGCTCGTAATCTGGAGGCTGTGTCTCTTTTGTAAGATGCCCCTTATTTACTGGAAATTATTTCAATAACCTCTACTTACTGTAAGTATTTACCTGTAACGAAACCGGCTCCCCTTAAAGAAAAGGTTGCTGCTGGACACAGTTCGCACCTGGCTTGACTTTTCCAGCCTGCAAGAAGCAAAGCAGATCAGCCATCGGTTTCTGAAATGTAATTTGTGATTTCTGCCTTTGCTGATCACACTAAGCTAAGACAGTTGCTTTATGTATCATCTCTTAGGACTATTTCTGCTTTAAAGATTACATTTTTGGAGGTTTGTGCACACAGTCTTTGCCTTGGGTAAATCAAAAAAAAAAATACAGAAAATGAAGAAAAGTGACATCCATGAGCTGTCGTGGAGAAAATTAGCAATTGACAGGCAAAAGCTGATGAAAGTATTCAAGCAAATAAGATACACAACAGAGTGTGCAGCAAGGGGATGACATTGTGAAATTTAAAATAACTTAAGGATGTCTGATGTTTAGATTAGGAGATACCATTCCACCCAGGCCTGGTTCATCCTGAGTATCCCCTTGTCAAATATTATTCTTCAGAACACCCGCAGGGAAAATGTGCCCAACTGATAAAGAGAAAATAAAACTCCTCACTTAGAAACTTCTTAGGTGTGATACACGTACTAAACGGAGTGTGAGTGGGTGTGTGTCCTTGGACAGCACACAGGCTTGGGTGGTTGTTAGGCAGATGAAATTTAATCTAAGTTAACGCAGTGAAAAGTTAAGCAAAATGACACCTTTTATTGGCTAACTACAAAGATTACAATATGCAAGCTTTCGAGGCAACTCAGGCCCCTTAAATGTGTATGTGTGTGTGATGGGGTGGGGGGGGGGGGTCTGAATATTGAAGGTTCACCTTATGAGAAGGATTTAGGAGTCATAGTGGACTCTACACTATCAACTGTCAGACAGTGTTCAGAGGCCATTAAGAAGGCTAACAGAGTGACAGGTTATACAGCGCCCTGATGTGTGGAGTACAAGTCACAGGAGGTTCTGCTCAAGCTTTATAACACACTGGTGAGGCCTCATCTGGAGTACTGTGTGCAGGTTTGGTCTCTAGGCTACAAAAAAGACATAGCAGCACAAGAGAATGTCCGGAGAAGAGCAACTAGGCTGAGTCCAGGGCTACAGGGGATGAATTATAAAGAAAGATTTAAAGAGCTGAGACAATACAGTTTATGCAAAAGAAGATTAAGAGGTGACATGATAGAAGTGTTTAAAATTATGAAGGGAATTAGTCCAGTGGGTTGAGATTGTTATTTTAAAATGAGTTAAACTTAAGGAAAATTTCACACAAACATTAGGGAGTTTTTCTTTACTCAGAGAACCAAAGAAACATGGAATAAGTGACCAATCAGTGTGGTAGACAGTAGGACATTGGGGATCTTCAAAGATAGGACTGATGTTATTTTAGAAGAATTACGTGGACAGGACTGGCAAGCTTTGTTGGGCTGAATGGCCCATTCTTGTCCGGACTGTTCTAACGTTCTAATGTCGCTTTGTCCTGTAAAGGATCAGAATCTGGTTCGACATTGTTCTAGCCTTGTGTACAATGCACAGTCACCAGACATCCTGGGGCAGTCAGACAGACTGAGGTTTAGGTTGGGGAGCACGTGCTGATGACGATGAACCAGGTTGAGATGTCCCAAATATAACTGGAGCAGAAAACTAGAAATATTTTTAAAATGTAATTACACATACGAATCATTATAAACCACTGCCCCATCAATCTCACCCTACCATTTTGGATCCAGTTTACTTGCTTTTACATCACATTAACTAGTAATCATCAATCTACTCTATATATAAAATCCTAAGCCTAAAAGTGCAGAGATTTTATGTCACTTTTTTGTCATGCTTTAAATCGGCTTATTTTAAAACCTACATATATATGTTTGGTATCATTCTTTTCAGAATTTATCGAACTTTAATGTAGTGTTGTGAGATTCTCAGATTCTTATTCCGTGTTTAAATTATAAACTAAGACATATCAAGAACTCACGTCCCACAAGAAGAGATTTTGTGCCAAGAGATTTAACCAAAGACAAAGAGTAGGACAGCTGCTGTACAGACTTTTAAATGTTTGAAGCGCTGCACGAGAAGTAGATCAAGCGGCATGACAGCAGCAGCAAGCCAGCAGCTGATCGAGCAAAGAGGAGGTAAAAAAAAACTATTTGTTTCCCATTATATTACCATTTAAGAGGGGGTTTCGGAGGAGCGACTGCGTCTCCTAGGGGTGCGTTCAGCCCCCCTCTTCACAACATGAGCGGTGGAGATGCGAAGTGGCTGGCGCATACTGCAGGCCGGGGGGGTTGGGGGGTTGGCGAGCAAAGCAAGCAGGGGGAGAACCCTCTAGTTTCTATATACATTTAATTAATTAATTATATATATATATATATATATATATATATATATATATATATATATATAGTGTGATATGTGGCTGGCCTTTCATCCCAGCCAATACCCCCAGGCCGCCAGGTGGAGCCCTCCCTGCAGAATGGAGGTGCCCCGAATGCCAGCAGGGAATCCTAGACAATGTAGTTTTTATCCCCAGCCCTGTTGGATACCTTGGGGCTCGCTAGAAGGCGCTGCAGGGAGGAATAAAGACTATTTGCCTTACGTCCGAGTCACATGGACAAGGGGAACGATGTGCTTCCGGGGTGAAAAAAGAAGGATTTTTTTATCTGACCCGGAAGTGTTCCAGGTCACATAGAGAGAGGGTGAAACACTTCCGGGGTCAAGGACTATAAAAGGATTGTGGGAAATCCCAGATGGGGTGCTGAGCTGGGTGGTAGGGTGGCTAAGTGTCTGGGATTGTGGAGGATTGTGAATTATTGTAGTTTATTATTATTAATGGGTATTGTGGAGTGTAGGTGCTTTGTGCACATTATTATTAAAATAAATAACATTTTGGATTTTATCTGGTGTCTGACGTTTGGTCGAGGGTTCAAGGGGTCGACAGTGCCTCTATTATCACAATATATATATAATATATATATATATATAAACTAGGGGGCTCCGCCCCTTGCTCGCTTCGCTCGCCCAACCCCAGGTTTGGTTTACCGGATATACAATTTAAAGAGATTGTTATTTTCATGGGAATTGTTGCATATGCATTATTTTCACATTTACTTTAAAACTTTTGTAAAAACAATATTTGGAATTAACTTTTCTTCAAGATCGCATTGAATTTTGATTACCGTGTTTGGACTTACATCGTGACAACATAACATACTGTATAACTGGCTGTGAGTGAATATCGTTTCTTTCTCTTTAATAAATAAAACAACTTTCTCGAATGTGTGTTGTCACAGGAGGCTGGGGGCCAGACCCAGCCGAGACGCCTGGAAGGACTGGGAGGTGGTCTATACGTTCCCTGGGCCACGAGGTGGCAACCGCCCTGGATGATGAGGGGACCACAGGGATGGAGCAAGGAGGCTCGATCCCATTGGGGCCCGTGGCCACTGCCAGGGCACGCCCCGAGAGGAGTGAAGCCCGGGAGATCGACACTTCCTTCCTCCACCTTCCCAGGTGTGGCGGACCTTCCAGGGACGCCCGGAGTGCTTCCGGGTGCAAGGGCAGCACTTCCGCCACACCAGGATGTGCTGCCGGAATAGCGTCATCAAGCACCTGGAGCACATCCGGGTGGAAATAAAAGGGGCCGCCTCATTCCAATCAGAGAGCCAGAGTCGGGAGTGGGAGCTGATGGTGTTTGGAACCAGGCTCACAGTGTCCATGCTCTTTCTTCTTCACTTTGTTGTTGACGTGTCATCTAGAATGTATAAAATTATTGTCCTGATAAAATTTACAAGACCTGAGTGCAGGAAGTGTGTCTGACAAAAGCATTCACACGACTGAGATTAGATAACCGTGGTCTTGTTTCAAAATAGTTTTAAGTAGGGAGTGACTTGAAAGAATCTCATGTTAAAAGTCTCCATCTCATAGGACTTCATACCGCAACAACGTTTTTGGAATCTTAATTCTCACTGGCAACACGTTAGACGATCTACAAGTCTCAGACTTAAAGTTTAAATCCAAACAATATATTTGATCTCTTTTTGCTGTTCCGTTATTTCACCGATTAATTTCCATTTGTTTGTGCTAATGCGATCTTTCCTATCCTTTTTTTGAGACTTTGGAATTTTCGTACTTCCATTATCTCTAACCTGCTGTTCATGTGTACCACGTCAAAATTTTTGAATTCTTTACGACATTCTACTTTGTCATCTACTCTTTGTCCTTTATTTCTGGCCCCGGGCGTGGTTAAATCTCTTACCTGCAGGACGTATAACACTGCTCGCATTGTGAAGGAGGGGCTAAACGCAGGCTAAGGAGATGTGGTCAGATCAGCTGCTGTCATGCTGCTGCTGCTGGCGAGTTGTATGTTCTGCTTATTGCGCTGCATGTTGATCATTTAAAATCCAGTGCAGCAGCTGTCCTTTTGCCACTTCGTGTCTCTGCTACTGTGAAGGGGTGAGGCTATACGCACGCTAAGGAGATGCGGTTGGATCATCTGCTGGTTTGCTGCTGCAGCTGCCAGCGAGCTGCGCGTTCTGCTTGTCGCACTGCGCGTCGATCATTTACAAGCCTGTACAGCAGCTGTCCTTTTGTCTCACTGCCTTGTCTCGCATGATGTCAAAGTATCTTCCAAGAAGACAGCTGCTGTACAGATTACACCTCTGCAGAAAATTGAAGATTTAGTGATAGTGTTTTTTAATTCTTTGCATTACAATAGAAGTGGGCTTGATGTGCACATCCTGGAGAAAGAGAGCTGTAAACCCAGCATCATCACTTCTCATACAGTTACCTTCACTTTATTGCTAAAATCACAAGGATTTAAAGGACACTCCTTGCCCCCTAATGGTCTGCTTAATTGAGAATTTACTGCACATACAAAGTGATGATAAAATGTCTTTTTACAATGATTAGAAAGATGGAGGTAAAACAAGTGTTTAAAGATGAATGTTGCAAGATTGACTGTGATAATGGAGGATTGAAATACTAACTGATTAACTGCTTAAAACACAACCCATGTAGATGTACATGCTTGAAAATATTGAAAAAATGATTGTTTAGAGGTTACTTATTATACTTAAATGACTATATGATATGTTGACTGCAGTGGCCAGAACTGACCAATTCAATTGTGTTGCAGATTTTCAGAATACTCCATCCTCACAATCAGTAAAGCGGCCTGACAGATGGTCTGCTGGTCATCAACAAGAAAACTGAAGCTAGTGCCAGGAGAAGGCCACTTACTTGTAAAATGCCTGGTTTTCCACGCCACATTTCCACAGGTGTTTACAAGCCTCAGGAGTAGGAGCAAAATAGGTGAGAATGATCTTTTTGTCCTAAAAAGAAAAAGGGGTTCTGTTTCAGTGTTCTTAAAATGGTGCAATGGCTATAAAAAGCATTCTGAACACATTTTATTGTCCTACAATAAGGAATCTTACTACATTTTACTTGATGTAAAAGATATTGAAAGCTCTATGACCATGTAACGTGAAGTTTAAAAATGTATTTTGTAGTTGCAGCTACACTACTACAGCAGCCCTAGAACCCAATACAACTTTATACTGTATCTCTGGCCTTGCAGGAGAGACCTGCTGGAGTAGTTGGTTGCTCTTGCTCTCCAGCTGCTCAGCAGGAGCAACCCTCAGCCCCCTTGAGTGTCTGCCACACGCTGCTTTGCCAAGCTCACTTTTTCATTCTCCTGTACCAACTCTGACCAGTTCCTGCCCTTCTCTCTCCAGCTTTAACCTCCATCTCACTTTCTGTTCTCTCCTGTTTCCATTCCTTCTTTCTGTACCCCCCATGTTCCATGCAGGTTCCTCTTATGTGACGTATTTGGGCACTGTTGTGATACCTCTGAAGTGTGAATGGGGCACCTGTATGTATGTATTCGCGATCAGCCAAGCACACCAATCGACCCTGGAGTGAAGTGCGCTCACACACACCTGCACTTCCCAGGATGTGATTATTTATTTAAAAACTGCACTGTGTCACGGACCACTCATCACACACCTTCCACCTAAAGGATGCCAGTTGTACGGGAA
Organism: Erpetoichthys calabaricus; assembly: GCF_900747795.2. NCBI lineage: Eukaryota > Metazoa > Chordata > Cladistia > Polypteriformes > Polypteridae > Erpetoichthys > Erpetoichthys calabaricus. The sequence goes on along the minus strand of NC_041410.2, from coordinate 80,537,136 downwards.
GACTGCACAAGATATTACAAAGAATTCTAATCGTGTTTAAGAAAAGTTTTTCTTTGGCTAAAGGTTAGTTCCTGTTCTTTGACTATGAGGTTAGGTTATGTTTTGGTTTTGGTAGTAGGATTTTGTGTTTTTCTGATGAATATCATTTAGTCAGATGTTGTGTCATGCCAATCTCATGCTCCTGTTTTCTTTGATTTGACCTTTACTGTATAAATTCACATTTGGTTACACCAAAGCACAGAGAAACCCTGGAGGAGAGCCTGCTGTAGTCAGGAGACCTGGGGCTTGGAAAAAAAGTTCATTTTCTATGAGGACTGTGACCACAGCTTCAAGTTAAAACAATGGTGGAGTGACCAAAAGACTCCTGACTGTCATTTCTGAGAAGTGTGCCTTTACCAAATGCTAAATCAGGTGGTCAATACCTAATGAATTGGTGTCTATTTTATTTTCTATGGTAAAAATGTCCAGTTAAATAAATTAAGATTCCATACTCTTACATAAGAAAAACTGAATTCTTTTCTTTTCTCCATTTATTGTTCTACTTTTTGTTAGTCAATTAGAAAGGAAAAATAACGGTACTCACTTCTTTCTGGTTAGCATATATATGGAATGTCTTTCCTTCAAATTTCAACTTTGTTACTTCATTCCTGCACAGCACAGAAAAGACAGAAATACATACTGCAACATACAAAATACAAATATCAAGACCGGCCAAAGCCAAAAATGCTTAAAACCAATTCTCTATAAAGAACATAGTGGGGCAGCACATCTCCCTACAAAAGAAAAATTCTAACAAGGATCAGCACCATCTTAAAACGGAAAATGTCACATTTTGAGAAGTCAAGTTCCATCAATAATTAGGGAGAACAATAGTAAGACAGATAAATAGAGATAAATGGGAAAGCAGACAGGAAATTAAAAACAAGATAGAGACTATACTACATATTGTGAGGATAAATTAATTTGCTGCTGCACACAAATATTCCAGATGTACCCATCTTGTGGACTATATAAAGTAACTTGTTCAATGTCATGGGTGGCAGGTAGAAAAAGGAAAAAAAAAAGGAGCAACCAGCAGAGAGCTTTCATGGCCTACCTCATGCTATAGTGTTTACCTTCCGCCATTCTTGTCGTCAAAAACTGAAATAATGAGTTAGGACTCACTTGAGCTGCTCTTCATTTGCCTGTAATGTTCTTATGTTCATATGAATCTTGTCTTAAATGTAAGGATTATCTGAACTTCAACTTGAATTGGCAGTAGGTGAGACAGAAAGACAGAAAGAAAGAAAGAAAGAAAGAAAGAAAGAAAGAAAGAGAGAGAGAGAGAGAGAGAGAGAGAGAGAGAGAGAAAGAAAGAAAGAAAGAAAGAAAGAAAGAAAGAAAGAAAGAAAGAAAGAATGGTAGGTAAGCGATGAGTATCTTTCTTTCTAGAAATTAAAACAGTCCTTCTCCCATTAAAGTAACATAATATTCTTAAATTAACGCAGAGCTAGATTCCTGCAGTTGATGGTGCACACCAAGCTGGAGCAAAAAACATCACAGGGGCCCTTGACACACAACACCACACCAGTGCAAAGCGAGTTGCTATTTAACCCAACCTGTATGGCTTTAGGATGTAAAAAGAAAACTGAGACAGACACAAGGAAGATGTGTATAGCGATAACAACAACATGTAGGATACAAAACCACAGCACTGGACCTGTGTGGCAGCAGTGCTAACAACCACTGTGCAGTTATACCACTTCCATTATATATGCATTACTAATCCCCCAAAAGTTTATAAATAAATCAATCCCTTCTTTTAAAACACTGTTTAGTCAATGGTTTCAATACAATTATGCTTTGAGAGGATACACTGGAACGCATCTTACCACTTGAGAAAATGAATCCTTTTGTTACCTTGCAACACAACAAACCCAGATGGAGTGAAGGCCAGGAAAGCTGGGTTTCCTGAAACATCCTAAAAAAAAAAAAGAAAAGCCTTTAACATTTGTATGCAACATATGTGACATATCTGTCATTTGAGAGTCTCAATGGCAAACGTAGTTTGTCTAATGCATGTGGCATCTGCTCTCATCCACTCATAGAGGAGTGAACATCTATTGAGAAGTGCAGCACACAAAACCAAATCCATACAGCAAACACACAGAACTAACACACACTTAGGATCCCTTACTATTTAAGATCATAGTTTCATTTCTTTATTGCTCAAATACAAAACTTATATATTTTATATTTCACATGCTAAGGGAAACCTTGGAAACTCCCCAGAAGGGTCAAGCTTATCTGGCCTTCAAATGAGCAGGATGCTCAGGAGGCTGTAGATTGGGCAGCATGAACATTTACTGTAAATCTAATACATATGAGGCGTAGAGTTGGTAGATTATCCTAGAGGCTACAACTTCGACAACACTGTGTAGCAAGAGAAACTGTACCAGAAATGAAACTTTAAACTGGAATTGTTAAATTCAGTCAAATTACTTTCACTAAACTCAGTGGACGGCTCCAAAGGTTAACATCATTGAAATGACTCTTAAGCAGGTCTGACTGTTCTCAGGTGTAAATTTCCTAAGGTGCTCCTTGCTCCCTAACAGACCATGGACATAGTAGTATCATGCATATGGTGACATGTACTAGCATAGTCACACTTTACAATTCATAGGAAGGGAAGGCACGGCCTGCACAAGAAGACTATATGAGCAAAATAAACAGTGTAAGAGTTAAGTGTTTTTGTTTGTGTTTGTGTGCGTATCACTGTTTTTAAAAAGAAAAGCCTTTAATTACAGAACAGATAGTTACAGCAAGTGGCCATGGAAGTTTGTTACTCTTGCAAATGTGTGTTGTATACACTTAGAGAAAGCCACAAGTATCATGTGTGAAATGTTACAAGACTAAAAAGTTACGCAGTTTCTGTTCACAGTGACACCCAGCTCCTCCAAATCTTGGGTGATAATAAGACTATGAATGAAGCTGTCATTGTGCCAGCCCTGTACCCTTACAGTCCCCTACAGTAACAAGCTTGAAATGGTAATTTAAATAATGAGATCTTTGCTAACAAAGTGACTGACAGATTGGTGCCATGGAGGTAGCAGTGTCAACATTGTACTAGAAGTTAGTTATGAAAAAAATATATTTTTGCTTAAAGATTTGAATTTATTGATCTCCACTCATTGCAATTGCCCCTTATCTTGTCAAAGTTTTGGCAGTGATCAAAGGAATGACATATTGTACAAGTGAGTAAAATTAAGAAGGACATTGGGGTCAGTCTCTGTGAGACCAGGAGGAGTTTAATATTCTTGGTGCTCCTTAGAGTATAATGCAGGAGAGCCCGTTCATTTGGGCTCCCAGTTTTAGAGAGCCCCCTGGGCACATCTCATTGGGAAAGCTGGTGGGGTGTAACTGAGCATGGTCCATTATGCACGCTGGAAATATTACATCTATTAGTTGGGATAGGAGTGATGGGAAAGAGGAGGAGCTGGAGAATGCTGATATGGACAAAGCAGTTGGCCATTATCACTGGGAAAAGTGAGCCATGCTGTTGACGATCACATAAAGAATTAATAGCATAACAATATCAAACTGCTCAATCTGGTTGAGGGACACAGGGCCTGTTACCAGCCGTGACGGATATTGTGCCAGTCCATCACAGAGCCCATTCACTCATACATAGTGTTGCCAACTGTCCTCATTTTCCCGGACATGTCCTCATTTTTTAATGCACTATGGACTGTCTGGGAGGAATTTATACAATTTTGAAAATGTCTGGAATTATGGCTCCTAAAATTTGAAAATCTCCTTATCCTTATCATTGGTAAAAATTTGAAAGCCGCACACCAATCAGCATTTGCAGACGTAGTGCGCACACTTCACTTCCCTTCCGGTAGTAAACAGCGTAGATATTGGCAAGAATAGAAACAACCTTTCGAGTTCTTGGCTTTTGTCTGTCCAACTTGGCTTTTTCACTTCATCTTTTGAATTCAGCTTTATATTCTTGGCAACAGCTTATTATAAATGTTCCTTTCCTTAATTATTTGTAATCCTAATTCACCATAACTAAGTGAATTTATTCAAAATCGAAATTACAATTTCCCGTTTTGTATGTGAGACCTTATTTTTGATTCTTCTTTCAGCAGCTAGGTTAAACAAGAAATTTCATATATCCAGGTACAGTCTGTTCAGTTTTTCAGTGTGAGTAAATACTGCTTTGTTATATTTTAATGGAAAATATTATTATTACCACCAGTTGTTCCAAAATGGATTTATAATTGTAAATGAATGAGTCAACTATTAAAGTTCAGTCAATTAAAAAAATCGCACATTTTTTCTGTCAAATCAATGCAATATCTTTTTAGTTATCAGTTGATCAAGTAATAAGTCACTTCTTCAATTAATTTAATAATATTTACATAATTCTTTCATTTACATAAATTCAGAAAAGAAAAAAAGAAAGTGTAAGTTCACAGACTACCTGAACAACATATATCCTTGTTTTATCAGATTTATCAGATTATATCAGATTTACTGAGCAAAACATCTTCAGTGGAAAACTATAAAAGAATGTAGATAAATGCAAATAAACTAAATTGAAAAGAGTAAAATTATTTTTCATTTTACTCGAAGTGAATTTACTATGTGTATCATTTTTTACAGGTTTATGACAGTTAAGCTATCCAAATAAGTATGGAAGGAATGAAGTTTGTTAATTTAAGAGGCTTGACATATTCAAAATATTTAATGGCTTATTTGTTTGCCAGTGACTGTGATTGTGATCATCATATCATAATTATAGTAATAAACTGCTACTAAAGGTTTATTTCATTTTTAAAAAACAGGCAGTATTAGGGCATATTATGGCAGCATAGGGAAAGGCGTCCTCAAAAGTCTTCATTTTTCAACCCAAATGTCCTCATTTCCAGAGACAGAGAGTTGGTAGCCCTACTGACACACCAACACTGGACCAACCTGGAATCACCACTGAACCTAACCTGTACATCTGTGGAGATGAGGGAGGAAAGACCCATGCCAACAAACTCACATGGACCATGCCCAGGGGCGGGACTTGAACCCTTTACACAAGGTTCTTGAGTCAGTGGTGCTATTCACTACGCCACTCACAGAAAAAAAAACCAGATATTGTAAAAAATGCAACATGTCTAATTTTATTAATTTTAGGTTGTGTTTACACTTCTGTATACATCCATCATCTTGTTTCATTACACTGCTACAACGAGCTACAATGTGTGCCAAATATGCCAAATTTTTCATCCTTTGTTTCTGAGATGCTTGAAAAAAAAAATCCAGGAACAAAATACAAAAAAGTGTATTTTTGGTCTGTTTCAATATAATGGACAAGATAAATGAACAAAGACAATCAAATTATTTTAAGACAATGAATCTGCTCCACTGCATTCATTTCATTTAGAAAACATGATCGTCTAGTGAGCATGTAGACTTTTACAAGCTCATATAAATACCAAACGTCTGCCTCAATGCTCTTGCCTTGTTCCTTTTCTATAATCCATGGGCACTGCCCTCATTCCACCCCTCGACCTCTACTGCACTGCAGGCACAACTTCCTCTTTTAAACATAAGTCAGCCTTTAACATCTTCAGCTCCCTGCAGTTATAACATGTGGAGAACATAGGGAAGAAAATTACCTTACAGGGATGAGGGTCGACTCCGTAGGTCTCGAGGATTTGAGCTTTCTGCAAGAAGTTTAACTCGGACATCTCAGGAGTCTGTCCACTGTAAATAAATAAATAACATAAAATGGGTAATCAGATTCTTGGCAATGAATAGTAGAGTGGTAAACACAGAGTACATCTGCCTTTTTTTTGCACCTAACTATTCGATCATCAATAGCATTGTGTCCACAGATTTTAAAGTCCACAAGTGAATGGTGTATAGGTGTTCCACAGCGAGCATGAATAAAGATTTAAGTTACCTTACATTCAACTTGGCATTGGGTTTAAGGAGAAAGGGCATGAGTGTATCAGCATTTTAGTACGTGGCCATATCACAACTGTGTCTAGAATAAGTCACCACCTAAAATCCAGCCAAAGGTGGATCATTGATAACAGGGCCATAGAGAGGCTGGCAAGACATGTGCAGAGTACTAGATGGTCTGTTGTGATTCAGTCAGCTAACGCCTGAGTGGAGGAGTGATGCAGGACAGAACTTGTTGAACCCTGTCAAAGATGAAGTGTGATGGACAAAGCAGAATTCTTACTCCAATTAGTGAAAAACAACAAGGTCTAGTTGAAGTGGGCTGAAGGGAAAGACATTAGTTCTTATCTGATAAATCCCTCTGGCAAACCACCCATATATCCATCATGCAGGCTGTAAACAATTCTGGCTGATGGAAGTAGTGTCATGGCATAGTGTATATTTTTGGAATATATGCTGCATCCCTTGACAAGAGGAGGACAAGTTTTGAATGTCATAGCATATCTGCATCCCTCCATTGCAGCTGTGAACCCATTTGTGAATAACATAAAGCTCGGCCACAAGGAACATCAAGGTGAGCTATGGCATCCTCACTCCCTCAGAAACAATTCCCAAAATAGACCAAACACCAGCTAATCAGAAACAGTACTAGCCTCCTTTTTACCCAGACACTCAGAAATTGCTAAGTTGACTATCCTAGGAATTTCCGTTCACATGTGTCAAAACCACCTGGTAATCTCCTCGGCTAATAGCAGTTTGATGGCTGGGGACCCTGAAAACTGTGCAGCTTGGGTGGCAATCTGCTGTCATCTTTGCCAGATACATTGTTTCTGGTTTCATCACTCATAATTGCATTAACTGGTCAGGTAGTTTCAGTTCGCTTAATTAATATTCATTACAAAGACGTCTGGGTAATGTTCAGACACTAATCACCCAGGGCCAGATTAAGACCTTTAGAGGTCCTAAGCTCTTAAAAGATTTTGGTGTCCCCATATATATGAGCTGCACTCACTCTCAGTGGATGACTGAACGAGACAGCCAACATGGCCAAGACAAGAAAGATCACGTGAGCCTCAGTGGACCATGTGGCGCTTACCAGATTCTAATTTTGTTTTGATCCTAAGATTAATATAGATCATTAACCTCTATTATTAATTTTTTATTATTATTCTTATTATTGTATATATACAGTATGTATGTAATTTTTTTAATTTAATGTCAGATCCCCTTTTTGTGGAGCCTGGCTCAGCTGCACCATTTGAGGTTTTGCACTATACGATCCAAGGTAAATCCGTATATGGAAATTTCTGTGGGGTCCCCCTTCCCTTGATGCCGCACCGGCTTATTTTGGTTAATGGTTAATCCAGCCCTGCCTTATCCTGCAAGTATTTAAGAAATGGGTGAAAACTGCATTATTTAGGGGAAAACTCATGCAGATACAGATATTGACTAGGCCGAGATTCAAACCTCAGACTCTGCAGCCACGGGACAGCAGGACTAACTACTGTGCCCCGCAACAAGTGATATTCTGAAAATTTCCAGGAATTATACAAGATATTGACCTGGGAAGTAAGTGACTAGACTAAAGCTTTGCTTCACAGACTCTCGACCTGTGAATTTAAAGATAAATTCTTCGGGTAAATAGCATATGTGGAATATATGCTATTTTTGCTATATGCCCAGGGGCCTATGGTGTTGGCAAGATGGCCCTGGTCTACGTCAGCCCCAATCTCTTTAGCTGTATGCTTGGTGATCTGCTGGAGCTTTTAGAAGTTTTGGTTCGTCAGACCACTAAACCAGGCAATGAAGCTGAAAGTAATGACAGACTGGTTCACACTGTGATTAAATGACAACATGAGGACCTCGTCCACTTTAAAATAATATGATTTTAGGAGGAGAAATAAGCACAGATTATATTTACAGTATATGTTTTTAAGATTTTTATATTCAGTCACTATTTCTACCCACTATGCTCAGAACAATGAGGGGTGAACATGCGGATTTCTCTCTCTTAAAGTCAAATATCGTTTCGTTAGTTTTTTTGACATTCCGAGTCAACTTTTTCTCATGGTGAAAGGAAGACCAACTCACAGTTAGGTCAATGTATTAAAAACCATACCCTGTACTGCTCATTAATTTATTTTTAATGCAAATGATTTTACAGCTTTCCCCCTTGTGATCATCTAAATATACAGTATATATATTTACATATTTAAAAATTCATTACAGTACCATGTACAAAACATTATAGATTAACACAAATCAATATTCAACCCAGACTGAGTTTTGTCAATCACTTCATTGAAAAACTAGCCTACTGTGCTTACATTTTACAAAGCTTTGAAGACATCTGAGCCTTAGCTATACGCATATTTGCAAAGTGCTCAAGGCTGAGACCCATCCACCAGTTTTCCAAATCCAGATTTAGACTTCAGACAAGACCAAATTTTAGTGTACTGCACTAACACGCACAACATCCCTGCCTTAGAGCCACTAATTTAGTTAACATGCCTGTTTTGGGATTGCGGTACAAAAACCAGAATACTTGGATTAAAACTACCGCAGACATGGCTTCCACGCAGATGGGGTGGTTTGAACGGAGTCTCCATAGCTGTGAGGCAGAAACACCGACCACTGGGCTACTACGATTCCCTTTCGTCAGCATTTGATAAGCATCAGTGTTCTCATTTGCAGAGCTAACAAGAAATGTTTAATCTAGTCTAGCATTCAGTGTGCAATGACTAATTAGAATAATTCTGCATGCTACTGCAGTAGCTTTCAAAAACAAAAGGAAGCAACATTAACAATATAATTTAAAAGCAGCTTCCTAAGCTGTCGGTGAGGCTCTAAACTACTAGTTTAGTTTATCATTTCAAATTCCACCTTTGACTCTTTGATTTTACTTGCTTGTCCTTATGCTGTAGTAGCTGTGCATTATGCATTCAATTATATTATAGTGCCTTGATATAGTGTTCAGGATGGAAAGGTGGTACACAAAATAAAATTAACAGTGCACAACATTCCTTATAAAGCATACTCCTGCATAACAGCAATGGTTCATGGTCCCAAAGGAGTCGTATTCAAAAAAGAGACATACAGGATTGACAACTGGACCATTACTGAAATGATTAAATGTGCAATGACGATCACCATTTCCACCATGATGGGAACAGTACACTTTCAGCTGCAGCCATCCTTCATTAGTGCCAATTCACACAGTTTTTCAATTTCGTACATTTTAAGAATAAGGACTAATGAAAGCACAGAAGATAGCACTGCTCTTGGGCTCAGCTTTGTTTCCAAAAGGTGTAGTGTTTGCAAATTTTCCCTCCCTTTGGTTGACCTTAAGGTTTCAACTATTTGTTAACTGTTTGTAGCTAACTTCTTGATCAATATTTTATTTTCAACTAGCTGATTACCCAATGGCTTCGCTCACTGAGTGCAAGGGAAAAAAATAAAATGTAGTCTATAAGTTAAACAGTAAAACATTAACATTTAAGAAGTAAAGATATATTGAGCACTACTGGAGTGGTTTGGGGTAAACTACATTTTAAAGGCGCTATAACACAACAGGTAAGTAGTACTAATGGCAACTAAAATGTATTTGGATTATCTCTCGGTAGTAGATCCCTTGTGAAAGGCGCTACACGACTGCTGTGGTATAGAAATTACATTTTCTATGTGATCGTCCAAATTTCTGCCTGACAACCTTGCACTACATGCCTGTGATTTACTTCTTAAAATAATTCATCACAAAAGGAACCTTGAATGTTGTGGGGTTTTAGTGACCCGAACTCACCTTAAGGGACAGTAAGTAGTAGTGCAGGGTAATTTACAAACAGAGTCCTGTTTCGATGGTGCCAATTACACTCATTCGCAAAGATTTCCACTCTCCAAGAAGCCGACGGGGCACTTGAAGTGTCACAAACAGTTTGAGAAGAGAGGACGCTGCCCGAAACTGAGAAGCTCTCGACCCCGCGGAGCAACCTGACATTCCGCGCCTCCCAGCGTCCACTTTGTTCTCACGCACATTGTTTACAGCTCGCCGCAGTTAAAAAGTAGAAAGACGGCAAGCTGTTTTCCTCATCTCTTCTACTATCAAGTACTGCCAACTAAAAAAAAGTTACAATGTGGCAGTTTCTGCGACAGTCACGTGGACAAATAAATAAAACTTCTCTGTCAGAAAGCGCCTGGCGGCGGACGGCTCAGCGCTGTAGTCCAGACAGGAGAGCTGGGAGAGGACGACGCGGGGTGCACTTCTATGGGATAGATCGCGTGTTTGTGTTTACTTCTTTTCAATATCAGTAAAATAACTCTCACACAAATAATAACAATTCGTTAAGATGATATAAAAATGGCGTCCACAAACGAAGTGATTAGTTCCTGTATTATAATATATTCTGTGGTCATACATAATTTCCATATTGCGTGGTCATATGTAATTTCCGTTTCAAACACAAAAAGAATTTTATATATATAAATTTATGCAGGATGGTGGCTCAATAGTAGTGCTGCTGCCTCACAACAAGGAGACCAGGGTTTGCATCCCATGTCCTCCTGGTGTGGGTTTCACATGTTCTCCCTTTGTCTGCGTGGTGTTTGTTTCCTCTCACAGTCCCAAAACATGCAGGTTAGGTGGACTGGTGACACTGAATTGGTCCTAGTGTGTGCAAATGGGTTCACCCTCTGATGGCCTGGTGCCCTGTCCATAGGATTGTTCCTGCCTTGTGCCTTATGCATATTCGGGTAGGCTCCAGAACCCTGCTCAGGATTAAGCGGCCTTATGTTCAAGTTATTGGGATTTTGTATTAGAATACAATATAATATAAATGTATTTCTTGGATAGCTCAAAAGCACACAAGGATTGCCACAATGGGCTTTAACAGACCCTGTTTTTTGATAGTCCCCCAGCCTGGAAACACTCACAAAAAAAAGCCCTTGTAGGGAAAAAATGGAAGAAACCTTGGGAAAGGCAATTCAGAGAGAGACCCCCTTCCAGATAGGTTGGGTGTGCAGTGGGTATCAAAAAAATGGGGTAAATACAATACACAGAACAGAACACAACTAATCCTCAATACAATAGAACAACAGTAATAGTACAAGTTGTTTTTTTTTAAGTTTTTTATTTAAGCATTTTTACATATATGTCTTAGTATTAAAGTCTAAATTGGATATTTATACTATTCTTGATTGTGTTTTTCTCTGGTTAGCTAAAAAAGACAACAGACAAGACCCCCCTAGTCGACACATCATGGAGGTGATCATTAAGGACAGCACTGAGAACATCAGACAGTCCTGTACTGAATTTGCCCAACACTGCGTGGCGCCTGTGGCCTAACCAGAGTATTAACTACAATGGCGTTTCGCTTCACAGTGTTCTCTTTTAAGAAACACTGCTTGTGATTTTCTTAATTGTCTTCTGAAGTTCTGCCCAGACTCACAATTTAAGTTTCACTATAAAAAAACACGAACCATATAACCATAATATACTGTATAACAGAAATCTACAGTAGATGAATAAGACAAACAACCAAACAACTCCAGCATTAGTCTTTAGGATTATGAGCCCATGACATCAACATTTAAAATGGATATTAGGAAACGTAAAAAAACAAAAGGGGAACACCACTGTGGAAAATGTCAAGTATGAGCAATGGAGAGATTCTTCTAGCATTTTAGTAGCAACAGAATAACCGAGCAGGGGAGTAAGTGAAAGAAAAAATGAATGATGCAAAAATAAAATAATAAATACTCAATAATACAGTGTACCAAATACCAAACACCGAAACTATTCAGTGTAGAGAGGACCAGGAGAAGACACATCATGGATAAAAGAGGAATATTAACAGAGAGAATAGAGGACAGGACACTTAGGAACTTCAGGCCAAAAAGCTGAGACTGGAGGACAAACATTATTTGCAATATTGGCATACAGTTCAATTCTTCATATTTCATAAAACTTAACGGCACTAGAGAAGGCCCATTTCAAGAACTACTGGGAGTAAGCTATGGGGAAAGATTTAAAGAATTGACTCTTGTCAGGTTAAACAAATGGAAACTAAGAGGACAAGTGGCAGAAGTGCTGAAAATTATTAAAGCAATTAATAAAGTCAATCCCAGCTATTATTTTAATTGAGGAAAACTGTAAATTTTGCACTAATTTTTCAATGCTTTTTTTACACAGAGAAGCATATAAATGGGGTAAACTTCTAGGTAGGACAATAGACAGACCTTCAGAACTCACTGACTTCACGGACTTTAGGTGAATAGGAATTGATTGGCCTGTCTTTGTTCAAATTGTTCTTATTTTCTTATAATGTACTAGTTGATTACCCAGTGGCTTCGCTCACTGAGTGCAAGGGAAAAAAATAAAATGTAGTCTATAAGTTATTAAACAGTAAAACATTAACATTTAAGAAGTAAAAATATATTGAGCACAACTGGAGTGGTTTGGGGTAAACTACATTTTAAAGGCGCTATAACACAACAGGTAAGTAGTACTAACGGCAACTAAAATGTATTTGGATTATCTCTCGATAGTAGATCCCTTGTGATCCCGTGTGGTCATACGTAATTTCCGTTTCAAATGCGAAAAGAATTTTATATACTGTATATACCTAGATTAGAAAGTCAGAAAATGAATGAATGATTTTGTGCTGTGCAAATCTCTCCTATTTGTATCGTTGTGTGTCTGACGTCATAATCGCAGTAAATTAACATTTAAGGAGTGCAGTGATTTTGAAAGTCTGCAGGCTTTGTGTTCTACCATAGCAAAGTCTGAGAAAACTGCGATTGATTTGTCCTTAACTACACAGATGCCTGCAGTTACAGAAAGCCACCATTAGATGACAGTGCTAACACAGTCAGTTGTGTTCTGGGAGACTTTCCCAAACATGATTTCAAATTGTCAGCAAGTCACTGCTCAGACATCTTGGTAACAATGTCCACCTAAAGAGATTTAGACAGAGCTGTTATTACTGTCAAACCATCCAGCTGTGAATTCCTTTCCATTTCTTCCCACTCATCTGCACAGCCGCTCTAAAAACTGGTCATGTTGCTGCCATGAGAAAGAAACACAGGGGCTCCATTTTTTGTGGGGTCTTATCAAACCCTGTCACTCTCTTCTCTTCGATTATGTATGCATGTTCACTTTGCTGTTACATTGTGTCACTTCTTCACTTGTGTATTACCAGAATTCAGCTGTTGACTGAGAAACTGCCCTTTGATGAACTTTATTTCATTCTTCTCATGATAATAAGTGTAGAAAGAATTTCCATAATGCAAGAGAAAGTGATAAAATATTACTGGCACAACAACTAAAATAAATGTCCAATGCCTAAGAGCTCTGATTTCGTAGGAACTCATGCAGAGTTAAATATTCATGATATTCTCATTTAGGAGAGAATAATGGGTTGGAACTAGAAGATAATTGGACTTCTGAATAAAATAAAGATGTTGCAGCGCTCAGTCCTTTGCCAAGTCAGAGCTGCTCATAAATGACAGCCCACCGAATAATTACTTTAATAAATTGCAGCTCAGCTCATGATGAGTAACTCTCAGCATGTGAACATTTTGCATTTAAAAGGCTAACAATTGTTAAACTCTTTTCGCACCACACAAAGTGATATCCAAGAATCCATCCCAATACAGAAAAGTATAAAAAATGGCTTTAATGTGGGCATAGTAGCTGAATGACCTCTGACATACATGACTGAAGAGAGAATCCTCGAAGAGCAAACTACGAAAGATATGCTCTGTATTCCTGAAGACTCCAGTGGTGAGTGCAAGCAAACTCTTTAAAGATCCATGCATTGATTTTAAGAACCATCTGGGAGCTCACGTCACATAATCTCATTTTGGATTCTGTCAGTACTGATGAAGTTACAAAATTCTAATATGATGACCATGTGCCTTTTCATGATGGACTTTTATTATGCGTGAAAGACTTGCTTGTAAAGCTACACTATATGGTCAAAAGCACGTGGACACCCAACACTCCTCCAAATCATGAACTTCATCGTTAACAGGTACATAAAATCAAGCATGTATCCTTGCAATCTCCATTGACACGCACTGGTAGTAGAATGGGTCGGACGCAAGAGCTCCATAACTTTAAACATGGCACTGTTATAAGATGCCACCTTTGCCACAAATCAGTATGTGAAATGTCTGCTCTGCTAGATCTGCCCCAGTCAACTGTAAGTGCTACTATTGTGAATTGGAAGAGATGAGGAGCAACCACAGCTCCGCCATGAAGTGGTAGACCACACGAGTTCACAGAGCAGGGCCGCCAAGTGCTGAAGCACATAGCGCGTAAAAAAAAAAAAAACATCTGTGCTGCATCATTCACAACGGAGTTGCAAACTGCCTCTGGAAGAAACATCAGCACAAGAACTGTGCATCAGGAGCTTCATGAAGTGGATCTCCATGGCCAAACAGCTGCACAGAAGCCTAAGACCACTACGCGTAATGCCAAGCGTCTTCTGAAGGGTTGTAAAGTAAAGTGCCTTTGGACTCTGGGGCAGCAGAGATGTGTGCTCTGAACTGACGAATCACATTTCACTATCTGGCAGTCTGGACGAATCAGGGTTTGTCGCATGACACGAGAACACTACCTACTGGACTGTCTAATGCCTGTTGTAAAGTTTGGTGGAGAGGGGATAATGGTCTGGAGCTGTTTTTCAGGGTTCTTGCTAGGTCCCTCAGTTCCGGTAAAGGGTACTGTTAATGCTACAACACAGAAAGACTTTTTAGACAATCGTCCACATCCAACTTTGTGGCAATAGTTTGGGGAAGGCCAGTACACAAACCCAGATCCACAAAGACAATGAGGAAATCAAGCAGCCTGCACGGAGCCCCGACACAAATGTTATAGAATGCTGATTGTGAGTCAGGCCTTCTCGTTCAACACCAGTACCAGACCTTGACTGAATGGGCACAAATTCACACAATCTTGTGGAAAGCCTCCCCAGAAGAGTGGAGACTGGTATACCCACATAAACTCCATATTAATGCCCATAGTTTTGGAAGTCACTGGACGTGTGACTGACAAAAGCTTACTTCTGAGCCTCTGAAAATGGAGGGACTCTGTGAAAATTGACTGTAATTTCTGAAGGCTTACCTTTGTTAAACCCCTTAAATTAAAGCTGAAAGTCTACACGTCTGCCACATCTTGATTGCTTAATTTCATATTCATTGTGGTGCAATACAGTGAGAAAATTACAATAATTGCATCAATGTCCAAATACTTACGGACCTAACTGTAGGTGTGATGGTTAGGTGTCCACAGATTTTTTGACTATATAATGTAAATGGTAATATGAATACAGTTTAGGGTGTTTTTATGCTTAAAGAGTACTGCACAACATGTTGCAACAAAACAATAAATTAACATGTGCATAAATACATCTTACAAAAAGTCAAAGTCATCGGTCTTCTCAGTGCTATGTCGTTACTGACGTATTGAGCGGACTGTACAAATGGTGACAGCACTCGCTGGGTTTTTCCAACATCATAATCACAGTCCACTTCAGAGAACTTAATTTCATAGAAATACACATATTTTAATACAGAATAGCTTATTCACGTGTTCATGGAGAAATCCAACTGTTCTCATTTGACAGGTGCTATTCTATCCACGCTGCTGCCTCTGCCCACACCTTTGAGCGTGAGTAATGGCACCGGTGTAATCCCCACATTCAAGTGAGATGTAATGTAAAGACATCAGATTGTTATTAAAATGAGTATTCAGTTCCATAAATGTATTCACTAAAGATCAAAATTAGATTTTTTTTAATCGGTACTGTTATATTGTCTGTGAATTTAGTTTTTTAGCTAAACTGCATTAATTCTTTTTATACTAATTTGAATTCTCTCAGCTGAGATGGGCCTACTTTGCAGCTTGTCTCTAGCTAACTCCATCCTTAAGCTGCTCCTTACCCCATATTGTGCACAATCTGACTTCAAGGACATAGCAAGGAGACACAGCATTAGGATCAGCAGCAGCAGCAGCTCCCATTCTCCCTGCCCTCCCTTCAGATCCTGACTCACACATCTCGAAATTGTGAAGCCAGTAAGCCTTCAGATCATTTCTTTTACAAAAAAAGGGGTATGAGACACAATAGCGCTCCATGCTGGCTCATTACGGCATTACCATCTGAGCATAATTGTTTTCTTGTGACGCCTAAGGAAGCAATCGAAACTGTGGGGCATTCATCCCTCAAGCTTCTGTAATCAGCGCAGTTCACTGCCTGCGTTTATTATGCTAATCAACAGAAATGGAAGTCTACATTTTACGTGTTATAATTATCAGACCTGCGGGGGGGGGGGGGGTTGAGCATTTTAGGAAAGAGGAGTAGCATAGATAAAGAAGCAGTACACCCTGTGCTTGGCAGTAGTAGCTGAGGCGAAGGTCACCACGCTGTTTTGTATTTTTTTTAGTTGTTGTGAAGTACACATGGCCATTGTTACTATCTTATCTCCTCTTTTCAGGGCCTTTGGGAGATGCCATGTGTTTTATGCCTCCCTCATTGGTTTGCTCAAGCATCATTAGCCTCATATGCCTGCTGGGTGGGGTGTGGGTGATGTGGGAAGGGGAATGGGCCTTGATAGGGGGGCATCTTTTATCTAACTATATTTTTTTTCTTTTTTGAAAGTGCTGGCTGTTATCTGTTTTTCATTTTGTTGTTTGCTGGTTGTAGTTAATCTCCAATAATCTTCTCAATAATAAACTTAAGTGAATTATAGTACTAATACATTAATGAACAGGGTTGGGGGGGGGGTGAGTTTGAGTTAAATATGATGAGACATGAGAGAGTTTGCGTGTTCTCCATGTGTCTGCTTGGGTTTCCTCCAGCTGCTCTGGTTTCCTCCCACAGTCCAAAGACATGCAGGTTAGGCGAAACAGTGATCATGTGATGAGCTGGCGCCCTGTCCAGGGTTTGTTCCTGCCTTGCGTCCTATGCTAACTGAGATTGGCTCTAGCACCCGCCATAACCCTGTTCAGAACTAAGGAGGTTTGAAAATGACTAAGTACATTGTGTTTCTGCTTTTGTGCACTTCCTTTGAAGTGTTCTGATATCCATTATTAGTTTAAGCTTTGACATCAGCACAAAAAAACTGAAGTAATGTAAGCATGTTGCCTCCTTTCAGTAAGATAGATAGATAGATAGATAGATAGATAGATAGATAGATAGATAGATAGATAGATAGATAGATAGATAGATAGATAGATAGATAGATAGATAGATAGATAGATAGATAGATAGATAGATATCTATCTATCTATCTATCTATCTATCTATCTATCTATCTATCTATCTATCTATCTATCTATCTATCTATCTATCTATCTATCTATCTATCTATCTATCTATCTATCTATCTATCTATTATATAGTGCTCTTCAGATCTATCTATCTATCTATCTATACTGAATCATCCTTTTCAAAAGAATAATGTCTCATTATATTTAACTCAAACTCACCCCCCCCCCCCCCCCCCCCCAACCCTGTTCACTAATGTATTAGTACTATAATTCACTGAGTTTATTATTGAGAAGATTATTGGAGATTAACTACAACCAGCAAACAACAAAATGAAAAACAGATAACAGCCAGCACTTTCAAAAAATATAAGGCAGGTCCATTCCTGCTATGAGGCTCGGTTTCTCTGTGTAGCATTTTAATCCAGCACGGTGCATGCACGTCTTCAACGTTTTTTCACAGTACACCACTTCTTCCCAGTTTGCACCTCTCTCACAGACATCAAGTACCGGTGTAAGTATGTCACTATAATCATTTATGAAATGAGGCTCAGCCAGCCAGGAAGAAGATCAGCAACAAATACAAAAGCATCAAAGCGGATTTCGTTAGATTCCCACCCATCTGTCCATTTTCCTGCACACGTAATCCAATTCAGGGTCAAGGGGATCAAGTGGCTATGCCAACGGCAGTAGGCACAGCACTTGATGTGCCATTAGAGTGCAGCCCAAGTGATCTGCAACGGAAACGCTGATCACAATTCAGCCGCGCATTTCAAGCTGTAGTAGGTTTTCCATCTCAGCCGACGTGAAGTTATTTTGGATTTAGGTAAAGTATGTAGTATTTACTAGACAAAGCATGGAGTGACTGTTAGTGGACCGAGTTCATTTGAATTTTATACAAGTGAAAAGAAATATAAGATTGTTCAAATGTACAACCTGAAACATACTAGGCTGTCATTCTGAGCAGCACTAAACACCTCCTTCACACACACACTTTTAAACCCACAAGCTTTTTAGCAGTTTCATACTGCACTACATCATAGAAAGGCATGTCAAACAGATTTCCACAGCAATAAGAACACATTTAACAGAAACTAGAACACCTGAAAAGGTTTTTCTGATATAAACATGTCGCGTTCATTTTCAATGAATAACAAAACTAAATGCTCTCATGGTCATCTGGGCTACGTGCAATATACAATACAATACAGTTTATTTTTGTATAGCCCAAAATCACACAGGAAGTGTCGCAATGGGCTTTAACAGGCCCTGACTCTTGACAGCGATATGTGATATTACTGGCTCGTTTATTTAGGCAGTGGTTGCATTTTCAAGGTTAACACATCACTTGTTAAAAAACAAAAAACAACAAAAAAAACTCTCTATACAGGAGTCTTTGATCAAACATGACACCGAGTTTGAAATTTTTGTCATACATGCTGTTGTAGATCTAAGAGGCGGTTTAGTAATAGTCTGAAGAAACAAAGCTGCCTCTCGACATCTTCTCGTTCTATTTGAGTTATTTCATTTCACTGATTGGAATTACAAAGTAAATAGTCAAGGAGGCACAGGCCATAAAAGACTAAAGCAAGCAAAAAACAAATTCTACAGAGTTAAAAGAACATGTATGGGAACCCAAATTGAAGGTTCTGGGCTCCTGACTGCACTGACTCCTTTCTGTTCCTACATGTACTAAACATTTTTTTGGCTTTAAGACTTTTACTTTATCATCGCCAAATTGAGTGAGTCCACAAAAATGAAAATTAAGTTAATGTACAAAAACAAAGGGTGGCATCTGGCTGAAGCCATGCTGGGGCACACAAGCTGGAGCAATGATGTTGGTAATGATATTTACATGTACAGTAGGTAAAACTGCCAGATGACCTTGGAAACAAAAGTCCAGAACCTAACAATAGCACTAGCACTAACACTAGTGTGGGCAGGATCTACAGCCTGTTTACTGACTTTGATTTTTTGCTCCCCTTGTCTTCACATTTCATTTGTCTAGTTGTCAATCTGCCATTTTTTCCAGGATCCAAATTATTATATATATACACATACACTAAGGGGCTCCGCCTCCTGCTCACTTCGCTCGCCCACCCCCAGGTTTGGTTTACCGGATATACAATTTAAAAAGATTGTTACATATGCATTATTTTCACTTTTACTTTAAAACTTTTGTAAAAACAATACTTGTCCTTTATTTCTGGCCCCGGGTGTGGTTAAATCTTTCTCACAGGACGTATAACGCTGCTCGTGTTGTGAAGGGGGGGGGGGGGGCAGCTGAACGCATGCTAAGGAGATGCCGTCGGATCATCTGCTGTCTTTCTGTTGCTGCTGCTGGCGAGCTGCGTGTTCTTTTTGTCGCACTGCACGTCGATCATTTAAAAGCCTGTACAGCAGCTGTCCTTTTGCCACTTCGTGTCTCTACCGCTCGCATTGTGAAGGGGGGGCTGAACGCAAGCTAAGGAGTTGCAGTCGGATCATCTGCTGACTTGTTGCTGTTGGCGAGCTGCGTTTTCTGCTTGTCGCTGTTTGTGTCAATCATTTCAAAGCCTGTACAGCAGCTGTCCTATTGCCACTTCCCATCTCTGCTGCTCGCGTTGTGAAATGGGAGGGGAGGGATTATGGGGGATCATCTGCTGGCTTCCTGCTGCTGCTGCTGGCAAGCTGCGTGTTCTGCTTGTTGCTTGTTATTGTTTTAAGAGCTGGGAGCACATGATGTCTGTCTGCCAAAAGCATTCCAATTGCTTGGTTAGATGTCTGTGAACTTGTTTAAAATGTTGTCTCACTGCCTTGTCTCGCATGACGTTAAAGTGTCTCTCACGGGACGTCAAATTGTCTTCTGAGAAGATCATGTCTTGTCTCCCTAGTCTCCCCCCCCAGGATTTTTTTATAATAGGGATATTACATATACACACATATATATATATATATATATATATATATATATATATATATATATATATATTGTGGAATATGTCCCAGACACAGACAGGCCTCTTCACAATGCATTTCTCTGTCTTCTGACCGCCTCCACTCCTCTCCTCCAAGCTCTGTCCACTTCCACCCGACTCTAGCCATCGAATGGAGGGAGGTGGCCCCTTTTATACACACCCGGACATGCTCCAGGTGCCTCCCAATTAGCTTCAGCCAGCACTCCCAAGTGTGGCGGAAGTACCGGCTGCGCACCCGGAAGCACTCCGGGTGTCCCTGGTCTTCGTTCCCCCAGCACTTCCGGGTGTGGTGCAAGTGCTGAAGGCCAGGGCTCCTCAGGCATTGGGGCGCCACCTGGTAGTGACCATGGGCTCCTATAGGGTTGAGCTTCTAAGCTCTGTTCCTGTGGTCCCCAAAGCCACCAGGGCGGTCGCCACCTCGTGTTCTGGAGGAGGCGTAAGCCCTCCTCCGGTCCTCCTGGGCATCCCGGCTGGGTACCACCCCCAGCCACTCGCCACAATATATGTATATGTATACATACATATACATATATATTTTTTGCTACCATTTTCTTGTTTTAGAATTGCTTACTTGAAAATTTGCTGCAGCGGATACCAGACAGTCAAGTGTGCTAGCACGGATCATAACCAACGACAAACGATTCCTAACTATTAAGCCCAATGTGCAAACCAAAAAGGAGAAATGAGGAAATCCATCAAAGATTCTAAGCCTTAAAGTGCCATAACTTATTTTTATATAGTATCACCTAGCACTTGAATTGGGATTTTTTGAGTTCAAGGATTCTGTCAATTTTTACTCAGAATTCTCTCTTTTTTGTTTATGCAATGTCTTATATGTCATTTCAGATCCTTATCACCACCATTTCCTGTCATTAAATCCATTTCCCTGCTTATCTAAGGATGTGGTCTCAGAGGTTGAGACCTGTTTGTAACCAACACAACGGGATGGCTATTGGTTCGTTATCTGATCCGCGGATACCAAAACTTTATCAAAAAGCCTTGTTCTAAATATTCTCACATGTTTTGTTTGGTTCCGACCTCTTGAACGTTCTTTCAATGTTGATTTTGTGTCATGTCTTGGCTTCATGTTCTAGTGTGATTGTCCCTTTCTGTTTTTTCCTGGTTCTGCTCAAAACATTCACTAGTCAGTTCGCTGTCAGGACATAAAGTCTATCACACACACCACTACTGTGAAAGTTTTTTTTTGTTGTTGTTTATATTCCAAATCTTGGACAACACAAAAGTGCACAAAACTGGCCTTTATACTATCAAGATGGTGAAGTCATGTGCTGTGACTTCCTGCTGTCACATCGTAGACATGAAGATAGTATCTACAGTATATACAAACACAACCAAAAATGGTGACATCCACTTAAAAAGAAATTAGTGACATATCAAGACACAAGATATTGGTCATTCCAAATTTCCTTAAATCACCAAACAATTTCAATGGCATGATATTTCAAAGCCCCACCAACATAGAGAAAAGCTAAAATGCATTCCTATTCACAATGTTCTGCCAAATGATAGAAAATGGAAGTGAGCAAGGTAATGGGGTCAACAGAAGGGACACGCCAAAAGTTCAAGTTCAAAAACACCAAACAACAAACAAATGCACTAATTTAAAATGGTAATCAAAATTCTAAAAGTAAAGCTCAGAAACCAGTAGTTCTAAATAATCACTAAGAATTGAGTTTTGGGATATTCATAATCTTGGAGAACCAAGAAGTGCATGGGTCTGACTTTCATACCAACATGCACCATGTTGTCCATGCTTTGAAACCCACAAAAACAACACGGCCTTACAAGAAGATGCAGAAAAGTTTTAAAAGCAATAAAACAACCTCAGAGGAGACTGAGAATGAAATAAACAAATGGTCCATGGTGAATTCATTTTAAACTTGACTTTAAGACAGAGAACTCATAAAGAAAAACTACAAAATAACTAAATCATGAGCCAGACCAGTTTTGTCTAAATCAATTGCTTGCTTTGTATTTTGCAGCTCTGGGGTGTTTATACAGTATCTGCTTTTTAGGAGCCAGTTAGTTCAGGCAGGCGCTCGTGCTGACACTGTGGAGCCACTGGCATGAAGGACGTCCTGATGTGCTCATCCCTAAGAGCTGTGTTTTTTTAGCTCCCATTCCTCAGGTTAGTGTGAGTGCCTGTCAGGGATCTGAACAACAGATGACATTCTCTGGCTCTCCCTGCCGGCACTACAATCCAGACACCTCGATCAGAACATTCTGTACTTTCTGAAGATTTGCCCTTTTAATTATATGCCAGATGAGTTGTGACAAATGCTAGAACAAGGGAGTGATATACAAAGGGAAGAATAGAGCAAAGGTTTAAGAACAGACTAGAGAAAAATGTCACAAAATTAATTAACTCTGGAAAAGGATTAAAATCACATGTAACACATCTTGTCAGTGCATTTCCTTTAATGCTGAAGGCAATCAGAATGCAGACCCTCATTACCCAACAGCCAAACCTGCAGAGGAGCTAAAGCGTGACAACTAGTGGAAGCCATACACACCAACACACACTGGGCTTGCAGTTTAAGCTGGGCGCATGGGACTAGCATTTATTCTTTTAAATAAATAGCAGGTTACCAGTACTGCATTATGTTAGGGTTGTCAGCTGGCCATTAGCAATTTTTTTTTTTATATTTCACATTACAAAAATGGATTTATTTGAATAGAGTTTTAAGCAGATTTAAACGCCCAGTAGATATATATTCAGTTCTTTGTGAGGTACATGACACTAGGAAGAATCACTCAGTTTTCACAAGTATTTATTACAGTAGCCTTTTATTAATTGTGCTGGTTGTGGTCCTAAAGTTAAACAAGTAAAACATGTTAAATAGTTTGGTTTGTGGTAGATATAAAAGTTACAAAGTGAATTACCATCTGTATCCTCTTCTGGTTTTTATGACTATTTTAAAGTTTTTTTTATTTGATTACTGTGCTTTGTTGTAACTAAAGACTGACTTATAATTCACATACAGAAGAACTTTGGTTGGTCTGCACACATGTTCTGTGAATCTTTTGTTTTTCCTCATATTTCCTTTGTTAAAAGTATTTTAATCAATACAAAAATAAAAAAAAAATATTTCATTGTTGCATTCCATTATGATAATGCATATTTGTCACAGTGAAAATCAAAGTAATGTCGTTTGTGATTTGACAAGTGGACCCAAAGACTTTGTTTGCAATTAGCTGATGATGTTACACCGAGCCGTCTGTTCCTTTTTGTACCTTCCAGGTAGTCCTCTTATGTCGCCCTGATAACTTAGGTGTAAAATGAACACTCTTTATTTTAGTATGTTTCAGGACTCCAGCATATAAATACACGGTATTGTCATATTATAATGATTTTTGGAGTTCAAGAGCGGTGCTGTATGTGACGCTGTATTAGGATGTTCACACATGCCCTCCACGTGACAGCCTGGATATTATCACCGTGTGTCACTTACAGATTCTGTTTGGCTCTACCCAGACCAACTGAAGTTCAACTTCACATTAATATGGGTACCACCTGTCCTATCAGCAAGAAATTCACAATTACGCTACTAGCCAAGATAGCCAGTCCTCCTTTTGAGAACAAGGGTACCACCAATGCACAATGGAGCTTCCTCCACAGATCAGACCAAATTTAAAATTATCCAACCAAACACACCAATAGGCTGTTTATGGAAGCGCCGCTATGTCTTTTTTATAGCATGGTAACTATAATTGCACACAACACTTCAGAGGTTGTGTCACTAGTGTGTTACATAGTCTGAGCATAATATCCCTTGTTTTAGATTCAAGTTTTTACAACAGAATGTAAAATTTTATTTTCCTTTTAAAAGCTTCTGCCTATTACCTTTCCCGTGTCACACTTGTCAAAAAGCTACACTGCCACAAAATGAGGAGTTGTACAATTGGATAGATTGTGTAAATACTTTATATTATGCACCTATTTTACTGAAAGGAGGCAACATGCTTACATTACTTCAGTTTTTTGTGCTGATGTCAAAGCTTAAACTAATAATAGATATCAGAACACTACAAAGGAAGAGCACAAAAGCAGAAACACAATGTACTTAGTCATTTTCAAATCTCTTTAGTTCTGAACAGGTTTGTGGCGGGTGCTAGAGCCAATCTCAGTTAGCATAGGGCGCAAGGCAGGAACAAACCCTGGACAGGGCGCCAGCTCATCACATGATCACCGTTTCGCCTAACCTGCATGTCTTTGAACTGTGGGAGGAAACCAGAGCAGCTGGAGGAAACCCAAGCAGACACATGAAGAACACACAAACTCCAGATGTGAAATCTGTTCACCCACAATGCATTCATTCCAGAGCAATTTACCAAAAGCCACAAAACTGACAGAATGAGTGAACTATGAGAGGAAACCCCTGAATACACAAAGACAATGTGCAGTTTCCACAAAGAAAACATCCAACCCTGAATTAAACAGAATATCCAAGCGGCACTCTGGCCACTTGTATTACAGCCCAACAGGTCACCACTGGTTCAAAGATAACCACTTGAGTGGTCATCAGGTTCTTATTTAGCTATGTTCCTCATCTTCCAGATATCACAGCGTACTTACCTCAACTCTGTCTTGTGAATTTCTGCAATCCGCCTCTCCAGCTTTTCTGAGTGTTTCGGGAAAAACTGAAACTTTGAGCTGTAGCCCTCAGGATGCTTCCCAGGGTCATAGTCGCCTATTTCAGCTGTAGTACAAGGAACAAAAAAAAAAATCAAAAACTATGAAGGAAGGTAATCACATGTTGGATTACTGCCAAAAATAAAAACAATGTAACTTTCTAACAGTTATGGCATATGGATGCTGCATAAACAACATGATAACAAGTCTCCTTTAAGTTCACCAAAATGCCACAGGATAGATTCTCAGACAGCTCACCCCAAATTCTACATATGTCTAGCAAGCCTTGTGCTGCATTTCCATTTGAAATGGGGAGATGGAATTTTTGAGTTCCTTGTTGGAATTTTCAACTGCAATGCTCCCTTAAGTTGAACTCGGAAACTCTTGGTCTGTCAAGTCCAGGTTTGTCCGAGTTCAGATCATGACATCAATCCAAAACTTGAGAAAGCTGTAGTGTTATACTGTTGTGAAATAGTACGGCCCGGACACAGACAGGCAGACACGTTTCCAGCCATCACCACACGTTTATTTACACAATTATATTTACAAGTCACTAAGTGCACCGCCACCAACAAACCCCAACAGTCCTGTTGAGGCCACTTCTCTTTGTCCCGGCTTCTTCCCCAGCCGTCTCTCTCTCTCTCTCTCTCTCTCTCTCTCTCTTCTCACACACTTCAGGCCTTTCCTTGCTGCCTCCTCTCCGACCTCGTCCACCTCCTCACCCGACTCCAGCCTTGATTGAAGGGAGGCAGCCCCTTAAATAGGCAGGCGGCTGATGACCACACCCGGCCACCTGCCACACTGTTTATTAGTACTTCTGTCTATTTGTGTCTCGTTAAATCGGTCATCCACCCACTGTAAAAAATAAATCTTGCATGTGTGAAAAATAATAATAAAACATAGCTAATTATACGCAAAATAATCATTACTTTATTTAATAAAAATGGGTTTTACCCTTTTTATTGATTATTTAATTCTAATTCAATAAAAAAATTAAGAATAATGTTAACTTATTATTTTTCTTAAAATGTAAATATTTTGTATAACTTATTCTAAGTAAAAAAACTATACTGTGAATTGAACACATTTAAGTTAAGTTAAATGTAATGACACGACACTTCCTCTCACATCGATTTCTTGGTCTTTACAACAACGCATTCAGCTGTAACGCTTATCCATAATAAGAGCTATTTTACTACGAATGTGTAAGTATAAAGCATATTAATTCCATAATGAATAACTAGTATTTCATTTCGTATAGTTACAGACGTAAGCATTTGTTGTTTTCACGAAACCTTTCCCTTCATGTGGGAAACATGGTAGGCAAGGTAGCGTCTTTCTAACAACCTATCTCGTTGGTTTGCTTTAAAAAGCAAGCACATTTTTTTTTATCGTTTTAAACTTTTATTTTACACAGAAAAAGAAAATGACACTTTGAGATAAGTTTGAGAACGCTATGGTGTTTGTTCTAAACTACGACCTGTAAACAACATAAAAAGAAGTTTGCCTAACCGTCACGGTATTATTTGACATCTTATTTAAATTAGTGTTCTACATAGGTAATAAAATATTCTAATAAATTAAGTTTACTCAATATTGCAGTATATTAAATCTACTCAAAAATATTGCTTGTAATTTGTTGCCTTATTTTTTTTAAGTACTTTTAACGCGTTATTTTTTACAGTGCACAGTACTGCCCAACTTCTGTCTGTGGACATCCTGCTACAGTGTCTGGATATGTGAAATAGCACATAATGTGTTGCTATCAAGTGCTATTTATTCCAATGAACCAAGCACAGCAAAGGTTTTCCCAGATGTGCCCATATTGGTTTTCCGAACGTTTAACGTCAACTTGGGTGTGATGTCATTTCAAGCTCCGACATCCAGCTTCTGATTTAAATGGAGCTGCTAATAATGTTGAAGTTCTCTGATCTGTGTGTTCTCAGAAGTACAAACTCTAAAATCAGAACCCATAGCTGATCAGATCATATCAACCTAATTCAGAACTCAGGCAAAAAGGTACAAAACCTGGGTTTGAAGCAAATGACTCCACACAGATTATGTTTCTGAGCCGCTTGACCATACTTCAGTCAATGGCATTAAACTATGTGTTGTGCTTGTAGGCACAGGTCAAGAACGAGATCGTCAATCCAGTCAAAAGTAACTCCTCGTGTCAGCTTGAGTTTTGGGCTTCGACAGGCCCATACTGTACATACGTAACACATTAATAGTGCTATTGTAATCGATAGCAGGTGGGAATGCTCAGCCAAACCCCACTGAACTTTTAACACCATCTAGACATTAGCAAACTGCAGGGCAGTCCAGCAAAATCTTTTATCTGTTAATCATCGGTAGTCACATGGTGCAAAGTTCATAGTTCGGCATGAAGTTTGTGCATGTAAGCGGTTTAAGATGATTCCTTTTAATTCTTTGACATCTGCCCACGTTCAGACTTGAGGATTCTTGGCTTGCAGGTTTATGTTTTATATTTTAACTAGGGGGTTTGCCCCCTGCTCACTTTGCTCGCCAACCCCAACCCCGGGCTGCGCTATGCACCAGCCACTTCACATCTCTGCCGTTCGCGTTGTGAGGAGGGGGGCTGAATGCACACCAAAGAGATGCGGTCGCTCCTCCAAGACCCCCTGTAACAGTGATACAATGAGAAACACATAGTATTTTTTTAATACTATTTGGCTTGCTGCTGCTGCCATGCCACGTGATCTGCATTTCGTGCGGTGCTTCGAACATTTAAAAGCCTGTACAGCAGCTGTCCTTTTGTCTCACTGCCTTGTCTATCTTCTCCACCAGACATTCTCTGCTCCTGTTGGGGGTCCCGCTCCCGAGGCGCGCCCTTATGAAGAGGAAAATTTTCTATTCTTTTAATTGAGAGACGGAACTATCCCTTTCGAATACAGACGGAGCTCCATTCACTCCTGAAAAAGACTTATGTTTGTTTGAAGTGTTTGAATAACGTTTCTGTCTCTAAAATCTGTGGTGTATCGGTGCAACTCTATGACCCAAGCGTGACAGCGTATGTGGTTTTCACTTTCACCAAACAACAAATCTTTTAATTCTCGCAGATACGCCTCTTCATTAGGAAGAAACACTACTTTTCCCTGATGGCAACATGAATTAGATGATCTACAAGTCTCCGACTTAAAGTTTAAATCCAAGCAATATATTTAATCTCTTTTCACTGTTCCATTTATTTTACCGAGTAATAATTTCCGTTTGTTTGTGCTAATGCAATCTTTACTATCATTTTTTTGAGACTTTTGAATTTTCGTACTTCCATTATCTCTAACCTGCTATGCATGTGTATCGCGCCGTTTTTGAATTGTTTACGATGTTCTACTTTGTCATTTACTCTTTGTCTTTTATTTCCGGCCCCGGGCATGGTTAAATCACACAAAGTCTCGTCTCGTAGAACGTGAGTTCTTGATATTTTTTAGTTTATAATTTAAAAACAGAATAACAATCTGAAAATCTAACAACTTCACATTAACGTTCAATAAATTCTGAAAAGAATGATGCCAAACATATATATGTAGGTTTTAAAATAAGCCTGATTTAAATCGTGACAAAAATGTGACATAAAAAGTCACATAAAATCACTGCACTTTTAGGCTTAGGATTTTATACAGAGTAGATATAATTTGGTATTGGGGAGCAGAGTCATACAGTGGTTAGCACAGCTACTGACAAAACCAAAATCCCAAGTTTGAATCTTGCACTTGGTCACTGTCCTTAAATGTGTGAATATTCTCCCCACATTTTTAGAACAACCTACACAAGAACAGCCCATTCAGCCCAACAAATCTCACCAGTCATATCTTTTTAATTCTTCCAAAATAAAATCAAGTCTTAGTTTGAAGCACCCTAAAGTCCTGCTATCTACCTTGCTACTTGGTAGCTTATTCCATGTGTCTGTGGTTCTCTGTGTGAAGAAAAACTTCCAATTGTTTGTTGCTAAATTTCCCCTTAACAAGTTTCCAGCTGTGTCCCTGTGTTCTTGATGAACTCATCTTAAAGTAAGGATCTTGATCCACTGTGCAAATTCCCTTCATAATTTTGAACACTACAATCATGTCTCCTTTTTATATGTTTTCCTCTAGATCAGTGGTGTCAAACTCCGGTCCTAGAGGGCTGCAGTGACTGCAGGTTTTCATTCTAACCCTTTTCTTAATTGGTGAACAGTTTTTGTTGTTAAATAACTCCTGTTCCTTTCTTTTTACTTGACTTGTTTTTTAAGATTTGTTCCCCTGAATTTCTTCATTTCTTTCCTGAAACGGCACGCAAACAGAAATGAAATGTGAAGTGAGGGAGCCAACAGAAGACCAACTCAGTCAGGGGCTCAAACTCCATTCAATTTCACTCCAACCAGTTGCTTAATTATGAGCCGATTCTTGTTGTCAATTAAACTTGTTCTTTAATTCCATGGCTTGTTGCTGCTCTCATTGTGCAATAACATACATTTCCAAAATTATTGATTTACTCTTTTCTAAGAATACTATTAAAATGTTTTGTGGACCTGAGCAGATCAACATTCCTGAGACCGTCATCTTCATTTATTTTCAGATATTATGTGATGGACACAGTTTGCTGGTCATGTTTTGGCTCATTTTGTATCTCATTTATTGTTTGACTGTTAATTAAGGAAAAAGAAACAATTGAGAGGTCTGAGTTTTCAAGAGCAAGTCAATTAAAATGAGTTCAAAAGAAGTTAATTAGCAGCAAAAACAGGTCACTAATTAAGGAAAGGGTTAGAATGAAAACCTGCAGCTACTGCTGCCCTCCAGGACCGGAGTTTGAGACCTAGATTCCCTGTTTTACCTCTTACGTCCCATGTTGGTTTAATCTACAATTCCAAACCTATCCAGTATTAGCAAGAATAGACCCTGCAATACACTTGCCCAATGTCCAGGGATGTGTTCAGCGTTTATTGGGATAAGCTTTGCTGCTGTGCTCTCAAAATAGATTCAACAATTGTGAGAATGTCATGCTACTGTTTATGCCTCGCAGTAAGGAGTCCTGAGTTTGCTCCCAGAGTCCTCCCTGTGTGGAGTTTGCATGTTCTCCTTGTGTCTGTGTAGGTTTCCTCCGGGTGCTCAGGTTTCCTCCCACAGTCCAAAGACATTCAGGTCAAGTGAACTGGCGATGCTAAGCACCCCCATGGCCCTGGTCTGGATTAAATGAGCTAGAAAATGACGTGACGTGTTAAAGTTTAGAAGATACATTTTGGGCATATAGTATTGGATAGCTGTTAGTCAGCAATGTCTGCCTTTGGGTGTCCTGTATGTCAGGCCCTAGCAATGTTTAAACACATTTGTCTTCAGTTTATTTCACAGCACACAGCAAGTTCAATTGAATTCAGTTCATCTTTATATTGCACCCATCACTTCAGCACTTTAACAATTTAACAGGTAAAATTCAATTAACACATTACAAATGACTAATTACATACTGCATACACATAAAGCCATAGATTTGTTTAAACACACTGGAAAACAAAGCAGCTCCAAACTGATTGACATAAATGGAACCCATCAATGTCTCTCCATTAGCACACTTGTTGAACTGGGCCCACTTCACAAAGATGGAGGGGAACCCTAATCCCTAGAGGAAATAAACTTCTGCCGATCCATAGTAAGTTATAACAGACAAAGTTAAACTACATCCATCCTTTGCTCTTGTTCTACCAGGACAGAAGAAGGTGGCTCACAAGGTGAAGAACTTTGAGATGAGAGCAGAAATTGAGCCATAAACAGGCCAAGACCAAAACAAAAATAACATCAAAGCAGCAAAGTTCAAAACACGAACCAAAAATCAAAGTCGAAGTGACACATCAATGTCGAAATGCTGAATCAAAAAGTATTTTGCCTGGTTGTGGGTTGCTTCATTTTGGAAATGACCATTTTAAAAATTCTATTCATCCATCCTTCAATTATTTTTCCAGTTGATGCTTATCCTAGAAACACTGGGTATGAGGCAGGAATGAAATCTAAATGGGGTGCCAGCCCATCACACTCACACACACACCCGCACTCAGGACCCATTGCACTAGGCTGAAAGATGGCATTTCAGGGAGGGCAACAAAGAGGATGGCTGAATTGTGATTCACCAAAATAGAGTGACATCCATCCATCCATTTTCCAACCCGCTGAATCCGAACACAGGGTCACGGGGGTCTGCTGGAGCCAATCCCAGCCAACACAGGGCGCAAGGCAGGGAACCAATCCTGGGCAGGGTGCCAACCCACCGCAGTGAGTGACATGTGTTGTTCAACTTTATCGTAGAGCAGTCAGTTATTAGTTAGTGCTCCTGTTCTATGATATAACAACAATCAAGTGTTGCATGCTCAATTGTCACCTGTGAATGAGTGTCAGAAATGTGTGAGGGGCCAAACAGGCCATAAATCATATATTTCTGTGTGTAATCTATTGGTTTACGTGTGAACACTATTGGTTTATGAATATTTACTATCAGTTTGCGTGCATACTTAATTGGTTTGCGTGCGTACAATAATGGTTTCATTCATATGAACTATATTGGTTCATGTCTGTATATTATCGTTTTGTGCGTGAACTATATCTGTTTGTGCGTGCATACCACTGGTTTGCGCATGAACTATATTGATTTGCGTGTGTATATCACTAGTTCCAGTACATTTGTTATTGGTTTGCGTATGAACTATATTGGCTTATGTTCTGTGTTGCTCTAACAATGGATTTGCGTATGCACTATATTGGT
This sequence comes from Erpetoichthys calabaricus, assembly GCF_900747795.2. Lineage (NCBI taxonomy): Eukaryota > Metazoa > Chordata > Cladistia > Polypteriformes > Polypteridae > Erpetoichthys > Erpetoichthys calabaricus. The sequence goes on along the minus strand of NC_041410.2, from coordinate 80,505,566 downwards.
TTCATGCACGTCTTATACTGGTTTCATGTGGGTAACCTGTCGATTTTGCGCTTGAACTCTATTGGTTGTATGTGTGCACTATGTTGGTTTTGCGTATGAAACATATTGGTTATGTGTGCGCACCCTATCACAACTCTGTGTGTGAACTATATTGGTTGTTCACGTGATCTTCAGTGGAAATGGGCGGGGCAAGAAACAGGAACTCAAGGGCATGGAGTGTAAAGACAAGTGGCTAGGAGGCACATCTGCGTTTAAACGGCACTATATATTTTTACCGCACCATACGTTTGCAAAAGGACCTGGTGGTAATTATTAATATTTAACAGAATCTACCCTTGAATCTGTAATGAACACAAGTCTGAAGTTAGGTATGTATTTTGTCCGACTTCTTATTCAGTCCCATCCACATGCTTGCTTGCAACCTGCAGCTGTACTTGTTCACACAGTATTTGCAAAACTGTTACTTATTCTAAAGGCAAAATATTCAACATTTATGACTGACATCTTTATGCAACATAACATTTAGTTACTACTAGTTAGATTTATTATGCCCGACGACCCCGCACCGCGCCGCACAGGCAGGTGAAGTGACTTGCTCAGGGTCACACAGTGTCATTCTCAGGACTTGAACACACGAGCAACGGGTTGAAAGTGCAAAGCCCTAACCGCAATGCTTGTACATCTATAATGTGTATATTAATTGACTAAACATGTCAATTCTTTGAAAAGCTAAACATTTAACATTTAGGATCTGCATGGGTCAGTTACATCATATTGGGCCACCTTACCTTTCAGTTTTGTGAAAGGCAGATGCGTTTTCTTAAGATGCAGTAGAGTTTTGCTCTGCCCAGTGCGAGTATCAGGGTGAAACTGACAAAGTATTCCCACTTCAATATCAGATAAATGGGATTTACTGTGATATTTAATGGGCACTGTAAAGTGTTAAATGACGTTGGACCAACTTAATTTTCATAGTTTTGTGACATTGACATATATAAACTTGTCCAGGACAGATTCATTTGTTAAATTAGAGTTCAACAATTTTGACCTGTGCAGGACCAAAATGTGGAATATTTATTTTTTCAAATAATGAATCAGTCTGTAATGATGCCGATTAATGTACACGCTGTAGAATATTTTGTCTTGCTGTTATAATAGAATAAGAAGCTGGTTTACAAAAGCTGTGTGAATAAGTAGCTGACTGCAAGCTTATACTGGGAGTAGCTAGGAGTGAATAAAATGCCAGCCGAATGCGTACCTTAACTTCAGCCCTGTGATCATTTCAGAATTAAGTGAAAATACTGGTAAAAAGAATTACCACCAAGCCCTTTCACAAACATATAGTGACGTTTAAAAGTATTCAATCCCTTTAAAAGTCATCCTAATTTTCTGCATGACAAAAGATTTGTCCACATATTTATCCATTTGGTATTTTTAATGTGAACTCTTGTGCTGTAACAAAACGTTATCAAACTCCAAATAACTTAACTAAAGAAAAACTCCAAAGTGATTGTTTGCCTAAGTATTCAAGCCCAAGACATTCCTACTTTGTCAAGACCCTTTTTGCTGTAGTAACAGCCTTCATTCTTTTGGGGTATGTAAATATGGCCCAGTTCTGTACATTGCTCAGTCGATATTCTTCCCTATTCTTCTTGGCATTATTTCTAGGTACCCTCTATGTTGGTGGGATGGCATCTCTGAACAGTAGTTTTCAAACAGTGCCCCAGATTCTCAACAGGGTTAAGATCAGGGCTTTGACTTGGCCATTCCGAAACATTCACCTGTCTGTTTTTGAGCCATCCCAGTGTCACTTTGGTCTAATGCTGAGGGTCATTGTCATGATGAAAAATGAATCTCCTCCCAAGTTTTAAATTCATAGCAGACTGGAACGAGTTCTCCTGCAATATTGTGTGGTATTTGTCCCTTCATCCATTGTCCCTTCAACTCTGACAAGATTCTCAGTCCCAGCACATGAAAAACATCCCCATAGCAAGATGCTTCCACTTTTAAACTCTGAGTTCAAGTTCAAGTCCTGATAATGACACAATGTGACCATAAACAAGTCACTTCACCTGTCTGTGCGGCACGGGGGGCACTGGGCAAATCTAACCAGTAGTATCTAAATGTTGTATGTTGGATAAAGACGTCAGTAAATGTAGAATATTTTGCCTTCAGAATGAATAACTGGTTTCAAAAGTTGTGTGAAAAAGTAGTGTGGCTGGGTGCGAGCAAACATGATCCTGGAAGCAAATAAGAAGACGGCCGAATACGTACCTAACTTCAGCCTTGTGTTCATTACAGACTCAATGGTAGATTCTGTTAAATAGTAATAATTACCACCAAGTCCTTTCGCAAATGTATTGTGTGGAAAAAAAATATAGTGCCGTTTAAACGCAGATGCGTCTCCTAGTCACTTGTCTTTACACTCCATGACTCTACTGGCCCTTGAGTTCCTGTTTTTTGCCCCGCCAATTTCCACTGAAGATCACGTGAACAACCAATATAGCTCACACGCAGAACCTATATAGTTCATACACAGAGTTGCGATAGGGTGCGCACGCATAACCAATATGTTTGATACACGAAACCGACATAGTGCATACATGCAACCAATACAGTTCAAGCGCAAAATCGACAGGTTACCCGCATGAAACCAGTATAAGATGTGCATGAAACCAATATAGTGCATACGCAAATCCATTGTTAGACCGACACAGAACACAAGCCAATATAGTTCATACGCAAACCGATAACATGCAAGCGTAAACCAATGCAGTTCACTCACAAACCAATAACAAATTGTACTGGAACCAGTGATATACACACGCAAATCAATATAGTTCATATGCAAACCAGTGGTATGCACGTACAAATGGATATAGTTCACGCACAAACCGACACTATACGGACACGAACCAATATAGTTCATATGAATGAAACCAGAATTGTATGCACGCAAACCGATAGTAAATATTCATAAGCCAATAGTGTTCACACGTAAACCAATAGATTACACACAGAAGTATATGATTTATGGCCTGTTTGGCCCCTCATAGAAATGCACGTTCTTGTGGGTTCCTTGCTGTGGGCGGAGCGTTCATAATGGTGAATAACTCGTTTTAAGAGAATGGAGTTTGGACCTTGCAATGATCCATAGAAAAGGGCACGGTCTAGTATTGATTTCGGTGCAAGTTGTGAGGTTTGATTGACATTTTTGGGGGTTTGGGGAAGAAAGGGAACTGAATTGGATGCAACAAATGCTGCTTGTACTCGGCCCATCTCTGCTGCTGGCGATCCTGGCAGTAGTGCAGCAATTTTAACTGTGAAGCGGATCTGTTTTTTTTCAACTGTAGTGCAGGTGTTATCTGGGGACAAAGCTCATCAACTGTATTTCATAGCTTAGCGGCACCCATTGCTTCACGGGGGTCTCCAACCCTATAAGTCTGTTAATCACAGATCGCGTATCATTTCCTCGTGGCACTCAATGCTTCACGGGGATACCCCAACCCCTGGATCGTCAATCAACTGCCTACACTTCACGGGGGACACATTTATAACATTATTGAGATTTATAAAGGTAAATTGCTCAGTTTATATTTAAATTTTATGCACTGAGTTAAAAGCTTATTTTTTTTAGTTCAGTTTTTCACCCGCAATACTGTATGTGGATCAATTTGTAGTTCAAAAATTACAAATCTAACTTCTTCATCTACAAATGTGATATAACTTTTATGGAAGGTGCAAACATAAATCAAACATTATCTAGGGGCATAGCAAAGATTGGGAACCACTGAACTAAGGCAACAGAGTCACAAATCGACCCAAGCTGCACAACTCACACAGAAAACACACAAGTCTGTTTCTACAGCAGTGTGTTGAGACGTCAAGCAAAATGACACCTCTTATTGGCTAATTGGAGTTCAACTGGTCTGAAGAAGAGCCGCCTTGTAATCTGTTCAGTTAGCCAAAAAAAGGTGTCCTTTTTTTGTTTGACTTCTCATTGCATCCATAATGGCTAACGTGGTACAACATCCTACTATTACAGCAGTGTTATAAATGGTCCGTGGTGAATTGCGACTTTAAATAAATAATCACAACCTGGGAAGTGCAGGCTCCTTATGCGGGTGTGCACAAGCGCGCTTCGCTCTGGGGATGGTTGGGGGTGCTTGGCTGATCACGCGCACACGTGCGAATGCAAGTGTCAGTGAGGTGCCTCATTCTTACCTCGGAGGGAGCGGCGCCAATATAACAGGAGCCTGTGCGGCAGACAGGAACATAAAAGAAAAGAATAAAAGAGACAGAATAAATGAAAGTCATGGATGCTAAGAAAAGAAATGGTGGAATATGTGAAGGGAAGCAGGCAAATGGGAACGAGAGCCCCGTGAGATGAGCATGTGGCCAGTCGCTCAGGAGAGGGGGCAGAGGGGCCACTCCTGCTATGAATTTGTCTGAGCCAGAGTGACCCAGTGTTCCAGGAGGCTTCCATAGAAGCTCGACAGACTGTGGCAAGAGAGGGGGCAAGGAGCAAGGCTCCCTACAGAATCCAACAGACGGGCATCAGGAACCTGAGCTCGGTTAGAGGGTTGCCTGAAGCCTGCTGGTGGACGCCTCCTCGTGCTGAGGAATCCACTTAGGGTAAGTTGAGGAGATGTTGGTTTTAGGAAGAAGCACAGGGGATCGTGATTTTTAATGCAGGATGTTTGCCCTTGCTTGTAACCACATTTGTGTTGAAATATACAGTATTTATTGAACTTTTTAACCTCCACTGGACACAATTCTTTATTGGAACAAGTTGAAGCACTGCACTTTTTGAACCCCGTTTGGTTTGATGTTTTTTTTTATAAAAGCACTAAGCACTTTTACCCCTACCCCTTTCTAGTAGTGTGCGTCCTCATTTGCCAGGCTCATCTCAGTACGTGAATATGGACGGTTCGGGTTCAAGAGGCTCCGGGTCGCAACAGGACTGTCACACTGTGTTGGCACATTTCTGATGTACTAACCCCCCGTAATTAGTATTGTTTCATATCAATCAGCTATACCTTAGGGGTTTTCAATACAAATGGCCTTTGTAAAGAAGATCAAATTAGTGAGAGCACTATGGCGCACTGCTCAACCACAGACAATAAGCTAAGGTCAGAACCATTGGTCTGCTCAGAAAAGGACTAATCAAGCCAATGAGGCAACAAGTGCATTTTAAGACAACTTGATTTGTATTGACTGTTTAATTATTTCACTACAAATAAAAAAAATTACAAACAAGAAGAAACCCATTCGGTTCATCCAGGGACCTTGCTTGTCACAGTATATCATCAAGACATTTTTAAAAGCCTTCAGTGTATCCACTTCAACTTCATGACTCAGTAATTTGCTCCCCTTAATTTCTACCATAGCCCTTGAGGTGTTTCTCTATCTTGCTGAACGAATAACAAATTCCTCAGTAATAACATTATCACTGCATTTGAGGACTTTGTTAAGGGTGAGTTGTCTCCTTAGGAAGCATTGTTTTCTGGGTTTTCAATAAGGATTCGGCTGTTTGCAAAGAAACTGTTGATTTTGTAAGGCTGTGTGTCTCACAGGCTCAGGTTTTAGATTTGTTGAAAAGCACTTTTATGTTCTTTTGAATATGGTGCAGTGGTGTAGTGGTTAGCACTGGTTCTTCACAGCTCAATGAACCTACAGCCCCACCATCTTGCTCATGCGTCAACTGCATGGTAAGCATCCACTTGGCAGGAGGAACCAGCTGCCCTAACGCAAGCACCGAGACATGAACCCATGTGATATTCCATGTCCTCATGACAAAGCGGCCCACCTTGGAGCCAAGGCCTAATACAAAGCCCAAGGGTTGCCACAACAGCGAAAAAAACCTTTCAGACTTGTGCAGAAACGAGGTAGCCGCTACAAATGGGAGTAGGCATGGGGGAGTGGAGGGAAGGGGAGGGGAACAGACAGTCCCTTCGGGGGGGGCATGTATGTGTGTGGGCAGGGACCAGGCAAGGAAGAGGACGGCTTAAAACCACCATCCCCCTAGATGCCCACAAAACAAAGGAGACGTCAGCGAAGGGCGGTGACGATCTAGATATCCCTTGAGACACCACGTTCACACCTCTTCAGACCCCACATTCACACCTGTTCAAGATGGAAGATGAAAAGGAGAAGGCACATCCAGGCCTGCCTGTGTGAACAAGTCCTCAAACACAGAGGGCGCTGCAGCGACATCAGACAGCCTGCAGGACTGCTTCATGGTTTCGGGGAGCTTAATAAGGCTTCCTGCTAGCGGTAAAGGCTTGGGCGTCTGACACTACTGCTCTCACCCCACAGCAGCAACTGTCTAATTCCGAGCCTCGCCTGACATCTGTTGGAATGCAGGAAGTACTACAAGCAAAAGCGGCGTACAGGCACACATTGATTAATTAATCAATCAATCGATTAATTAATTAAATAAATAAATAAATCCTGTTCTGGTGAGCGTACAGGCACACATTGATTAATTAATTAATTAGATAATTAAATAAATAAATCAATCCTGCTCTGGTGAAAGTTTCTGTCCTTTCCCTCATAGTGACCAACCCCCAGCCAAGGCTGCTTGTCTGTTTTTAGACCAATAAAGGAGAAAGTGCACCGCTCCTGTAAATACTGCAATACCAGGTCGATGCGTGGAGTGGACGGAGCAAGCCCCTATTCCATCTCCCTGTTCCAAAAATCAATTTAATATATGGTCCCCAGATAGGGGACGTATCAGATATTAAACTGATTAGAACAGATTTTTTTTTGAAAAAATATACTTTATTTACATATATGTTTGGGTGATGTATATAAGACACAATCTAGTACAATTACAATCTATAACTAGCTACTAAATCAAATAGAAACGACTGTATTCAGCTGTAGTCTAATACAGTCTTACACTACCCCATTCCTATTACACCTTATTTACATATACATTGCTCATATATATGAAAAAAAAACTTTGATTTATAGACCAGCCACTACCTCTGTGGGGTTTGCATGCTCTTCCTGTGTTTGTGTGGGTCCTCCGTGGCTACCCAGAGAATGCCAACATGCATAAGCAGGTTTACAAAATGAATGACGGATGGGTATTATGTGGTAGTTTTGAATTTTGATGTTTTACTTTGACAAACTCCCATCACCCAATTGAGGACCTTGGACCATACCTTAAATTCATATATCACTGAGTCAGTTAGTGCTGGTCTTTCAAAGCTCCAGAGATCTAGGACTGAATCCTGGCTTGCTTTCCTCTAGTTTGACCAGTTTACATGTGTGTTGATCAATGCAGCACGACTGACTGAGGGTTGAGTCCAATGACAGTAACGTTAAAGGCTTCAGCTTTCTATTATGACACTGTAATGGAACAAGCAGGATTGATGTAGAATCAAAAGGAAGGGCATCATTGACCAACGCCTTTTCTTTTACCAGATACCAAAGTTCTGAGTTTCTGAAAATGGGGGCTGCTGGGCTGTGGTGCTAGTATCTCCGCAGCCTTACTGCGTCCATTCAGATATTTCGTTCATTATTCACTGTTCATTGGTTTTCATTACTAATTTCATGTTTATTATAAGGTCGTTTATGATGGGACATCATGCTAATGGACCTAAAAGACATTTTTTATAACATATTTCTTTAGTTGCTGCTCCCAGGGCTGTCTCCAGCCTTGTATCTGCAACTGCCAAAATTAAAGTCCAGGCCCCACCACATAAAGCAACAGAAAACAAAAGGATGGAGGGATAGATTTTTCTAAAGTGAATGCCATGTCAAAACTCATTATGTGTTGTAAGAGGAGGGTGCCCATAACTAGGATAACATCTCCAAGGCTATAAACAGCCAATGTACCAACAAACAGAAGAAACAGAAAAGAAGCAGAAAAACAGTTCAAAACAACACATCCATAGCCAGTCTGGTAACATCTCAACAGGTGTCAGTCTCTGCCGATCAGATACTGTGACCACCCCAAAGTACAATAAGCTCTCCTCTTCTTCAGCTCCCATCATTCCCTCTCTCTTTCTTTATCCTGGCCTCCTTTCCTTTATGCCAGCTAAGCCCTTTAGCCAGCAGTCTGGATTCAGGGGGCAGCCGGGTATGATGTCAGTATCTGCCACACCTGAAATTCCTTCCAGAGACAGAACCGACAAGATGTTTACAACAGTGATCCCTGGAACCCTTGAGCCTTTCATTACCTGAAAAAGACCATATCCTCATGGTAGCCACTGCTTTTCTTCTCAGCCTGGGATTGTCTCCTGACCCCTATCAGACAAGATGTCTTTTATTTTCAGTGCAGCCCTCCACAGCCTCTCTCTCTCGTTCTCTAACTCTCAAATTCCTTCTGTGTAGCCTTTCTGGGGACTCAACTGCAGTGTCAGGTCTTCTGTCCTGGTTCCTGCCCTATGCCATCCTTCCCTACCTTGGCTTACTCATTCACCTCACCAATCATTGTAAAACTATTGACATACAGTATATTGAATAACTGGAGTCATGAGGGTGAACAGCCCAGAGCCTCATCATGAGTCAATGGTGGGCTTTGAACCACAAGCCTTGTAGTTTATAGCATAATCACAAGGCCCCACTACCCATCTACATAAAATGAAGAAAAGGAGACTGATTAAGACCGGTTTGCTTGCATCTGAATGTGTTGGTCCGCCTACCAAAAGCACACAAGAGTAATTGAGAGCACATTTATCTCAACAGAGCTCTGACCTGTCACAGTCAGAAAAGCACAATAAGCACCTGTTACCAGCAGGAAATTTGTCTTGTCAAAACTCATTACCTTGCAGGATGTAGGCGGCCAGGATGGCAGCATCAGAGGTCTTGCACAAGAGTCGGCCATGGTATAAATCTCTCTTGATTTGTAGGAAGACTAAGTACCTAAACGAGAAACACACATTTAGTACAGATCTTATAGCGTGACAGCAAACTCTAAAGACACTGTCCACTTTCATTAATAACAGCCTTAACGAGAGACTTAAAAAATTAACATTCTTCATATATGGAAAAATCATACTGTGCTACCGTGGCCGCCACCACAGACTGCTCCATGACTAATATGTTCAGTACTCACTGCTGAGGCTTTTACTATCATGTTGTGGAACTTTGATAAAAGTTAAGGGTTACCACAATAATAAAAAGAAATAAAGAGACATTTGACATGGCCACCTCAGAAGAAGCGTCTGACAGGTAAGGTCCAATGTAAAGTCTGATCTGAATAGTTACTCACCTGGATTTAGAAAATTATAGCGGCCTTTAAATAACCACAATCTGCAATTCCACAACAGCCAGTACATATTCTACAGCATTCATCATCAGATAATCGTCAAATTGCTCCTCTCCAAGAAGAATTAAAGCACTATCTTCATGCCAGTCACAAAAACACTCATTTCTAAGGATATGCAATAGTCAGTATAACGGGAGCAAAAGCCAACAGAGGACACAGTGTGGCTCTGTGCTCCCCCAAGTCTCAATTCATTACACTCTTATTCACAGAAACAGTTAAAGATTTAGTCAGAAGTGTCCCTGAGAGGCACGTTATGGCAGAGAGTTAGGTAGTGACTTGTGTTAGCATTTCTGCAGTGCTTCACCCCTCTTTTAGTTTTTCTCTATTTTTCATTTTCTCCCTGATCCATTTAAATTTGGTTTTGTGTCTGTAGTTTTATTGGGGTCCTTTACACTCACTTTTCTATTCTTTTCAAAGCACTTTACATAGACAGTGGGCAACCACTTCAGGCACCACCAATGTGTACACTCAGACGTTTACATCCACTTTGGGTGAATTCTTTAAAAGTCACTTAATAAGCCCTCCACCGATTTTATACTAACAAACTATAAATTTAGAATACCGTATCTCCTTTGTGCAGGGCAGAAGTCATTTTTTCGAACAATGTTCACAGACCTCAGATTTTTTTGCTTTTTATTGACTATACCACAATTCCAGTGGGTCACATTTTGTTAACTGTTCTTTAAACGGCTTGGAAAATTCCAGAGAATGATGTGACACCTTTAGGCAATTAGACCATGAACTTCTGATAGCCAATTAGCCTAAGTGGAGTCAACATGCAGATGGATGTTAAAGAATTCATCGTTATGTGTATGTAAACTTCGGGCTTCACCTGTAGCTTCCACCTGGATGTACCAGTACGTTCATCACACATTAGCTATTAGGTGGTGAAGGGATGACAGATGCAGATAGCCAAAACGGGACAGGGGATGATCAAGGGGCCCTGCTGGGTAAGGGCACAGGGGTACACTGTACTTTCCTCAAAAGATGCCAAAGGATATTTTATAACCACAGAGACTCAGAACCTCAGGGTTTACATCTTGTCCACAGGACAGAACCCATTTTTACAGCACAGTGTCTCCATCACTGCGCTGGGCCATTGGGATCCATGCACAGACCACAGGGTAAGCACTCCCCCCCCCCCCCCCCCCCCCCCCCCCTTAGATTTTAGGTGGGTGACCTGTTCTGAAGTTGAAGTGCAGGTGTTATGGCTGTTGCCTTGTTACAAGTTACTCATCTCTCTGAAATACTATTAGTTCTGTTATTGCAGTGTGTCATGACTCTGCTTTTGCTTGTTTTAGCATTCGTTTGCTCACAGGTTGATGCGCTTGCTGCTTCCTGAGCGGCTCTTCTTTTTTTTTCTCCGTCCTAGCGGCCTGCTTCTTCTCTTCTTACGACGGCATCTTTTCGCTTTAAAACTGATTTAAATCAGTGTTTGTGTTGCAGTTACTTAGTACATTTTCCTTACAGCTAGCACTTAAGGCTCCAATCTGCCTCAAGAATGATTTAAAATATGAAGAGGTAGGGAGTTGCCGAAAGTTGATTCTACAATAAAATAAAAACAAAAAGAGGAATAACCTTGGAGGTCAATCATCACCCCGAAAGCGAATAGTAGACGTCACGCAGTTTCAGCTCAATAGATCAAACGGTTTTCGAGCTACAGGCGGTTTAAAATCCTGGACAAACAGACAGCCACGGTAGCGTATTATATAAGAAGATAGTTTTTGAGGTTTCCGAGGCCAAGGAATCTAGTGGTTACACTTTTGCTTCCTTGAGTTTTTAACATTGTTAAAAAATGGCTCATGTTCTCCCACAGAGCCATATTGTTTTCCTTATGCTGCAGACACCAAACCCCCTTTGCTTGTCTCTAGTGCAACATTTTTAATAAAGACGCCAGGGTCTTCCGAGATTGGATTAACAAAAGAAAACAGCTTTGTGTCACGTCACTTTATCATTAGATTTGAAATTACTGGGTACGACAGTTTTTATGACTTACTGCTCGTGTTTCTTGGCTCTGGTTACGTGTTCCCATTTTGGTTTATGGCACACACCGTGCTGTTCTTTTTCTATGATTCTGGCTGCAGATCCTGATCTTTGTTTATTTAATTCTAGTCTTCACACTTACGACCCCTGTGTGAGTTCTGACTCTCCATGCCATCATCGGATTCCATTCTGTGTCTCTCCCCAAACTGCTGTGGCCTTGCCTCTCTCTGCGTGACATATTCTTTAGTATCATTCACAGCATGCCTCACTAAATAGAACGGCTGAAAAGTAAGCATTTATCTGCCTGTATGTTTGGTTGTTTTGGACACTGTAAGTTCTGCTGAATCGTTGCTCTTATTCTTTGCATTTAATATAATCAGTTAGCTTGCTCAGGGAGATCCTTTGTTGCTTGACATTTCCTTTTCTGCTTAACTTATTACAGATTATGAGTTTCATAGCCTTAGTGTTTTGTTTGGTCGAGGTTCGGTTTCTCTAATTTCTAAATTTTTTTACTGTTTATAAAAGTATTATTACTTATATTTTGATTTATTAAATGAAATTACTTATAGCATTAAGTGGCACCTTTTTGTGTTTGGGAGTTATTTACCAGTTTGTCCTCCCATTTTGGACTAATCTTAACAAATGGTGGGCAGAATGGAGACCAGTTTTGTGAGAGATAAAAAGCGAAGGCAGGGTGAGAGAAAAGCATACTGTGTTGGTGGGCAACCATGTTCAAGTGCTATATTGTCAGACCCAGCGAAGCATCAGGTTTGTTGCTTTGCACTGTTTATTTGGTCCCTTGTGTTCTCCCTGTGTTCATCCCATTTACTGATCATACTCTTTGTATGATTTGGGGTTGGAAGGCCTACTAAGAGAGCTCCACTACCTGTTATTATACAGTGCATCCGGAAAGTATTCACAGCGCATCACTTTTTCCACATTTTGTTATGTCACAGCCTTATTCTAAAATGGATTAAATTCATTTTTTCCTCAGAATTCTACACACAACACCCCATAATGACAACGTGAAAAAAGTTTACTTGAGATTTTTGCAAATTTATTAAAAATAAAAGAATTGAGAAAGCACATGTACACAAGTATTCACAGCCTTTGCCATGAAGCGCAAAATTGAGCTCAGGTGCATCCTGTTTCCCCTGATCATCCTTGAGATGTTTCTGCAGCTTCATTGGAGTCCACCTGTGGTAAATTCAGTTGACTGGACATGATTTGGAAAGGCACACACCTGTCTATATAAGGTCCCACAGTTGACAGTTCATGTCAGAGCACAAACCAAGCATGAAGTCAAAGGAATTGTCTGTAGACCTCCGAGACAGGATTGTCTCGTGGCACAAATCTGGGGAAGGTTACAGAAAAATTTCTGCTGCTTTGAAGGTCCCAATGAGCACAGTGGCTTCCATCATCCATAAGTGGAAGAAGTTCAAAACCACCAGGACTCTTACTAGAGCTGGCCAGCCATCTAAACTGAGCGATCGGGGGAGAAGGGACTTAGTCAGGGAGGTGACCATGAACCCGATGGTCACTCTGTCAGAGCTCCAGAGGTCCTCTATGGAGAGACGAGAACCTTCCAGAAGGACAACCATCTCTGCAGCAATCCACCAATCAGGCCTGTATGGTACAGTGGCCAGACGGAAACCACTCCTTAGTAAAAGGCACATGGCAGCCCGCCTGGAGTTTGACAAAAGGCACCTGAAGGACTCTCAGACCATGAGAAAGAAGGTCTGAAGAGACAAAGATTGAACTCTTTGGTGTGAATGCCAGGCGTCACGTTTGGAGGAAACCAGGCACCGCTCATCACCAGGCCAATACCATCACTACAGTGAAGCATGGTGGTGGCAGCATCATGCTATGGGGATGTTTTTCAGCAGCAGGGATTAGGAGACTAGTCAGGATAAAGGGAAAGATGACTGCAGCAATGTACAGAGACATCCTGGATGAAAACCTGCTCCAGGACGCTCTTGACCTCAGACCGGGGCGACGGTTTATCTTTCAGCAGGACAACGACCCTAAGCACACAGCCAAGATATCAAAGGAGTGGCTTCAGGACAACTCTGTGAATGTCCTTGAGTGGCCCAGCCAGAGCCCAGACTTGAATCCGATTGAACATCTCTGGAGAGATCTTAAAATGGCTGTGCACCGACGCTTCCCATCCAACCTGATGGAGCTTGAGAGGTGCTGCAAAGAGGAATGGGCGAAACTGGCCAAGGATAGGTGTGCCAAGCTTGTGGCATCATATTCAAAAAGACTTGAGGCTGTAATTGCTGCCAAAGGTGCTTTGACAAAGTATTGAGCAAAGGCTGTGAATACTTATGTACATGGGATTTCTCAGTTTTTTTATTTTTTAATAAATTTGCAAAAACCTCAAGTAAACTTTTTTCACGTTGTCATTAAGGGGTGTTGTGTATAGAATTCTGAGGAAAAAAATGAATTTAATCCATTTTGGAATAAGGCTGTGACATAACAAAATGTGGAAAAAGTGATGCGCTGTGAATACTTTCCAAATGCACTGTATATCTAAAATATACTGTATATATCTAAAATGCTGTTGCCTCACAGCTCAGAAACCCTGGGGTCCCATCCTGGTTCAGATCACTCTCTGGGTGTAGTTTGTATGGCAAGGTAGGTCTTTCTCTGGTTACTTTACTTTGCCCTCCCACTGTCCCAAAAGCATATAGGTTAGGCTAACTGCTGCCTCTAGAGTATGGAGGAAGTTAATAAAGAGAATATCAGGAGGCCTTATGGAGGAATGGAATGAAGTTTAGGAGTCATTCAACAGTATGAAGGAGAAAGGAGAAGCTATAGAGGAAAAAAACAAGGATGGAAGTATTAGGGGGTGTACAGAAAAGAAGTCAAGAGGGAGTCATGTGAGAGGGCAGAACTACAAAATGACAGAGTCCTGAGAGCGTGGGGCAGAAGGGAATAAGAAGGGATTCAGGGAGAACAATGACAAAGTCAATGTAAGTGCAAAGGAGGGGAAATAAAGCAGAAAGACAAGGGGCAAAACACCCAAATGGTTAGGCCTACCTTGTTATCTCCTCTTTCAGAGCTGCAGGATCAGGAGGGTAAAACTTGACTCGAAAACACATGGTGAACGGCGGCTGGGCTATAGAGAAACACAAATAAAGCTGAGTCCATCTTTTCAATTTCCACAACTAAAAAAGTGATTTCTTGTGATATGAAATGTTAATGTACTAGTCAAAACTGAGTATTTGTTGTCCAAGGTCTAACTGGTGGCTGTTCAAGAACACTTAAGAAATAAATAAGTGGGCTCCCTCACAAACTGAGACCAAATGGAAACCTGTGAGAAGTTTTATTAATTCACACACTCACTAATCTTCAAGGTGTGAATTTAGTATTTGAATTAGGCCTACAACTCCTAACTATTTCAGTAATTGATTAGATGGTTAATTACTATGTTTGACTGATTCATTGGGTGGGAGTTTAAAAAATGCAAAATGTGAACAAAAATGCTAGTATTTTATGCAAAAATGAAAAATGTTTATTCTTTGCATGATGTTTTTATTCATAACTACAGTGCAAGTATGCTACACAATTAAATTTGACACAGATGTATATATAGCTAAAAGTCTGGTTACTAACTGTAATGTATGGTGTACATTTTCAGGGCTCTCGTCGACAAAAGTCGACATCAAAAGAGAGAAGGCTAAAGCCGTTGTTAAATGTCGATAAAAGGTGCTTCAAGTATATTGTTTGATTGTGTCCACTAGATGGCAGCCAAAACAGCCTTATTTACATCCTCTATCTTGACCACATCTAAAAACATGGTGAATGTTCATTAATAAAGTGATGTGTGTGATATGTGGCAAGCCAAGTAATTGATAACAAAGTTAATTAGCAATAATTATTTTCACCAATTATTACTGACAATATCAATTCTAGGTTTATGAAGTCATTATTTTCACATGAACAGAGTAGAGTGAAATTCTTGTTTATATGGAAGAAGATGATATGCTGTGGCAACCCCTAACGGGAGCAGCCGAAAGAAGAAGAAGAAGATGTGTTAATCAACATTTAGCTGTTGCAGCCCTGATTTGAATACATAATCAACTTAAGTGAATTGGCAAAATGAAGAATTCCCAAACATTTAACATCGGTGAAGCACTAAGTGAATGAAAACCTACCGCCACCGCCATAGCTCTTGAAGACCACACTTGGCCATCCCTCAGTACGCAGCTTGGACAAAGGAGTGAAAAATGGAGCAGATCATTGTACACTGGAGACGGTACTTACACTTCATTTGCTTCCCTATTGACTTCGTGAACTCCAGCCAATGCTGCAAGACAGAAGACAAAGGAGTCAGATCTTCCATTGGATACTCTGGCAAGTGTCAGACATTCTGTGCTGGCCAGGCACTTTCAGGTGGGCACGTTCAGATCGGATCCCTGACATTCTCTTGCATCTACAGGGTTTCTATGGTAACTCCTTGCATTTATTCATAAGGGGGGCTCGGGATATTTTCTTTTTGTATTCATCACTTGGAAAATGCAGGCCAATATGGAAATGCACACATGAATACACATTTATATTTATCAATGTGACAGTGGGCTTCATTCACAGTGACAATCAGCAATGTGTAAAGAAACACAGAAAGCTGTCTTAGCATCTTATGTCAAACAAAGCCTAAACACTTTATTTTATGTTGCACAGTGAATACTAAAAGCCCACAGATATACAAAAATTAACTGTGTCGGTAGTTGTACGCATGGGGTGCACACTGGCAGGTCGGATGACACCAGCGGCGTCGCACAATGAGTCAGTGATGGGAAATGAATTTACAACTTGGTGCGTTACAGTTCAGCACCTTCCTTCCCGCCACCCGGCCTAGTGCCTCAGTACATGACCAAGACCATGGGGGTCGGCTGAATTGTACTTATTAGGCACAGTTGATGCGTTGTGAGATGCCTCTCTGATGGCAGAGGAGAAGGCCTAACATCTGCCTAGGGGCCCAGCAGGTCATCCATGTCTGATGCATTATGACATCTGCTTTAATCTCTGACCTTCATAGTTGGGTTCTACCTTAAAGGAAAGAGAAATAAAACACAGAAAAAGGGAAGCAAAGAAATTAATAAAACAAAATGACTAAAAGAACATCCATCATACCAAAGTTGCTCCATTCAGTCAGGATCCCAGAGGTGCTTTCTCCTGTGCTTATCTGTAAGGTAGAGGCACACATGCAAGTGCACCGCCAGGGGCTGTGGACATCTCTCTACCAAGAGACACATGCTTCCTCATTGTCCAAGGTAAATATGTCAACCATATCCTGTTCCTACGTTATTAGACAAGAGCTGTCCAAAAATGTCCTCATCCTTAATCAGGATAATTAAAATAAAGAAAAATGTCTTCATTTTATTTGTCGCCTTTCACTATACAAAACTGTCCAACCATCAGTCTTCCAAAGCACTTATGCAGGTTGGTGTTCTTTGTGTGGGCAGAATCCACCTTGGCTGCAGATCTCTGAGCAGAGCACCACGTGATCATAGGCCATCATCATGGACACACTCGTGATTCACAGTATCATTCAGAGTAAGCCAGTTTAGAGTCACCAATTAACCCAGCATACATGTATTTGGGATGTCGGCAGAGAAAATAAAGTACCCAAAAAAAAACCGCCCAGACACACAGAGAATGTGCAAGAGATCAGCATCACATCAGAAGAGTTGTCCACTAAAGTAAGAGGGACGACTACGGTAACGTCTCTACTAACAGCACCACACCCACACTTTGGATATGCAGTTGCTCAACACCGGTGCCATTCCTTTGACTGTTTATATTTCACACAGAACACCTGCCTGCTGATTCAAGGAAACAAATCGAGCGTCCCGATGACAGAGCTTTCTCACTTGCTGTAAGCCTGCCGAGTTGAAATGAACATTTTAGAAGTGAGATCAGGGTTCACTTCACATTCTAACTGATTCCATGCACACCGCAGCACAGTTAAATTGGGAGGATCTAACATCTTGGCACTCTTTGCCATGTGAGGGTTTTACAATAGTGTCTCTATCAACCTCTTGGCAAGATATATAAAGCAACTTGCCCTCAGGACTCAGAATGTTTACACATGTCTGTATAGTGATAAGTGGAGTCCGGGGAAGAAAAAGACAGGCATCCTGAGAGGCAAGGCACACTTCAAGCCTTAACGTTGGCATGGACCTGGCCAGAGCTGACTGACACTTGAGGGCAGGAGCGCCACAATGCATAGTCAGAGTACCAGAGGAGCATATTCAGATAGCCGGGATGTTCAGTGAGGAATATGGATCCATTCTTTTAGGTGTTTAGGAGTTTATGAGATGCTCAAGTTAAACAACTTGGTAGGGGACAAAGGCTAATGGATAGACAGGGGCTATACAGTTCCCACTAAGACAGATGATTCCTTGGTGTTCAGGGACCACCAGTATGTAGTGTTATCTAGTTCTGAGGTGTGTCGTGATAACTGGATGTCACTTCAGAGTTGACCTCAAAGTACACTCGAGTAACAAGAATACAAATGACTCTCCTCTGTTAGGGGGCAGCGAGCTTAGAGTACAGGACAAAGTCTTCCTGGTAGAAAGAAAAGGTAGCTAGGGATAGATAGATAGATAGATAGATAGATAGATAGATAGATAGATAGATAGATAGATAGATAGATAGATAGATAGATAGATAGATAGATAGATAGATAGACAGACACATATACATACCTACACACACAATTGTTTCAAATTTCAAATCAAGCCATTGCTATTTCCCTAAAATTATGGTGACCTGAAATGAGGGGCCCATGTAGAAAATGTGTTGTTATTTCTACATTGTGTGACCAAAATGTATGTAAATGCCCTTAAATGAAAGTCTGCAATGTGCACTTTAATCACGTCTGAATTGTTTGATTTGTAATTTTCAACTGTGGAGCGGACGATTAAATCAATGAAAGATGTGTCTTGGTGCACACATTATGGAGGGCACTGTATAAACATACATACTGCATGTGCGGATCAGCATTCCCTGCCCCGTTGTGTGGCGCCTGAGTTACTCCTTTGTCATATTTTGTATTGGTAAGTAGATATCTTTAGTCATGAACTTTGGTATCTTTGAGCCAACGTCAGATTCAAGGGCCCCATTGGCCATTTATAACAGCAGAATTCCACCACTGGTAAGTCTGAGCGTGTGACAATAACCAGAGCTTAATAGAATCACTTTTGAATAACACAAGAGTGTTTTGAATTGACCTGTTGAGAAGGGCGCTATACGTAAGGTGAAATTCAACTTCTGACCTGGAGCCCTGTCCACCTGTCCCACCACATTGCTGAAAAGCAGTACCAGGATTGGGAGGCTTTGGGAAGCGAGTGTGTCTTTCGCATCCATGTAGCATAAAGGAAGCCCAAGAGGCATTGCTGTCAACCTGGGAAGCCGCCATCCTGACGCTGATGATGATGTGATGTTGGTTCAAACTCGGCTTGATGGGTTTGCTGGCTCTGACGATTACCGCTTTGATATGCAGCGTGACACTTCTTATTTACTGATATTCAATTTAAGAGGCTTCAGTCCCACTGGGAATGTTCCAGCAAATACATTTACATAAATTGCTTTTATTCTGTCGCATTCTGATGAATTTTAAATAAAACAGAAACATTGTCATAGGAAGTGATAGGTTATTACTATGTGAGCCATCGCGGTTTTCCTAATTTTAGCATCAGCGCAGCGTCTCTCATCGCTGTCAGCCCTTTACACCTCAGAGCCATAGTTAAGGGCCTTCAGGTGGACGACTGTGACACTCTCTAGTGCCACAGAGATGAAGCCGAATGCACAGCTTTGTGACACACTGGGGCAAATTCTGTACAACTGCACGGCCTTCACAGGCTGTGCATGGACCTTCAGTGACAGGAGATGGACAGTCAATATCCATTTTACCTTGCAGAACAAGCTATTAACTCGATGACACATCTCATTTCTGCCCACACACACACACCACCATCCCAGTGAAGCACACTTGGCACACTTTGACCCGTGAGGCCGTGCAGTGAGTTATTAAAATGCTGTCAGAGTTTCTTGCTCGCGTATCTTGGAAGAAAGCAGCAGAATGTGTGATGAAGGAGTCGCTTCTCGGAAGGCATCAGCAGGCGCCACCCTCTCAGTCCATTGATGCAAAGAATATTTATCAGCCTATACGGGCACCTACTCACAACATGGCGTAAGAAGCCAGTCCCAGCTTAAAGCCTGTCTGCCGTTGTCTAAAGAGGGTGGCTGCTGACATGGACTTTACAGTGCTGGCCACTTCGGGCTGTCCTGCTCTGCACAGAGTTGCTTTACTATGGATGTCAAGTACGGTCGATTATAGGTGGAAAGGGTAATAATCTGAGCCAGCTTTCTCCAAAGCAACCTGCAAAATATGGAAATGCTGCTCTATTTGCCTGCATACATGCATCACATAACAGTGGAGTGTTAGCACTGCTGCCCCATCACAGCTCCTCAGCCCAGGACTCTCTGAGTGTATGTTCCATGTTCTCCTTGCATCGTCGCAACATAAAGACATGTGTGTTGGGTTTATCGGCCAGGTTTGAGTGTGTGTGTCCCTACACCGGCTTGAGTCCTGCCATTATAGGCCCTGAACTGGATCGATGGGATTCCACAATGGACCAATATTTAGTTAGTTAGCTGGTAAATAATAATAAACAAAATCGACAAGTTTCTATTTGTATATAGAGATCAGCAGAAGCCGACACTAAAATTCGTTTTAGCAGGTGATTTTGCAAAACCCCAAACTTATTGAAGAGGGTTCTTTTTTTTTTGAGGTGTGAAACAAAGAAAATGACATCCTAAAGCCTCATTTACTCTTCCGTGTTGCTGTGTAAAGCATGTAATCACACCGGTAAAATCAATTCAGTTTATCACCACGGAGGAGCGCAGTACGTTTTTTAAAAACGTGACATGCTTTCCATGCAAAGACACCCCATTGGGTCCTTTACTGGGTTTTCTTCACAGAAATACTCAGAATGCACGGAAAGCCCCCGCTGCCTAACAGACCCTCTCCCCACTAGCTGAGGGTATGCAAACGTTCGGTGGATTTTATTTGTTCCACTAGAAATCTTTATTTAAATACTAAATGGTAGGCAGACACATGTGGAAATAATGCAAGAAAACATTTCCAGACAGGAACTAAACGTCTTTCTTCTGAAAGAAAGAAACAACACGATTTACTTTGAAAAGGTTCTTGTGAAGCGAAACCCTGAGCGTCGCTGGATCTTCGATTTCACGCTAACTGCTTTGCTCATCTCTACTGGTGATTTTATACAAGCTAACTTCTAAATCACAACCAGTGTGAGGGACTGAACTGGTAACCCTTAACCTTGCAGCTCCCAGTCAGCCACGCTGCCCCTGTAAGTAGTCCAGTGCCTTTGTGCACAGGTTGGATTGCACATATGATTGTAGAGTACCACCTGCACTTCACAACAGGTCATCCACACGTAGCTCAGCATGGTCAGGCCCGGCCAGTACTTGGATGCTAGGAAAAGCTTAAAGAGGAGTGGGTAAGGCCATTGGGGAGTGGATACCCTGGTGGTCTGTGTGTGGATCCCAATGGCCCAGTGCAGTGTTGGAGACACTGCTGTAAAAATTGGTGCCATCCTGTGGACGAGATGTAAACCCTGAGGTTTTGAGTCTCTGTGGTCATAAAATATCCCTGGGTGTCTTTTGAAAAAAGTAGGATGTACCCCCCCCCCCCCCCCCCCTGTCCCCTTTTGGCTATCTGTATCTGTCATCCCTTTACCACCTAATAGCTAATGTGTGATGAACGTACTGGCACATCCAGGTGGAAGCTGCAGGTGAAGCCCGAAGTTTACATACACATAAACGATGAATTCTTTAACATCCATCCACGTGTTGACTCCACTTAGGCTAATTGGCTATCAGAAGCTAATTGTCTAATTGCCTAAAGGCTTGACATCATTAATTTGAATTTCCAAGCTATTTAAAGGCACGGTTAACAAAGTGTGACCCACTGGAATTGTGGTATACTCAATAAAAAGTTGAACAATCTGTCTGTGAACATTGCTGGAAAAAATCCTATTGCCCTGCACAAAGTAGATGTCATAAATGATATGACAAATTTGTACTTTGTTAGTATTATCACACACGTGTGCTTGGGTGGCAGCTAAATGGACCAAAGGAAGTTAAGTCTATGCCAGGCCAGGGGGGTGGCGGGGTGCACCAGTCCTTTCTCTGTTATCCCTGCAGATCAAACACGGGAAATTCCACCTGATTTCAGACACGAAGACAGCATGACAACATCACATCCTAGCAGACACCTTAAAACCCAGACCACTTCCTGTTTTCATCAGTCAGTCAATGTTGTTCACAACTCTGCAACTTATTTTGCCTTTTACAGCCAGGGCTCAAGTATACGGGTGGCTCCCCCTAAACATTTTTCTGTTTGTCAAGGCTATTTATATCTTCTTCTTCTTCTTCTTTCGGCTGCTCCAGTTAGGGGTTGCCAAAGTAGATCATCTTCTTCCATATCTTTCTGTCTTCTGCATCTTGCTCTGTTACACCCGTCACCTGCATGTCCTCTCTCACCACATCCATAAACCTTCTCTTAGGCCTTCCTCTTTTCCTCTTACCTGGCAGCTCTATCCTTAGCATCCTTCTCCCAATACACCCAGCATCTCTCCTCTGCACATGTCCAAACCAACGCAATCTCACCTCTCTGACTTTGTCTCCCAACCGTCCAGCTTGAGCTGACTCTCTGATGTCCTCATTTCTAATCCTGTCCATCTTCGCCACACCCAATGCAAATCTTAGCATCTTTAACTCTGCCACCTCCAGCTCTGTCTCCTGTTTTCTGGTCAGTGCCACCATCTCCAACCCATATAACATAGCTGGTCTCACTACCATCCTGTAGATCTTCCCTTTCACTCTTGCTGATACCCGTCTGTCACAAATCACTCCTGACACTCTTCTCCACCCATTCCACCCTGCCTGCACTCATTTTTTCACTTCTCTTCCACAATCGCCATTACTCTTTACTGTTGATCCCAAGTATTTAAACTCATCCACCTTTGCCAGCTCTACTCCCTGCATCCTCCCCATTCCACTGACCTTCCTCTCATTCACACACATATCTTGTTCCTACTGACCTTCATTCCTCTCCTCTCTAGAGCATATCTCCACTTCTCCAGGGTCTCCTCAACCTGCTCCCTACTATCGCTACAAATCACAATCTCATCAGCAAACATCATAGTCCATGGGGACTCCTGTCTAATCTCGTCTGTCAACCTGTCCATCACCACTGCAAATAAGAAAGAGCTCAGAGCCGATCCCTGATGTAATACCACCTCCAACTTGAATACATCCGTCACTCCTACCACAGTTCTCACCACTGTCACACTTCCCTCGTACATATCCTGTACAACTCTTACGTACTTCTCTGCCACTCCTGACTTCCTCATACAATACCACAGCTCCTCTCAATGCACCCTGTCATATGTTTTCTCCAGGTCCACAAAGACGCAATGCAACTCCTTCTGGCCTTCTCTAAACTTCTCCATCAACATCCTCAGAGCAAACATTGCATCTGTGGTGCACTTTCCCAGTATGAAACCATACTGCTGCTCACTAATCATCATCTCCCTTCTCAACATGGCTTCCACTACTCTTTCCCATAACTTCACGCTGTGGCTCAACAATTTTATTCCCCTGTATTTACTAAAGTTCTGTACATCCCCCTTATTCTTAAATATTGGCACCAGTACACTTCTTCTTCACTCCTCAGGCATCCTCTCACTTTCCAAGATTCCATTAAAAAATCTGGTTAAAAACTCCACTGCCATCTCTCCTAAACATTTCCATGCTTCCACAGGTATGTTATCTGGACCAACGGCCTTTCCATTTTTCACCCTCTTCATAGCTGTCCTTACTTCATCCTTGCTAATCCGTTGCCAACCTCTTCCTCTGTATACTCTCCTGTATTTCCTCATTCCACCACCAGGTTTCCTTTTCCTCCTTCCTCTTTCCAGATGTCATGCCAAGCACCCTTCTTGCTGTCACCCTTACTACATCTGCTGTAGTTTCCCAGCTGTCTGGTAACTTTTCACTGCCACCCAGTTCATGTTTCACCTCCTCCCTGAACTCAACCTTGCAGTCTTCCTTTTTCAACTTCCACCATTTGATCCTTGGCTCTGCCCGCACTCTCTTCCTCTTCTTGATCTCCAACGTCATCCTACAGACCACCATCCTATGCTGATTAACTACACTTTCCCCTGCCACCACATTGCAGTCTTCAGTCTCCTTCACATCAACTCTTCTGCATATGATGTAATCTACCTGTGTGCATCTTCCTCCACTCTTGTACGTAACCCTATGTTCCTCCCTCTTCTTAAAATACATATTCACCACAGCCATGTCCATCCTTCTGGCAAAATCAACTATCCTATGACCTTCTTCATTCCTCTCCTTGACACCATACCTACCCATCACCTCCTCGTCTCCACTGTTCCCTTCACCAACATGCCCATTGAAATCTCCTCCAATCACCAGTTTCTGTCCCACTGTTCATCACTTCATCCAACTCACTCCAAATTTATATCACAGTATAAAATCTGTGGAGGGCTTATTAAGTGAGTTTTAAAGAATTCACCCAAAGTGGATGTAAACCTCTGAGTGTACACACTGGTGGTGCCTGAAGTGGTTGTGCTGAAAAATGGTGCCGTCCTTCAAAAGTGATGTTAACCCCAGGTCCTGAATCTCTGTGGTCATAGAAACTCCCTGGGCATCTTCAAAAAGAGTAATAGGGTGAGTCCCAATGTCCTGGATAAACTGCCAACCATGGGCCTGGTCACTCTGCTCCCCTAATCGTCCCCTGTCTCTAAATGGCTGTCACTAATAGCTAATGAGTGGTAAGCAGACTGGCGCAAGAATGGCTGCAATCACATTATCCAGGTGGATGTTACACATTGGTGGTGCTCCCCATAGATACTGTAAAGCACTCTGAGTATATTAGAAAATAACTATTACTGTAAATGTAATTAATAATAATAATTATTATTAAAGCTTTGGAGGAAGAATGGACCTTGGCACCACTCTAGTCTTTCATTCTTCTGTCACCATCACCCAGCTCATTGACTTATGAAGCTAAACTAACAGCACCAGACCAGGTGGTCATTGGTGGTGACTCAGTTGACCTGACCATGAAAAGCCATTGTCAATGAGTGGTCCAGATGAAACAAAGTTACACTGTATGACCTTTTCATTAAGGGACAAACACCGTTTAGAACAAACACTTTCACCTACTCCTTCATTCATCCATTTGATGAGGTCATGTCTCCAAAATGAAGGGTGTGAGAAGCTGCAGTCTACTCAGCAGCAGCAGGTGCAAGGCTGGAAATGACCGCAGACAGTGTGGACGGAAAGCTGACGTACCTGGAGGAAAGGCACACTCAGACACAGACAGACATGGAGACGCCACGCAGACAATGGCCAGGCTGAGACCTGAACCCCGGACTTCGAAGCTTCCTTTGGTGATGTCTTCAATGCTATGCTGCCTCAGTAAGTGACAGGCTTTATACAATCTTGTTGTGGCACCAAGATCCTTTGCAGGGCTTTTATTTAATTTGATACTGAATAAATAATGATAAAAACACAATTATGCAGTGTTTACAAGTGTAAGCAACAAGGCGTACCTAAAGTAAAAATAATATGAAACTCACATCGCAGCCTATGCACATTCATCAGCACTGCTGCAGATGAGACGCTCTAGCAGAGTAATTACGTCTGGAATAAGCCTGGCTGTCTGTTCAAACATGGCCACCAGTCCTTCTGTTGACACAGGGCATGGAGCAGCTATTTGAGTATCCTATAAAAATGTGCTAAATTTCACTCTCTTATGGATCTTGGGTGTTACTGAAGAAGAACTAAATTCCATCTAAACCAGCATAAGCAATGAGTGCTGATATCATGTAGACATGCAGATGCCACACACTATGTGACACTTGCACACAATTGTGCCTTGACACAATTCTCTACACTTTTATAGCAGCTTTTCATCTCTGATTGATTTTTTTTAGAATTCCCGTTTCATCTATAGATCCACTTTTGTACCCTGCTGTAACCACCAGGGGGTGCCACTGAGCCCCAAACCCAAGACACAGTAATACCCGACACGTCACAGGGATAAAATAAAAAGATATTTATTCACCCAAAGCACATCTCTACAATCACCCTTCCAAAGATTAGCCACAAATATATGACACCAAACACGTCCTCCCATTGAGTGTTGCCCAGTCCCTCCCGGGCAGCGGGCTCCTCTTAAACTGAACACCGTGTATCCCTGAAAGCACTTCTGGGATATAAAGACAGTAGGGAGGTTCTTACAGCGCCCTCTATCGGCACCTAGGAAACCCAAAAGGGTTAAACTTCTGGACTCCAACTCCCAAGCACCGCTGTGGGAGTCCCGTCTGGGTTGCCACACCAGGACCACTGTCACCTGCTGTATGGGGGATGGAACCACTCCCAAACTCCATCCATTATATTACACTGGCTGGGCACAAATTTATCTTTTCATCCAGCCAGCCAATCCGTCTGTCTTTCTGCTCTAGCCTCCCGTCCGGGTAATAAACCATGCTCCTTCCCAGCCAGAATGCCTGTTCTCCTCCTACATTGCTTATTCCAGTTCAGGTTTGCAAAGTGCGGGGCCCTATCCTGGCAACACTAAGGAGAGAACAGGAATTAACACAGGCGGAGTGCCAGTCCATCATGGGGCCAATCTGCCCAACACAATAACAGTTCAGAACAAACTCCATACACAGGCCATGATTTAAAGCAAGTCTCCTGGCTTAGCCATTTTACAGTGCATCCGGAAAGTATTCACAGCGCATCACTTTTTCCACATTTTGTTATGTTACAGCTTTATTCCAAAATGGATAAAATTCATTTTTTTCCTCAGAATTCTACACACAACACCCCATAATGACAACGTGAAAAAAGTTTACTTGAGGTTTTTGCAAATTTATTAAAAATAAAAAAATTGAGAAATTGAGCTCAGGTGCATCCTGTTTCCCCTGATCATCCTTGAGATGTTTCTGCAGCTTCATTGGAGTCCACCTGTGGTAAATTCAGTTGATTGGACATGATTTGGAAAGGCACACACCTGTCTATATAAGGTCCTACAGTTGACAGTTCATGTCAGAGCACAAACCAAGCATGAAGTCAAAGGAATTGTCTGTAGACCTCCGAGACAGGATTGTCTCGAGGCACAAATCTGGGGAAGGTTACAGAAAATTTTCTGCTGCTTTGAAGGTTCCAATGAGCACAGTGGCCTCCATCATCCGTAAGTGGAAGAAGTTTGAAACCACCAGGACTCTTCCTAGATCTGGCCGGCCATCTAAACTGAATGATCGGGGGAGAAGGGCCTTAGTCAGGGAGGTGACCAAGAACCCGATGGTCACTCTGTCAGAGCTCCAGAGGTCCTCTGTGGAGAGAGGAGAACCTTCCAGAAGGACAACCATCTCTGCAGCAATCCACCAATCAGGCCTGTATGGTAGAGTGGCCAGACGGAAGCCACTCCTTAGTAAAAGGCACATGGCAGCCCACCTGGAGTTTGCCAAAAGGCACCTGAAGGACTCTCAGACCATGAGAAAGAAAATTCTCTGGTCTGATGAGACAAAGATTGAACTCTTTGGTGTGAATGCCAAGTGTCACGTTTGGAGGAAACCTGGCACCATCCCTACAGTGAAGCATGGTGGTGGCAGCATCATGCTGTGGGGATGTTTTTCAGCGGCAGGAACTGGGAGACTAGTTAGGATAAAGAGAAAGATGACTGCAGCAATGTACAGAGACAACCTGGATGAAAACCTGCTCCAGAGCGCTCTTGACCTCAGACTGGGGCGACGGTTCATCTTTCAGCAGGACAACGACCCTAAGCACACAGCCAAGATATCAAAGGAGTGGCTTCAGGACAACTCTGTGAATGTCCTTGAGTGGCCCAGCCAGAGCCCAGACTTGAATCCGATGGAACATCTCTGGAGAGATCTTAAAATGGCTGTGCACCGACGCTTCCCATCCAACCTCATGGATCTTGAGAGGTGCTGCAAAGAGGACATGGGCGAAACTGGCCAAGGATAGGTGTGCCAAGCTTGTGGCATCATATTCAACAAGACTTGAGGCTGTAATTGCTGCCAAAGGTGCATCGACAAAGTATTGAGCAAAGGCTGTGAATACTTATGTACATGGGATTTCTCAGTTTTTTGATTTTTAATAAATTTGCAAAAAACCTCAAGTAAACTTTTTTCATGTTGTCATTATGGGGTGTTGTGTGCAGAATTCTGAGGGAAAAAATGAATTTAATCTATTTTAGAATAAAGCTGTGACATAACAAAATGTGGAAAAAGTGATGCGCTGTGAATACTTTCTGGATGCACTGTATAAAAATCATGGAGCCAGTAGTGAAGAGAAGAAGCAGGGATCAAGTGAAAGTCAGCAAAGTTCAGTTGGGTTTCATGCCTGTGAAGAGAACACCAGATGTCACCTTTGTTGTTCAGCCAAAGAAAAGCATGATGTGTTTGTAGAACTGGAGAAGGTGTTTGACAGGATGCCAGGAGAGGTGAGAACATTAGGTGTGGGTGAATGTTTAGTGTCTCCAGTAATGTCAATATGTGAGGAAGCACGACTGGTGGGAATGGTGAGCGTGCTGAAGTGATGGCAGGGCAGCAGCAGAGAAGTGCATGAAGGACTTGGAGCTCTTGTGTGCCGATAAAAGATGTAACGGTGTAAAGGGGAATTGTCATGCAGAGAGTGCAACTTTTGTTTGCAGGAAGTTGTAAGGGGGTTCAGAATAGTGATGTAAGTTGTGACAGATAGGGGGCGCTGTCGTCCCCTTGAACCCTCAGACCACTCATCAGACACCAGATAAAAGTCCAATAATTATTTATTTTAATAATGATGTGCACAAAGAACCCTCCAATCCACAATACTCAATAATAATCCCAATACACAATCAATAAACACAATCCTCCACTCCCAGCAGCTCAGTCACCCTTCCTCCCAATTCGGCTCACTGCTGGGATCTCCCACAATCCTTTTAAAGTCTTTAAACCGGAAGTGTTTCTGTCCCTCAGTCCATGTGACTTTATAACACTTCCAGGTCAGGTGAAAAC
Organism: Erpetoichthys calabaricus; assembly: GCF_900747795.2. NCBI lineage: Eukaryota > Metazoa > Chordata > Cladistia > Polypteriformes > Polypteridae > Erpetoichthys > Erpetoichthys calabaricus. The sequence goes on along the minus strand of NC_041410.2, from coordinate 80,477,144 downwards.
TTCTTCTTTTCTTCAACCCGGAAGTACATCATTTCCTCTGTTCCCGTGACTGGGAAGTACTTCCGGGTTATAAGGAAAATATAAGTCCTTGAGCCTCCCTGCATCATCCCCACGGTATCCAGCAGGGCTGTGATGAATGACTCCAAGTTCCATGATGCCCTGCTGGAATTTGGGGCCCTTCCATGTTGCAGGGATGGCTCCATCTTGTGGCTTGGGGGTATTGGCCGGGATAAGCTGCTGGCCATATTCCACAAAGTATAAATTTAGATTTCAGGAAATGGTTTGTTTCTGGAGAAAGTGGGGAAATTGTAACTTCGGTGACAGAGGAGAACCTTCCAGAGTCATCAGAGGTATGTCATTCCACCCCGGGACTAGAGGGGGCACTGTCACTAACTGTCTTCATCTCTCTCTCCACAGCTCCAAGAAGACACCCTGTCAGGGCAACTGACTGCACCCCTCCCAGTGCTATGAAACCCGGGTGAGAGGGGGTATACTGCCAGACCACACTGATTGAAGGATGGAGCTCTCTCCCAAAAAACAAGACACCCGCCAAAATATGTCGGAGTCTCGCCTTTCAAGGCTGTTCTATTTGCACTTAATACGCACCGTTTAGCCATCAACTGCTATTTTTGTTTTCATTTTGTTAGGATTAAACGGAACGACCTGGCCGGTGTATCACATTACACATATCTGGACTATGTCATTGCCCCACGCGACGACAGCGGTCACAGCAGTCATAGTCAGGGTCAGAGGTACGTGGAGGAAATCCTGGGATCTGCCCCCCTTTGTCCCTTCTAAAGGTGCCTCTCTGCTGTTTATGAAAGCTGTGTAAGGAGTAGTGAGACATGGCTGATGAAAGTGGAACATGAAGCAAAGCTGGGAAGAACAGAGATGAGAACGATAAGGTGAATTTATGGACTGTCATGGAGTGAGATGAGGAGGAGGAGGAATCTTCAGTTAAGAGGAGGACTTGGTGTGGAGGTGATGGTGAAAGAGACTAAGGTGGTTTGGCCATGTGGAGCAAAAAGGCACAGGATGACTGAGTGAAGAGCTTGTCGAACTCCTCAGTGGTCAGAGGTGCGAGGAGATGGGAGCTTAACGGTACAAATATCTGCATACACTAACTTCCCATTTACCGAGGAAACTGAAGTACTAAGAAGGAGCCCCTGCAAACCTCACGTAGAAGGTGGCTCAGGCAACAACAGGATCGGGGTCAACTACAGTCATACGGTACACTACCCCCACTGCAACATTGTGATGCCATTCTTTTTAAATAGTCAGGCGCTTCTAAAGGTTGATGGGGGAAATCAAAACACTGCAGTGGTGATGAGAAGTGGTCTGTAATGAATACGCACATAAAACATTCAACTAAATTCTGCAAGGCCGCACTTTCAGAAAGTTGTGCTCTTCAGTAATGAGAGCAGTTTCTTTAATCAATGTGAGCTCTGCACGTCACTCTCTGGATTTATGCGTGAGGCCTTGAATGGGCAGGAATCTATCAGTCTGTCGCTGGAGAGAAGTCACGACGTCTGAGGAGTCCAATACCCGGAGACAAAACAAGGGCGGGCAAGGCTTCAATGATAACAATGAAAGTGCTGAAGACACGAGCGGCAGAAAACAATACAAGCTAACAGAGCCATTGCTGTGTGACATTTCCCAAAGTCTCATGGTCGGATGTTACCGTCACAAAGTGTCGAGAAATGGAAGAACAACAGAAACAAAACGAGGAGAAGATAATAATTTAAAAAGCACACCTCACCATCCTTTTCCATTTGGTTTCTCATGCTACGTGCCCATCGTGACTATTTCTGTAGTAACGTGCACACATGCCTTTCAACTTTCTGTATAGTCTTAGGAGCTTTGTCTTAAAAATAACAGTAGCCATCTGTTTTATATGCGTTCTTGTATTACATAAACTCTCCACATTGATAGATTTATAATACAGGAAGCATAAGGCAATACGGTTTTATCAGTTCATGTTTTCATTTTATAACTTCTCAAGTGTGCTGTAATGAGAACAGGCCCCCCCCAATGTCAGTACACCCACGTCAGTTACCTTTGGATGGGCTGTCTTTACAATCTTCTCAAAAAATGAGCTTAGATTTGCTCTATTCATGTGTTACTTGAGGTTCTGACTAGCATGGCATTCATTTAACTGCTGATACCTTGTCATCTCATCTGCTGCTGCTCGGCACAATACACAACACAAACCACAGTGTGATGGCATTTATTAAGACATTACAAAGTCATTCCATAATTTAGAAAGTTCATATTCTAAATGCAGATTATATCATTAATAACATTTTTAAAATGGTGGCATAGTGCATCTGCCTTATGGATTGAATTACTTAGCAAGGATGAATTATTGTCTGTGTGGAGTTTGCGCGCTCTCCCCGTGTGTGCACTGATTGTTCTCGTGGTGCCCTGGTTACCCTCGCATATCCCCAAAGACACACTGCCTGGCAATTCCACCTTGACCCTGGGCCTCAGTTGGTGCTGCGATGGACGGGCACCCTCTCCAGGGCTGTTTCCTGCCTTGCGTCCAGTGCTGTCAGGATAAGCTCTGGCTCCCTGTGCCCTGCTAATTTTATGTTGTTTCCCACCTGATAAGTAGACTCAGCCTAACTTCTTTGTCTCGTTTTAATTTCCAGTAAGTTTCTCAGCTGACTGCCTTCTCAACAAAATGATTCCAAGTGAGTGCGCTGTGAGGTCTTGGGTGAGTCCAAGCTGTGCATATATCTGTATATAATTTTAGAAAAATATACAGTGCATCCGGAAAGGATTCACAGCACATCACTCTTTCCACATTTTGTTATGTTACAGCCTTATTCCAAAATGGATTAAATTCATTTTTTTCCTCAGAATTCTACACACAACACCCCATAATGACAACGTGAAAAAAGTTTACTTGAGGTTTCTGCAAATTTATTAAAAATACAAAAATTGAGAAAGCACATGTACATAAGTATTCACAGCCTTTGCCATGAAGCTCGAAATTGAGCTCAGGTGCATCCTGTTTCCCCTGATCATCCTTGAGATGTTTCTGCAGCTTCATTGGAGTCCACCTGTGGTAAATTCAGTTGACTGGACATGATTTGGAAAGGCACACACCTGTGTATAGAAGGTCCCACAGTTGACAGTTCATGTCAGAGCACAAACCAAGCATGAAGTCAAAGGAATTGTCTGTAGACCTCCGAGACAGGATTGTCTTGAGGCACAAATCTGGGGAAGGTTACAGAAAAATTTCTGCTGCTTTGAAGGTCCCAATGAGCACAGTGACCTCCATCATCCGTAAGTGGAAGAAGTTCGAAACCACCAGGACACTTCCTAGAGCTGGCCGGCCATCTAAACTGAGTGATCGGAGGAGAAGGGCCTTAGTCAGGGAGGTGACCAAGAACCCGATGGTCACTCTGTCAGAGCTCCAGAGGTCCTCTGTGGAGAAAGGAGAACCTTCCAGAAGGACAACCATCTCTGCAGCAATCCACCAATCAGGCCTGTATGATAGAGCGGCCAGACGGAAGCCACTCCTTAGTAAAAGGCACATGGCAGCCCGCCTGGAGTTTGCCAAAAGGCACCTGAAGGACTCTCAGACCATGAGAAAGAAAATTCTCTGATCTGATGAGACAAAGATTGAACTCTTTGGTGTGAATGCCAGGCATCACGTTTGGAGGAATCCTGGCACCATCCCTACAGTGAAGCATGGTGGTGGCAGCATCATGCTGTGGGGATGTTTTTCAGCAGCAGGGACTGGGAGACTAGTCAGGATAAAGAGAAAGATGACTGCAGCAATGTACAGAGACATCCTGGATGAAAACCTGCTCCAGAGCGCTCTTGACCTCAGACTGGGGGCGACAGTTCATCTTTCAGCAGGACAACGACCCTAAGCACACAGCCAAGATATCAAAGGAGTGGCTTCAGGACAACTCTGTGAATGTCCCTGAGTGGCCCAGCCAGAGCCCAGACTTGAATCCGATTGAACATCTCTGGAGAGATCTTAAAATGGCTGTGCACCGACGCTTCCCATCCAACCTGATGGAGCTTGAGAGGTGCTGCAAAGAGGAATGGGCGAAACTGGCCAAGGATAGGTGTGCCAAGCTTGTGGCATCATATTCAAAAAGACTTGAGGCTGTAATTGCTGCCAGAGGTGCATCGACAAAGTATTGAGCAAAGGCTGTGAATACTTATGTACATGGGATTTCTCAGTTTTTTTATTTTTAATAAATTTGCAAAAACCTCAAGTAAACTTTTTTCATGTTGTCATTATGGGGTGTTGTGTGTAGAATTCTGAGGAAAAAATTAATTTAATCCATTTTGGAATAAGGCTGTAACATAACAAAATGTGGAAAAAGTGATGCGCTGTGAATACTTTCTGGATGCACTGTAAGTCAGGGTCTGATTTTATGGTCGATTTTTCAGGTTTAAAGACCTGAGTTATACGTGAGTATATACAGTACTTAGTTGAACCTTTTATTGAAAAATATTTACAAATCAAGAAAACTTTTCATATCAGTTATTGTGGTGCTGTACCAAGGTTAGCCATATTAGTATGCAGATCTACCAAATCATAAATTGGTCTCCCATTGTCCTCGTAATTGCCTGGATTCAGTGAGTCAAGAACTCAACAAAGTGTCAAAATTCCTACACATTCAACCCTTAGAGATGCACAAAGGCCTAGAGACCCACTTTGAGGCTCACACTGACTCAGCAGTCCATGACGCGGTAATGGCAGGAGTACCTAATAAAGTGGTAACTTAGCATAATCATCACTCGTTAAAGATCATTATCTAATTACATTTGATCTGTTCTACCTTCGTCAATAAATGTGCACGTTAAACCCAGAACAGTGCAACAGCTACATTATTAACGGCACATTAAGAGCTATAAATACTTTGGAGAGAAACTCAACCTTTCTCCTTGTGACTACTGTAAGTAAGTTTATAAATAATTAGCACTTGTCTCACAAAGTCTGCTTTAGATGCAGTAGTTCAAGTGAAAAACAATTCTCAGTGACACAAAGATACAACCTGAATGCCTAAATTAGAATGCATGGTAATTACGGCTTTACCAGTCCAGCAGTGTGGACTAAGAGCATTAAAATGCATAAGAAATCCTTCACATGGCCTGCTCTGAATTACTGAAATAACTAATCAATGCACACACAAAGAGTCTTCACATCTTATTTAGAATTGTAACTCATCTCCCTAAGAAGAATTTGGAATGACATGCAAAATTCCTCTTAGAATTAGCAGCAGCAGCCTTATTGTATAAATATCTTTAACTTTTACTACAAAGCATGCAATTACAAACTGAGCAGTCATCTTAAAGATCTCATATTGCTGGATAAAACCACATCACTTACTTCTTGCACACGTCTCCTTAGTAAATGTAAATTAATGAAGGAGCAGGTAACCTGACTTCTGATTTACTAAAATGGAATCGACATCCTGATCGTTACACTCAGTTCAAAGGAGGTTACTGAAATAGTCAATCAGCACACTTCTGATAAGAATTTCATGTAGTAATAAAATCAAAGTTGGACCGCAGTATTCTTAACGGTCTAATTTGGTTTCAGACATGACCTTCATCTGTTATGTCTTAGAAAAGACTGAAGCCTGGCTGTTCTAATTTTGTCTTGACTTAGGCTATATGTGCCATTTTAATATTTCTCAGTACAAGAATTTTTAAAATACAGTGGACCCTTGACTTACGAACTCGATTTGTTCGCGAGGGCTGGTTGTAACTCAAGTTGGTTGTAAGTCAAGACTATTTTTCCCATAAGAAATAATGGAAGTACCCGTAATGCGTTCCGAACCTTACTTAACCTTTTCATAATAAAAAAGGGTTGTATAATGTGCATAATTTACCAAAACACCTATAATTTTTCTAATGTACTAACCAAAAAGTTATAAAACGTGCCTAGCCTACCAGAAACAACAAATTCATACTGTACTCACCATTTAATTTGACATCTTTGGGCTGCAGGAAGGGAGAAGGAGGAGAATGAACTGGAAGGTGGTTATTGTTTGGAAGGAGCCTCCTTATACAATCTTTTCTTTGTAAAATTGTCGAGATGGTGGATTTTGACATGCTGTACATATTAGCGAGATCGGTCACACGAACACCTCTCTCATATTTCCACATAATTTCCTTCTTCGTTTCAATTGTGATCGCTTTCTTTACCTTCGTTACCTTCTCTTCCTTCCTTAGCAATTATCAAAAAAATTACATAAATCACTGCACTGACCGAAATTACGTCCACAAACACATGTATCTGGGCTCCGACTGACGCTTACAAACGCTCTCGGCTGTTTGTTTACAATCGCACAAGCGGATACACGTGACCACATTCAGGTCGTAACGCAAGATGTTGGTCGTAAATCAAAATAAAAATTTTGGTCGTAAATCAAGTTGTTCGCGTGTCAGGCCGGTCGTATATAAAGGGTCGACTGTACATGCTCTATATAGTCTTTGACACTACTGACCCAGCATTTTGTTACACAGACTTGAGAATTATGACTGACTTTTAGGCAGTGCTCTTAGGTGGTTTGCTTCCTGTTGTCTCAAAAACAACAAGAAGACATCAAATAAGGTTTGGGGCAGCCACCCATATAATATGCCCTGGCTGCATTTGGGTAAATAGTTGTGAGATGTTCACAAGTCAGAGTCCAAAACAGAACTGATGCTGGTTGCCAAAGATGGTGGCTTTATTTGCAGAGACTGGAAGTGACATCATCAGGGGGGGCGGAACCGAAAGTGACGTCATGAAAGTCCCTGGAACGGGAAGAGGCATCATCAGAGGGGCCCCCCTCACTCCCCGGAACTGGAAGTGGCGTCATCCAAGACCCCAGAACCAGAAATGGTGTCACCATAGGGGCCGGAACCAGCAAATGACGTCAGAGGCACCAGAACTGTTCCCATGGAAGGTCTGCAAGGGATTGAGAAAGAAAGTCAATGCATCTCGCTGCCCCCTGGTTTGGCGTGGAATTACTATTATTCAGGCCCTTTAGCTGTCTCCCAATCACACGTGTGTGACAATGTATATGATATCTTTTTAGCCTGGGCCAAAGTCTGCTCCATCATTCATTTTGTAAGATATGACATCCCTCATGTCCCGGTTCAGCTGGACCTCCAAGCCTGGCTACACCATTCCTTCCTTTTTTGTTTTATTTTTGTTCCTTATCTATACTAATAAAAGGCAATGCCCTCACTGACTCACTCATCACTAATTCTCCAACTTCCCGTGTTGGTAGAAGGCTGAAATTTAGCAGGCTCATTCCTTACAACTTACTTACAAAAGTTAAGCAGGTTTCATTTCGAAATTCTACGCATAACGGTCATAACGGTCGACAACGTAAAAGTCACGTCTTCACGAAATTTGGTAGGTGGCTTCCCTGCACTAACCAAAACTGATGTACATACTTATTTCGGTAGTATGACGCCACTGTTGGCTACCATATTGAACTTTCCAACGGTCTTTGTTAGTTATGGGTCCATATTCAAGAAATTTGGTGCGCGTGTTCCCAATGCTAACTGAATCCTACTTACAGTATGTACATATATACGTCCATAGCCTGCAGCTCGGTCGCCGTGTGGGGTGCTGTTGGGTCCCCCATCCCCACGCCTCCCACGTAGTTGGCTACCTGCCTATATGAGGCTGTCTGTCGCTCCGGTCTCTTCATTCCCTTCCTTGCTTCACCACAGTATTCACGTCTCCCTGCTGATAACTGCAACCTTTTTATTTAATCCACGGCTTCTCTGCTGTTTTATTGTTCATTTATTACGATTATAGTTATTGTGTAGGTATTTTAGACTTAGTTTACATTGTTCAGGTACCCATTTCCTTTATCGTTCCAACCGTACCCCCATTAACATGTCTATCGGGGTGATCACCATCGATCAAAGAACTGTCAATTACTTACCGAGTGGTTTCTATGCCCGGAGATGGCGTCTGCCTTTTCCATCCTCTGTTACATATTGCATGGCCATATCAGGCTCACTCTTGATATCTGGAGGAACATTGTGTCTTATGTATTGAATGACTGGGACAGGTTCAAGGTGTGGACTGATGACGGTACAGGAGATAATTATACTACACAGGAGCACTAGAAGAGTGAAATGCTTAAGCCCTTCACCTGTGGTTCTTCATTGATGGCTGCCGCTGAATTGTTCGGTTGTCGCTTTCAAGTGTACCGAAATGGCCAAATATTTTACACCTTTGGACAACCGCCAATGCCTCTTAAACATCTTAGATTCACAGGTGACGATTTGAGTTTATGAATGTTTAAACTCTCAAAAGCTGGACGTGAAGTTATCGATGAAACACATTTCAATTCAAACACCTCCAATTTCCACTAAGGCTCTGCTTCACAATTACAATTAATAAGTCTCAGGGACAGACCCTACAAAAGGTTGGCATTGATTTGAGGCAAGAGTGCTTTTCACATGGCCAACTGTACGTTGCATGCTCAAGAGTGAGCTCAGCGCACAGCTTGGTCATATTATAACCGGAGGGCCGAACTGACAACGTGGTATACAAAGAGGTCCTTAACAAATAATTATTGGTATATTTTCCCTCAGTTTAAAAAAGTTTACTTTTCTTCTTAATAAAAATTTTAAAGCAGTACTTCGCCACTGCGAAGCGCGGGTATTTTGCTAGTAATTTTATAATTATGACTCTTCTAGTTGTTAATTGCTCTCTCTTTGCACTCAGAGTCTAAGGTGCAGGGCCTCCAGTTCTGACTAAAACTGTTCACATGAGCACAAACAGAAAAGAGGCAATGCCTCCAAGTGTTAATATCCTTTGGGGTTTTGTGATGCTAGGCATGCTAGCAAAGAGTTTTTAATGATGGTGACTGAGAAGAAAGGATGTAGCCAGAAACCGAAATAAAAGTCTAAACCGGTCAATCAATACCGTAACTGTAAGAGACAAAAATGTGATAAAAAAACTAAGTGCAAGTCAAGGCCAGGAAGGACCGAAGAAAACAAAAAAAAGCATTTTGAAGATGAAAAAGCAACTTTGGAAAAGAGTTTTGTTCACCAAAAATTCAGATGAGGAAGTGTTTTGAATGATGAGATTTTAACTCATCATATTGTAACCTGGAAGTCACAAACCTTGAGGACACACCTCTAACAACTCTCTGTCCTCATGACAGGAGACACCAGAACAGCAATAACCTGTAAACAACCAAAATGGTGACAGAAACGGCTTGAAAATATCATAACTATTAAAGTACACCTCAATTCAAAAAACAGATTTCAGAACCAGATTCATGGTTTAGAAAAACCCCATACTACAGTAATCCCTCGCTATATCGCGCTTTGACTTTTACGGCTTCACTCTATTGCAGATTTTATATGTAAGCATATTTAAATATATATCGCAGATTTTTCGCTGGTTCGTGGGTTTCAGTGGACAATGGGTCTTTTAATTTCTGGTACATGCTTCCTCAGTTGGTTTGCCCAGTTGATTTCATACAAGGGACGGCTGAGAAGCTACCCAACCAGAGCGCGTATTACGTATTAAATAAAACTCCTCAAATATATTGTGAGCACAGGGGCTGTTCGCACCACTAGAGGATACGCCCGCTCCTCAAAAAACGCTGAAAGACTACCTTCACATTGCTCTCTTCCTTGCAGCTGCTTTGTCCGGCGGTGCTTCGCATACTTAAAAGCCCAAACAGCCCTATTGATTTTTGTTTGCTTTTCTCTCTGACATTCTCTGCTCCTGACGCGCACTCCTTTGAAGAGGAAGATACAGGTGCTGGTCATAAAATTAGAATATCATGACAAAGTTGATTTTTTTCAGTAATTCCAGTCAAAAAGTGAAACTTGTCTATTAGATTCATTCATTACACACAAACTGATGTATTTCAAATGTTTATTTCTTCTAATGTTGATGATTATAACTGACAACTAATGAAAGTCCCAAATTCAGTATCTCGGAAAATTAGAATATCAATTAAGACCAATGCAAAAAAAGGATTTTTAGAAATGTTGGCCAACAGAAAGGTATGAACATGAAAAGTATGAGCCTGTACAGCACTCAATATTTAGTTGGGGCTCCTTTGGCCTGGATTACTGCAGCAATGCGGCTTGGCATGGAGTCGCTCAGTCTGTGGCACTGCTCAGGTGTTATGAGAGCCCATGTTGCTCTGATAGTGGCCTTCAGCTCTTCTGAATTGTTGGGTCTGGCGTATTGCATCTTCCTCTTCACAATACCCATAGATTTTCTATGGGGTTAAGGTCAGGCGAGTTTGCTGGCCATTCAAAAACAGGGATACCATGGTCCTTAAACCAGGTACTGGTAGCTTTGGCACTGTGTGCAGGTGCCAGGTCCTGTTGGAAAATGAAATCTGCATCTCCATAAAGTTCGTCAGCAGCAGGAAGCATGAAGTGTTCTAAAACTTCCTGGTAGATGGCTGCGTTGACTTTGGACCTCAGAAAACACAATGGACCAACACCAGCTGATGACATGGAACCCCAAACCATCACTGACTGTGGAAACTTTACACTTGACATCATGCAACGTGGATTCTGTGCCTCTCCTCTCTTCCTCCAGACTCTGGGACCTTGATTTCCAAAGGAAATGCAAAATTTACTTTCATCAGAGAACATAACTTTGGACCACTCAGCAGCAGTCCAAAGGCGAGACGCTTCTGACGCTGTCTCTTGTTCAAGAGTGGCTTGACACAAGGAATGTGACAGCTGAAACCCATGTCTTGCATACGTCTGTGTGTGGTGGTTCTTGAAGCACTGACTCCAGCTGCAGTCCACTCTTTGTGAATCTCCCCCACATTTTTGTTTCACAATCCTCTCCAGGGTGCGGTTATCCGTATTGCTTGTCCACTTTTTTCTAGCACATCTTGTCCTTCCCTTCGCCTCTCTATTAATGTGCTTGGACACAGAGCTCTGTGAACAGCCAGCCTCTTTAGCAATGACCTTTTGTGTCTTGCCCTCCTTGTGCAAGGTGTCAATGGTCGTCTTTTGCACAACTGTCAAGTCAGCAGTCTTCCCCATGATTGTGTAGCCTACAGAACTCGACTGAGAGACCATTTAAAGGCTTTTGTAGGTGTTTTGAGTTAATTAGCTGATTAGAGTGTTGCACCAGGTGTCTTCAATATTGAACCTTTTCACAATATTCTAATTTTCTGAGATACTGAATTTGGGATTTTCATTAGTTGTCAGTTATAATCATCAACATTAAAAGAAATAAACATTTGATTAAACATCAGTCTGTGTGTAATGAATGAATCTAATATACAAGTTTCACTTTTTGAATGGAATTACTGAAATAAATCAACTTTGTCATGATATTCTAATTTTTTTGCCAGCACCTGTATGTTTGCATTCTTTTAATTGTGAGACAGAACTGTCATCTCTGTCTTGTCATGGAGCACAGTTTAAACTTTTGAAAAAGAGACAAATGTTTGTTTGCAGTGTTTGAATAACGTTCCTGTCTCTCTACAACCTCCTGTGTTTCTGTGCAAATCTGTGACCCAAGCATGACAATATAAAAATAACCATATAAACATATGGTTTCTACTTCGCGGATTTTCACCCCTGCGATCGAGGAGGGATTACTGTACACCTGATTAGTGCTAATAAAAGACACAGGATTTACTGAAAAACAGATTCCTAACAGTTTTACCGTGGCTGAGCAGGCTGCCAGTCTGTTGCAGGGAACACAGACACGCTCACAGATGTAACCGATGTGTGGGGGCTACTAGTCCATCGCTCACAAGTTCTTGACATGTTACTAATTTGATTTGAAGCCTTTGTCAAAGTCAGAATACCGCCATGATGATACTAACTAGCGCCAGAATTATGAACCTACAACTCTAATCTTTGAGCCACTGCACTGGCTTCCAGTTAAGTTTAGAGGTAAAATTCTCCATCTGCCGCCTTTTACCTTAACAAATTTCATAATTATTTTTTTCTAGAGCAACACGTGGGAATTCTTACATTTGGAACAGTTAAAAACAAAACAAACCTATGTGTCCTCAAGACTTTCAATTATGATGGCAGATTAGCACACTTATTTAGTGCTGCACATTCTAAGATATACGAGGTGTGACAATTTCATTCCCAGAACTGCTGTGTAATGTCGGCTGTGCTACAAAGTGCTACTGACATGTTGGAGGTGTTGAAAGCTGAAAATGTCTTTGAGTGGCTAAAGGGTTCGAGGAGGGGCTGGAATGACAACGCTGGAAGGGGATCATCCATCATGACAATGCCCTAATCCATGATGCACTTGCAGCTACTTGGCTAAGAAATCATTTACCAAGTTGGATCACCCACCTATTCATCTGAGTTAGCTCCTTGTGGATTGCCAAAAATAAAAACTGCCATAAAAGAAAAACAATTTTCAGATATTTCTGACATCTGGCTTAACATGACAAAGAAACCCAAGGGTGTCCCGAGAAACAGAGCTCCAGGTTTGTTTCCAGCCATGGCAGTGTTGTCTAACTAAATGCATAGCTGTGGAAGGAGATTACCTCGAAGGTGACAGTAGCCACTGCTGCACATTTTTTCCAGATTCATTCCGCGAATTAAACTGTCAAACCTAACATGTGTTGGTCAAATTGTTAACTATAAATGTCCCTGTACTAGTGAGAGTGAGTATGTCCTGCAGTAGACTGCCAGCTTGTCCATGACTGTTTCTGCCTTACTTCAACCCTGGACTGAAAAGAGTGCTTAGAAAATGCATGGATGGAGATATGGAGGCATCCACTACTGAGAAGATTAATGCAGAATTAATATTGAATTTTAAATGCCATGGAAAATAGGAGGGGGGGAGGCGTCACTATGCACCAAACCCTGGACAGAACAGACACAAACAGTGACGGGTTCAAATTCAAAACTGTTCAGCCTATATACATCGGACTTCCAATACAACTCGGAGTCCTGCCACGTGCAAAAGTTCGCTGATGACACTGCTATCGTGGGCTGCATCAGGAGTGGGCAGGAGGAGGAGTATAGGAACCTAATCAAGGACTTTGTTAAATGGTGCAACTCAAACCACCTACACCTGAACACCAGCAAAACCAAGGAGCTGGTGGTGGATTTTAGGAGGCCCAGGCCCATCATGGACCCCGTGATCATCAGAGGTGACTGTGTGCAGAGGGTGCAGACCTATAAATATCTGGGAGTGCAGCTGGATGATAAATTGGACTGGACTGCCAATACTGATGCTCTGTGCAAGAGAGGACAGAGCCGACTATACTTCCTTAGAAGGCTGGCGTCCTTCAACATCTGCAATAGGATGCTGCAGATGTTCTATCAGACAGTTGTGGCAAGCGCCCTCTTCTACGTGGTGGTGTGCTGGGGAGGCAGCATAAAGAAGAGGGACGCCTCACGCCTGGACAAACTGGTGAGGAAGACAGGCTCTATTGTAGGCATGGAGCTGGACAGTTTGACATCTGTGGCAGAGCGATGGGCGCTGAGCAGACTCCTGTAAATCATGGAGAATCCACTGCATCCACTGAACAGGATCATCTCCAGACAGAGGAGCAGCTTCAGTGACAGACTGCTGTCACCGTTCTGCTCCACTGACAGACTGAGGAGATCGTTCCTCCCCCAAACTATGCGACTCTTCAATTCCACCCGGGGGGGTAAACGTTAACATTATACAAAGTTATTGTCTGTCTGTATACCTGCATTGTTATCACTCTTTAATTTAATATTGTTCTTTATTAGTATGCTGCTGCTGGAGTATGTGAATTTCCCATTGGGATTAATAAAGTATCTATCTATCTATCTATCTATCTATCTATCTATCTATCTATCTATCTATCTATCTATCTATCTATCTATCTATCTATCTATCTATCTATCTATCTATCTATCTAAATGTAATGATTTTTACTTCATCCAAGTATCTTTACACAGCACTTTATAACACAGGGGTGTCAAAATTCTTCCTCTTTCTTCTCTTCCTCCCAACTAGTCTTCCTCCATGCAAGTGCTGTCCTCTGCCTGCCTATTCTGACTCCCCGAGGTGAGGTGAAGGGCTCCTTTGAAGCCAGATGCCGGAAGTACTTCCTGTGTTTGGGCAAAGTCTGGAGGAGGTTCTTCTGGGTCAGGCGGAAGTTTCATAAAGTAGAGATGATCCATACCAGCAGCTCCCCCTGGTGGCATCCACGACACCCAGCAGGGCTGTCCCACGGGACTACAATTCCCAGCCTGCCCCATGGTCTAGAAAATGGAAGCAGCGACACATGGATGGTGCCCTCTAGAGTGTCAGGGGGGTATATATTATACTCCGAACAGGCTAACTCCATCAATCCTTCCATTATTCTGGCCTCCATTACAGGCAAGGAATCAATTGCCAACCTGGTCAGGATGCTAGTCCATCGCTGTCCGTCCACTCCGTCCTCCCTTTCTTCCTGGATGGGTTGCCGGACAATCCCAAATGGCACTTACAATGCATTCATTGATTATGGTGTACTTTTACAGGAATGTGTGTGTGTGTGTGTGTGTGTGTGTGTGTGTGTGTGTGTGTGTGTGTGTGTGTGTAAATACATAAATGCACATTCTGTGGTCTTGTACTTTTCTAATAATGTTTAAAAATCTTCTGAGAAAAGAATTATATTGTAATAATTTGAACTGTAATATATATTTCTATGTTTGGGACACTGACAAGTTAAGTAGCTTGCTAATGTCAAGCAATGCCTCAGTAATGGGAACTGTACCAGTAACACCACTTTTCCCAGTAAGGTGCTAAGCCATTGATTAACGGTAGCTACACAATAGTGTACCATACGATAAATGCTGGTTGTTGACAGTCACCAAGAAAGGCAAATCTATAATAATAAAAGGCAAAGCCCTCACTGACTGACTGACTGACTCACTGACTCACTCATCACTAATTCTCCAACTTCCCGTGTAGGTGGAAGGCTGAAATTTGGCAGGCTCATTCCTTACAGCTTATTTACAAAAGTTAGGCAGGTTTCATTTCGAAATTCAAAGCGTAATGGTCATAACTGGAACATATTTTTTGTCCATACACTGTAATGGAGGAGGCGGAGTCACGTATCACGTCATCACGCCTCCTACGTAATCACGTGAACTAAAAACAAGGAAGACATTTACAGCACGAGTCACACGCGGGAACGAAGGTAAATGATGTTAATTTTTGACTGTCTGTTAATACTGTGTAAGCATACATATTAACACATGTGCAATTAAACGTGTGCATTTACGGTGTGATTTCTCAGGCTTAAAAGCTCACCTTTTATCAAACGCGGGAACAAAGGTAACTGACGTTGTTCACTGTCTTTTAATACTGTGTAACCATACAAATTAACACATGTCCAATTAAACGTGTGCATTTACGGGGTGATTTCTCAGGCTTAAAAGCTCGCCTTTTACTAAAAAGGTAAATGCAAAACTATTTTCAATCAGTTTATTGAAACGCTCCCGTTAAGGATTGCAATAACATATTCGCGAGATAAAAGAACGAAGTAGGGGGAAATGGAGGAACAGCCGCAAACAGCGAAGAGCAAAAAATTAATTAAACAATTGAGAACGGAGCGAGTTAAGCATACAAGCATGTTCATAAGGGAAACAAAGCACGGTGTAAAACGTAAGATTAAATTAAGTTTATAGAAACGCTCCCGCTGCGGATTGCAATAACATATTCGCGAGATAAAAGTTTAATGAGAAGACACGAGGTATAAACGAACCACACGCCGTGGCGCAACGTTAGGGGCAACAGTTTCAACCATTCTATGATCTGCTTCTCGCAACTGAAAGACGGCACATGGCGGATGTTAGCCGACTTGCTGACCGCAACGTTAGGGGCTTCAAGTATGGCGCTGACGCCACATCTCAGTGCCAACACTTTGCAGACTGTACTTAAAAGACACGCCCTCCTCAGTGGACAGTTAAAAACACCAATCAAACTAACGATGACATCAAGTATTACCCAATCAAAAGTAGGAAAGGAGGCATCTTCATAAAATGCGTGTGGGATGATTTGCATGAGACGCTGCTTTAAAAAAAAAATGATAAAAAAAATACGGGATAAATCCCGTCCAGTATTGATTCAAAACGGGACGCGCAATTTCATTCTCAAACGCGGCACGATTCCGTATTTTAAAGGACGGGTGGCAACCCTACAGTGCCAGGTAACCACCCATACAATCAGATTGTGATTCAGACTAGGAATGCAATGAATGTAATTACCACGATCTACATACAAGGCGAAAGTCTTGCAACATTCAAAGATGATGGTTTGGGATAATTAGTACTTATTAAGTACACCATGGCACATAAAAGAGCTTATAAAGCCTTGAACCGAAAAAAGCAAGATCTCAGAGATCGTAAAAAAAAAAAAAAGGAGGTAATGTCGTTTTACTCGCTGTACATTTTAGTCAAACATTACCAGTTATTCCACGAGGGAGACCAGCAGATGAACTCAACGCGCGTTTAAAATCCATGCTTCTCCCACGCTCGGTTATATGTCGCGTGTTCTCGGGTAGGTACACCAAAAAATTTATACATTTAACCATGTAATGGGCAAACAAAAAATGAGGTATACCCGAAGGCACTGCAGTAGTACTCAATGTAACTTTACTTCTTAAATGTTAATGTTTTACTGTTTAATAATTTATACGCTTCTTATATATTGTTCAAATTCTTTTATCAAAATACCAGTGACAGCGCAATGCACGATAACATGGAGTGAATACACCATACGCATCTGCCCACGGCCGCCCTGGTGTGCGCAGATAGGAGTTGATTCTAAAATAAAATAAACATAAAAAGAGTAATACAATCATCACCCATAAAGCGGATAGCAGACGTGACGTATTATATGTGTACCAGATTTCAAGTCAATAGGTGAAACGGTTTGCAAGCTACAGGTGATTTAAAATCCTGGACAGACCAACAAAAAGCCACGGTAGCAAATTGTAGAAGAAGATTTTACTGTTTAATAATTTATATTTATATGAAATGTGCTTCTTATATATTACTTCATATTCTCATATGATAATGATGTTAATGTTGTTTATATTGATTTCTATGTTATTGTAAGTGCATCTATGTGTGTATATGTATGTATGTATGTGTATATATATATATATATATATATATATATATATATATATATATATATATATATATATAAAATATATATATAAAAAATATATGTGTATATGTATATATAATATATCTGTATATGTGTGTATATGTGTGTGTATATGTGTATATGTATATATATATGACAGCAACACTCATAACAATGACAACACAATTACATTGACAATCATGTTACGTTATTTTTAAAATGTTTCCTTTACTTTTTCATAACCTCTTTAACACACTACTTCTCCGCTGCGAAGCGCGGGTATTTTGCTAGTTATATAATAAATAACAAACCTGTTCACACACAATTAAATAAAGTCAGACAAATAGCGTTCAAGCTATATGCAGTTCTATGCAATACAAAAAGGGTGATTTATGGCCATATACTGTACAGTACATTAAATAATTATGGCACTGATAGGATGCACACAGAAGAAGATCCTAAGATTAAGAAAGTGTTGCATGGAAAATATAAAATAAAATATAATCCATCCATCCAGCCATCCATTTTCCATGCTGCAATTTCTTGATGAGGGTCTCACAGACAAAATAAAGAACAAATAAAAAAATATCAAGGATTTGAGAGTGTGGTTGGTGGCACTCCAAGGGTCCGAGTTCTCTCCATGTGGAGTTTGCTCTGCACGAGTCTTCCTCCCACATCCCCAAGTCGGCTTAGCTGTCAATTCCAAATTAGACTCGTGTTTGTGTGACTGGGCACCATGATGGTTTCTTTCCTGCCTGGATGGAGCAGGGCTGAGTACGTCATGAAACCGTGTTAAATGAAATATCGCCTGACTATTATTACAATACAGTTATCACATGGAGACCCTAACCCCCGACCCATAAGGCTTTCCCATTCTTCGAAGGATCACACTCTAGTTGCCTCCATGTGTTTTCTCTGAGAGTTCATGTTTGTAATGTGCATTCTGAATATGAATGTACACCACAATCCATCTCATCTGCGGTTCCACAAATCAGACTGGCAGCAGATGGCAGAAAAATCTGACAGCTGCAAAGTGCTCCACTAAGACGGGTTTCTGAATTACAAACAGAACAGCGTTTGAGAAAATAGATTCCTCTCGGCTGTAAGTGAAGTGGGATCAGAGAACGCAGGTAAAAGAGAAGTTCATTTCCTTCCTATTCAGGCTGATCAATAAGCGGGCGGGAGTGGCCACCTAAAGAGGTGACGTCTGGGGGGCTCTTATGTGACACTGCTGTTTTCTTTCTTTCCCCAACATTTATTTTTTTAGCTCATATTCTGAGAGGGATCACCTTGGCAACACATCTGCAAATTAAGGACTGATTAAGTGATTGCTTGACTCCAGAAACTCAGATTTCAACGCCTCCTCAGCTTTGGCCAGACAGAAATATGTAAATCGTCACGACAAGCCGCATTTTTATTCCCCTTTTGTTTTTTTTTTTTCCAGAATACAGAAATAGCAAACTGCAGGGTGGAATCGTAAAGCAGAGCTAGAAAAATGACCTGTCAAGAGACAACGTGGAGACTTGGAAAAGAGTGGAACTCACTGGGCTTTTCCAGAATTCACTTTTGCCATTGGATGTCCTGTCAAAGCGGCCATGTCAGGGGCTGGCTGGCTGGCGTTGGCCAAAGAACTTCCGACAGCTCTAATGCAGGTGATCATTCTTCTCGTTTCAGTTAATTCTTAAACTCTGCTATCAGTTTCCTATCCGTCACGGGCAGGAGGCGCTATGAATAATCATTTGGCTCACTTTTTCTTCTGAAATTGCTGATTCTTGCTGAATTCATTTCTGCAGTGCACACGGTATAATTGTTGAGTTTTAGCAGCAAGATAATCTGTATAAGATTAACAGTGTTTTATTATTTTTTTTATTTTATTGGACCATGGGAAGTGGTTCATCCGGGCAGGAGTGCAGGGTGGCACTAGAGTACAGTCTCCAGGCGGTAGTGCAATCAACTGTGATTCATTGTTGATGTTAATGTTCGGCAAATTGAAATTCTCTCTAGTGTTTTAATAGGTCAAGAGTCACTGCTCAGTTCACTTAATCATGTCTTAAACAGGGTTCTGCTGAGGCACAGAATGCCACGTCTGAATCCCCCACCACGTCATTTAGCTAGCACTCGCCATGATTTCCTCCAAGTACTCCAGTTTTCCTCTCACACCACAAACACATGCAGACCTTCAGTTCATCAGCAGTTGGAGGGTGCGTGAGGGTCTTCTGTAATAGACAGGCATTACACCCCTGCAAGGTTCCTGCCTTGCTTAAAGTGCTGCTGGGATATCATCCACCATAGGGTAACAAATTGTTCCAAAGAAGGCAGGCACCTCTTCGCCTAATGACTACTGTGATGGGTGGCCGGCTAAATATTCCGGCCCACACCTCCAGGCCACCAGGTGGAGCCCTCCCAACAGCATGGAGGTTCCTCGAATTCCAGCAGGGCCTTATGGACCTTGTAGTTTGTATACACAGCCCTGCTGGATACCTTGGGGACCACCAGGAGTCGCTGTAGGGAGGCTGTCGGACTCTTACGTGCCCTATAACCCGGAAGTGCGTCGTGATCACATGACCAGAAGAAACGACGTGCTTCCGGGTTGAAGAAAAGGACTTTTACTCTGACCCAGAAGTAATGAGGACTTGGGGATTGTTGGACAGGAACCACTTCCGGGTCAGGGGGTATAAAAGGACTCTGGGAAAGCCCAGACATTGAGCTGAGCTGGGAGGTAGGGTGGCGAAGTGTCTGGGAGAGGAGGAGTAGTTATTGTACTTGATTATTGATTATTGGTATCTGTATGTGTAGTGTGGAATGGAGGATGCTTAGTGCACAGTAATATTGTAAAAATAAAAAGTCTTGGACTTTTACCTGGTGTTCGGCGTGGTACCTGAGGGTTCGAGAGGTCGATAACAACCTCAACTGTTACACTACAAACCAGTGGCACTTGCATCTTACATCATGAAGACCTTTGAGAGATTAGTCCTGGACCGTAGGAGTCCTTTTGTGGTGGACCACCTGGACTGGCAGCACTGTGAGGATGATGGCTTTGATTTCAATACCATCCAACCATCTTTGTTAAGGGGTAAACTCTGAGATATGCAGGTGGATGAGCCTGTGGTGTCCTGGGTATTGGACTATCTGTCGGGCAGACCCCAGTTTGTGAGACTCAAGGACTGTGTCTCCTAAATGGATATGGGGCCACACTGGAGCATCTCAAGGAACAGGTCTGTCTCGTTTTTACTTCACTCTGTACACCACAGACTATAAATATAACAGCAGGTCATGTTACTTGCAGAAATTTGCCGATGATTCTGCACTTTATAGGGTGTATTGATAAGGAGGATGAGACAGAGGAGAGGAGTCAGGGGGAGAACTTTGTTTCTTGGTGCAAAGAGAAATATCGGCAACTAAATATGAGTAAAACCAAAGAAATGGTTATTGACTCTCACCACACCAAAGAGCCTTCATGTCCGGTCACTATTCAAGGAGTGGATGTAGAGGTGGTCCATTCCTACATGTATTTGGGGGTCCAAATTAATTTCAGGTTGCACTGGCCTCAGAACACAGAGGAACTACATAAGAGCGGGTAAGGCAGGCTTCTTCTTCCTTAGGAGGCTGTGCTCCTTTAATGTGGGAAGTGACATCCTTCATGTCTTCTACAATTCTGTGATGTCCAGTGGTGTGTTGTGCTGGTAACGTCACTTCAAGAGAGGCCCACCGAATCATCAAGCTAATTAAAAGGGCACGTTCAGCTATGGGACACACTCTGGACCACATGGAGTTCGTAACAAAGCAGAAAAATGAAAACAAAACTGAGTGTCATTATGAACAACGCTGCACATCCTCTCTCTGACAAAATAATACTGAGGACTTTCAGCTTATGAATTATTCAGCTAAAGTATGTCAAGAAACGCTACGGGGGCTCCTTTATGCCAACAGCAATGCGTCTGCATAATGCAGCACTGTGACTACAACAGACAAGTCACGAGTTTTCTTTCTTTTTAATTTTCTTACTTTATAGTCATTCTGTGTGTATGTGTATTTATTTATTTACTTATTTATCTATTTGTTTATTATTTATTTATTTAAAAAGATTATTTAAAAAGCCAAATTTCCCCTGTGGACAAATAACGTTCAGTCTGTTGTAGGTTTGTGTAATGGATGTGTATTTGGTACAATGGTGCAGCTTTTTGAGTTGATATCTGCCATCAGGACTGCTACTCATTGTGGGAGTCCTTACTGTGTAAATGCATTCCATTAGTGTTACACTTTGAACATCCCTCTGGATAATGAAGTTTTCTAATTGAATTCTGCGAACTGCTGAAGGACCAGACCTACAGTCATTAGAAAGTGTCATTACATTATAAAAGCTGAGCAGGCCTAGTGCGTCTCTCATTACCAGTTACGACAAAATAATTCTACTGTCTAAACTGGGCGTCTGTCTCATTAGGAGCAGACACAGGCTGATGAGGAACCGCCATGGAGTTGTTTTAACAGACTAGTTTGAATAAAGTGAATCTCGTGAAGCCAGTGGTGGTTAGTTTATATTTGTCATGGCATGTCACAAGAAAGCTAATCTTACGCCAATGGACTTGCCGTTCTGGAGCTTATACAACTTAGAAAGTGTAGTAGTGAAGGTGCTACAGTATAAACCATAAGACTGCAGGTTGAGTCGCCACCACTAACTCCTTAGCAAATCTCCTAAACCTCCAAATGGAGACCTGTACAAACAATTGAGTTATGCACCTGTGGAGCTTAAATTACAAAATGTGGGATTAAGTAGAGAAATGTCTGCTACCGATGAGTATAACAAGCTGTCGCCCTAACCCTGGAAAACCTTAATGAGTGAACTGGACAGTCCATACACTAAATACACTCCAGCGAAATCTAGGAGCTCCACAAGAGCATCTACTTCCTCACAGGGTGGGATTGATGTTTGGTACCAAATTACTACAAATCCATTTTCTTAGAAACATACAAGCATAAATACTTGGGAGTGGGTGTTATATCTGCTCCCCTGCCTTAGCAGGCCCCCTAAACAGGAAGTGGACCTTACTGTACCTCTGCTCTCCTGGCCTAGCAGACGGCAGCTAGGAAAGCCCATCAAGGCAAACATGATCAATACAGCAATTCTGGGTAAACCTTAGGGTTACAAAAACAATAGCAGGGACCCTGATCTTAAACAACCAGTAAAGATTAAAGGGTTACCATAAAATACCTAAAAAATGAAGAGATCTAACCTAATCAGGTAGACAAGTGGAATCCAAACTGCTGTGAAAACTTCTTAGAAATGAGACGGCAAAAGCGGGAAATCGCAGAGCAGGGTGGAGAGTAGGGATGCACCGATACCGAAACGGGTATCTGGTATCGGCCTCGATACCACATTTTCTAAAGTACTCGTACTCGTTAAAAGTCCCCCAATACCGGGGACCGATACCACGGTCTGAGAAATGTCTATGTTTGAGTGGCGTGTAAGGGGTTAACCACAGGCGCCGAGTGCCCGCCCCCAGGCCCCGGCTGCAGCTCAGAGCGGGGAGAAGGCGAGGCAAGACATGTCAGCCGTGTGGAACTATTTCAAAGTGAATGAAGACGACAAAACAAAGGCGGACTGCAAATTGTGCTCAGCGAAATTGTCCAGAGGAGGCTCAAAAGGTAGCGCATTTAACACAAGTAATTTAATCAAGCACCTAAAATCCCAACACGACAAAGAGTACAAAGAGTTTACCCACGCTTCTAAACCAACACAACCCACGCTGCAGCAAACTCTTGCAAGACGAGAGAAAATGTCCAGAGACAATCCACGTGCTGTGAAAATAACACAGGCAATTATCGAGTACATTGCATTGAGTGACCAGCCACTCTCGGAGGTAGAAAATGTGGGATTCCTGCGTCTCCTCCATGTTCTGGAGCCCAGATATGATGTCCCAAGCCGCCGCTACATGACTGACACGGAGCTGCCTAAACTACACGACTCCGTGAAAAAACATATCCACAGCCTACTGCAAGCCTCCTCTGCGTTTAGTTTCACCACGGATATTTGGACAAGCAGTGTTAGCCCCGTGTCGCTAATTAGCCTAACCTCCCAGTGGATAGACGAGAGTTTCTTGTTTTTTTTGTTAAATTATATGACTAAAGCTGTTACCTGTAAATTTAAATCATGTTTTTATTAAGTACTCGGTATCGGCGAGTACTGAAATGCAAGTACTCGTACTCGTTTTCCAAAAAAGTGGTATCGGTGCATCCTAGTGGAGAGCGTAGACATTTAGCGTTGAGTGAAATGGGGGCCAGAAGGTCGGGTGGAACATCTCCTGTGCCAGTTGTTTAAAATAAACCAAACTCTAACTCCACCTCCACACATGGAGAGAACAGCCACAAACCCAGGGAATGTGCTGCCCAGGAAGTCTCCCTTTGGCAAAATGGTAGCGCAGTCTGCTATGTAAATCAAAGGTCCCGAGTTTGTGTCTCGCTGCTGTGACTGAGAGGGGAAGTGGTGGGAGAAATGAGATGCCCATGGGCTGAAGAGAGAGCCTGCTGCTATGTGAGAGGTTAGAAAGCTGATGGAAAATTCCCTTTTGACAAAGATGGGTAAGCATCTGCTTCTGACTTGCCAGTTTGTGGCCAGTCCCTGCCTATGAGGACATGAAATAGGGTTGGGTGAGACCCTGAGTGATTAGTTGGCAGCAACAACAGCATTCTTCAAACTTTTCACCTGATTCTCCCCTTCCATTTCTTAACCATTTTTGCTTTGTATCTTCCACCATCGTAACCTATCGTCTATGGGGGAGGAGTGAAAGCTTTAGATTCGTCAAAAAAAGTTTTCGACAGATCTCAATGTTTTAGGGTCCCCTGACACCAAAAACATTGATATGTTGACGATGGGTGTGTGTCTGTCTGTGTGTGTCTGTGCATCACATTTTCTTGAGAACAGTCTAGAGCTAAAATGGCTATATGGAAAGCCTGTTATGAGATGACGATGTGCTGAGGCACACTAGAGGAATCCTCAAATACTGTAATTCTGCAATTAATTATGAATTCTTCTTGTCACTTGCTATCGTAATGACCTATTTTATGAACGGAAAGATCAGCCTCAGAGCGGTAAATACAGTGCATCCGGAAGGTATTCACAGCGCATCACTTTTTCCACATTTTGTTATGTTACAGCCTTATTCCAAAATGGATTAAATTCATTTTTTTCCTCAGAATTCTACACACAACACCCCATAATGACAACATGAAAAAAGTTTACTTGAAGTTTTTGCAAATTTATTAAAAATAAAAAAATTGAGAAAGCACATGTCCATAAGTATTCAGAGCCTTTGCCGTGAAGCTCGAAATTGAGCTGAGGTGCATCCTGTTTCCCCTGATCATCCTTGAGATGTTTCTGCAGCTTCATTGGAGTCCACCTGTGGTAAATTCAGTTGACTGGACATGATTTGGAAAGGCACACACCTGTCTATATAAGGTCTCACAGTTGACAGTTCATATCAGAGCACAAACCAAGCATGAAGTCAAAGGAATTGTCTGTAGACCTCCGAGACAGGATTGTCTTGAGGCACAAATCTGGGGAAGGTTACAGAAAAATTTCTGCTGCATTGAAGGTCCCAATGAGCACAGTGGCCTCCATCATCCGCAAGTGGAAGAAGTTCGAAACCACCAGGTCTCTTCCTAGAGCTGGCCGGACATCTAAACTGAGTGATCAAGTGAGAAGGGCCTTAGTCAGGGAGGTGACCAAGAACCCAATGATCACTCTGTCAGAGCTCCAGAGGTCCTCTGTGGAGAGAGGAGAACCTTCCAGAAGGACAACCATCTCTGCAGCAATCCACCAATCAGGCCTGTATGGTAGAGTGGCCAGACGGAAGCCACTCCTTAGTAAAAGGCACATGGCAGCCCACCTGGAGTTTGCCAAAAGGCACCTGAAGGACTCTCAGACCATGAGAAACAAAATTCTGTGGTCTGATGAGACAAAGATTGAACTCTTTGGTGTGAATGCCAGGTATCACGTTTGGAGGAAACCAGGCACCGCTCATCACCAGGCCAATACCATCCCTACAGTGAAGCATGGTGGTGGCAGCATCATGCTGTGAAGATGTTTTTCAGCGGCAGGGACTGGGAGACTAGTCAGGATAAAGGGAAAGATGACTGCAGCAATGTACAGAGACATCCTGGATGAAAACCTGCTCCAGAGCACTCTTGACCTCAGACTGGGGTGACGGTTCATCTGTCAGCAGGACAACAACCCTAAGCACACAGCCAAGATATCAAAGGAGTGGCTTCAGGACAACTCTGTGAATGTCCTTGAGTGGCCCAGCCAGAGCCCAGACTTGAATCCGATTGAACATCTCTGGAGAGATCTTAAAATGGCTGTGCACCGACGCTTCCCATCCAACCTGATGGAGCTTGAGAGGTGCTGCAAAGAGGAATGGGCGAAACTGGCCAAGGATAGGTGTGCCAAGCTTGTGGCATCATATTCAACAAGACTTGAGGCTGTAATTGCTGCCAAAGGTGCATCGACAAAGTATTGAGCAAAGGCTGTGAATACTTATGTACATGGGATTTCTCAGTTTTTTGATTTTTAATAAATCTGCTAAAATCTCAAGTAAACTTTTTTCACGTTGTCATTAAGGGGTGTTGTGTGTAGAATTCTGAGGAAAAAAATTAAATTAATCCATTTTGGAATGAGGCTGTAACATAACAAAAGGTGGAAAAAGTGACGCGCTGTGAATACTTTCCGGGTGCACTGTAATTACTGAAATGTTATCGAATAGTTCAGCTAACTTGGGCCCAAAGCCAACTGACGCTTACATCTGAATTTTTGCAATTCCAGGGTTGTGAGGAGCCAGAGCTTATAGCACGAGGCACAACTCTAAACCCACGTCCATCAGACTGAGTTATCAGGTGTCCCATGAACACTGGGAGAGCACGTAACCTCCACACGGAAGAGCAACTGCGTCTGCCCAGATCTTGTCTAAGGTTGCAATATGAGTGCTACATGCCAGCCTGGGCATTTTCAGATGTGATTGATGTTTCTGCTTGTTCTGTAAGCTCTCCATTTAAAAAAAAAAGAAAAGCTAAAAAAGAAAGGCACTGACCAGTGATGGAGGACTCACCCTCTGCTTGTCGGGTCGACAAACCTGATTCCAAGTAGTCCTTCTCTAGGAGGTTGAGGTGGTGACAAATGAGGTCAAAGAGGTATTGTCCTTTTGCATCCCTCTGTTGGGAGAAAAAAGAGAGCCCATGATTAATGAGACAAGAAGTCTGACGAAACAAGAGGAGAACAATCGAGCTGCTTTGGTTAGCTAATAGCTATGTGGTCCCAACATCTCCTCCAGGTATCGCGGGAAGTGGCATATGGAGGATAAATAAAGCCTTCTGCCTGGTAAAAGCCTCTTGCGTTCCTTTTTACTGCTATAATAATGTCAACTTACCTTTCCATAATTGCATTATAAGTGAAGGCAACCTATCAGGACGCCATGAAGGGATGAGAAGGCCACTTTGGGTAACAAAAGGCTAGAAGTCCCTTGTAGCAATCAGCCCTCTGCAGGCTGCAGGGCATTTCTGCAAAACCCATAAGAACATCGCAGCCCCTCACGTTTCCAGTGCCTGGCGAAGCAGTGCAAGAGAGGGGGGATTTTAATTAGACGTACCAGATGCTGTTTATTCAATCACTTATCCCAAGCGGCGTTTAGAAACTATTAAAACACCTCGTACTCGTTTTTGTCTTACTCAGAAAAGGCTTTGGCAGTCAGCAAAGATGACACAGCGGAGAATCCAAAACAAGACAAATGGGCCTGAACCTCCAGGGATAAAACGGGGAGCTCACGTGTTAACCGCGCTCATCAGAATGGCTGACATCATGAAAAATGTCAACATCGCCAGAGCTGTAGGAACTAGCTTGCACCAGTTCACAGAAAAGTACTGATGGTGTCAGCAAAACAAAGCCCTTAAATAACAGGAAACAGAAAAACTCGTGGTCCCCAAACAAATGTGATGACGCACAGATCTGGGGGTGCGTCAAGGAATACGTAGAATTTCTGAAAAGCAAAAATGTCTGACAGCACAGAGAGACTATCTGAACGTAACGGAAGGAATGGTCCAAGACCACTAGGAGGTGATTTTAAGCATGCAAATGAGCCACTAGTGTGATCTAATTGTTCTCAAAGACATGCATACCCTCCTACAGATATGTTCAAGAGAGACCCCTCTGATGTGAAATTAGTATAACGTTGCAGAGCAACAAGAAGAGCCACCAAAACATCACTGAAGCAAGCAAAATGCAGCCCTTCCAGATATGTAGCTGTGACATTACAAATACAATATGAATCTAAAGTTTCTCAAATATTTGTACCTCCAAACCTGACTTACATATTCTACTCTGCTTTTGGTGCTTAAGAGACCCCCCTGACTCAAGCATAGCACTGGCAGAAGCTTTCTTCTCTCAGCCAATAAGGATCAGCAGCAACGCAGGAATCAGCCAGTCCACTAGAGGGCACTCAATCATTCACACATCCACCCAGACGCATGTGTGGACAACTTAACACAGAGAGACCCCGGAGAGACTCCATACACGGTAAACTTCAAGGCCGGACCTCTAGAGCTTTAAGGCAACTACACTAACCTCCGCACCGCTGTGCAAGTTTTTACTGGTTTGCTTTAAACAATAAAATTTGAAAATTCATTCATTCATCTATTTTGTTTCAAAACTGCTTATCTAATTTATAGGACTCGAGCAGAACTTAGCTGACATGTGGTGGATCACTTCTGGACAGGCTGGTGAAGATCCTGCCCTGCTTTGTGTCTCATTTTTGGAGATCCCAAGCTTCTTTTCATCAAGTGTGGGACACAGGGGAATGAGTTGAGAGTTACACCACGGCCTAACCATTCTCACCTTCCTCTCTCAACCAGGAAGACCTCAACCAGCCAGAAGACCTGTCAGCTCACTTCAGCTCCACCTCCTCTTCCACGTCTCCTGGTTCATCTGCTAATTAAGAAGACGAGGACACTTCAATGCCAAAACTATCACTTTCATGAATAGCCGCATGGAATGGAGTAGCTCATGGTGTCCATCCCTTCATTTTCTTCCTTGTTTAGCTTACTAAATATACTGCATGTCATGATCTGCTTTCAAATATGTTTGTTTTTGCTGTATTTCAATTTTTTTAATATATTTTTTCTGTTTAGGGCTGTTATACATGGTATTACTTTCTGTTATTAGTTTTCTCTTGTTTAAAGGGTCCTTTAAAATATTTAACATTTTTACACAATGCCATTTTGTTTCTTACAGATGTCGCTATTTTGGGCAGTATTGTTTTAGAGGTTACTATGGGTGACATCCGAGATCATATTGGACAGAGTTCAAGGGTATGAAGGGCAGCTCCATGCATTTCCTGGTATCCAAAAT
This sequence comes from Erpetoichthys calabaricus, assembly GCF_900747795.2. Taxonomy (NCBI): domain Eukaryota; kingdom Metazoa; phylum Chordata; class Cladistia; order Polypteriformes; family Polypteridae; genus Erpetoichthys; species Erpetoichthys calabaricus. The sequence continues at coordinate 80,448,684 of NC_041410.2, read as the reverse complement.
GGGATAACATCCTCTTCCTTGTTAGCTGACGCTTTTATAGAACCCTAAGCTTGTTCTCTGGCTTCGATTTCTGGTTACGACTCAAGATAGGATGGACTGTTGGTTAAAGAATCTAGGCTTGGCTTTTGGTAATGTTTCAGTTAGTAGTCACAAATATATATATATATATACAGTGGGTACGGAAAGTATTCAGACCCCCTTCAATTTTTCACTCTTTGTCAAATTGCAGCCATTTGCTAAAATCATTTAAATTAATTTTTTCCCTCATTAATGTACACACAGCACCCCATATTGACAGACAAAAAAAAGAATTTTTGAAATTGTTGCAGATTTATTAAAAAGAAAAACTGAAATATCACATGGTCCTAAGTATTCAGACCCTTTGCTCAGTATTTAGTAGAAGCACCCTTTTGAGCTAATACAGCCATGAGTCTTCTTGGGAAAGATGCAGCAAGTTTTTCACACCTGGATTTGGGGATCCTCTGCCATCCCTCCTTGTAGATCCTCTCCCGTTCTGTCAGGTTGGATGGTAAACGTTGGTGGACAGCCATTTTTTAGGTCTCTCCAGAGATGCTCAATTGGGTTTAAGTCCGGGCTCTGGCTGGGCCATTCAAGAACAGTCACAGAGTTGTTGTGAAGCCACTCCTTCGTTATTTTAGCTGTGTGCTTAGGGTCATTGTCTTGTTGGAAGGCAAACCTTCGGCCCAGTCTGAGGTCCTTAGCACTCTGGAGAAGGTTTTTGTCCAGGATATCCCTGTACTTGGCCGCATTCATCTTTCCCTCGATTGCAACCAGTCGTCCTGTCCCTGCAGCTGAAAAACACCCCCACAGCATGATGCTGCCACCGCCATACTTCACTGTGGGGACTGTATTGGACAAGTGATGAGCAGTGCCTGGTTGTCTCCACACATACCTCAGTGCAAGACACATGACAGCCCGCATGGAGTTTGCTAAAAGACACCTGAAGGACTCTGAGATGGTGAGAAATAAGATTCTCTGGTCTGATGAGACCAAGATAGAACTTTTTGGCCTTAATTCTAAGCGGTATGTGTGGAGACAACCAGGCACTGCTCATCACTTGTCCAATACAGTCCCAACAGTGAAGCATGGCGGTGGCAGCATCATGCTGTGGGAGTGAAACTGGTAACCAGGAAAGGATGGAATGATTTATTGTTTTGGTTACTCAACTGGACTGTGCTGGTGAACTGGGAACTCCACTTTCTGACAATATCCTTAGTTCACATCTGTATTTATCAACCTACTTGAAGGCATCAAACAAAACAAAAATACCGTATGGTAGGATGGAGTGGCCCTGGCACTGCTTCACCTGCTCGGTCAGGCTGGACTGGAGTCGGGAGAGGAGCAGAACCGAGGGCTTGTGCAGCAAGGATGACGTGGAGGTCTGTACATTGTGGAAGAGGGAGACATCACTGACAAATACAGGTAGACCCTTAGAGATACGTTATTTTTCTTTAAATTGTGTTCACTCCTCCCATTATGCCTTTTCCTGTGCGCTTAGTTTTGTTAGTAAATTGTTACTTATCTGTGCTATGCTGGGGTCTTTCGGGGTACAGGGTCTGCTAAAGAGCGCCCTCATCTGGTCACAACATGTTTGTACTTCTCCCACATATCGTAATCCACACAAGCCCAGGTCTTCTTTCTGTCACTCATTGTGTCCTCCCTCCATGGCCTAACCTGACTCTGCTCAAATCTGTGTGGGCTCGCGTATCCGGTATTTCTGATTGAATTATCTCAGGTTTTTGATGAAGGCAGGGCAGTGAACTGAGCACATTATCACTAAAATGGATGACTACTGGCACCCTGATTTGAAATGAAGACAGGAAAACCAAGGAGTGCGTATGACGGTGTTTCCATTGGGCCTCAGGCAGCATGAGCCATTTGTAGCGTGGCGGGGCCATGTCTGACTGAAGGGATGAGCCGAGTAAGTGAGTAATTACCACTAAGGTGTCAATTACCAGGACGCCTGCTGTTATTAGTGAGGCGGGAGATTCCCCAGGCATAATTGCATAGAGGAGCGAGAAGAAAACTCTCCATTCACCATCACTGAGCGAGGCCACAATGGCCCGGCTTGTTTGGGCTCTGGAGCAGCGCACTGCTGGCACTTTTAGGTGTCTTTGATTGGCCCGTTAAGGCGGAAACCTGGCTTGTTTAAAAACGTCCGTATACAGTTAGGTCCATAAATATTTGGACAGAGACAACTTTTTTCTAATTTTCGTTCTGTACATTACCACAATGAATTTTAAATGAAAAAACTCCGATGCAGTTGAAGTGCAGACTTTCAGCTTTAATTCAGTGGGGTGAAAAAAAACGATTGCATAAAAATGTGAGGCAACTAAAGCATATTTTGAACACAATCCCTTCATTTCAGGGGCTCAAAAGTAATTGGACAAATTAAAAAACATGGATTTGAAACAGAGTGCAACGCACCACATCACAGGGTTACTCGCAGACAAATTCTACCTGCGTTAACCCGGTTTCTCTAACAGCAATATCAGACACCACCACACAGATACAGTCCTTTGTTCAAATAAACGATTTATTTAAGGACCAATTCCTTCACAATGGGTTTCTGATAAGCACAATACCTCTTCTCTCTTTCGTTCCTCTCCTCCACACCTCCAGGTGAGCTTTGTCTTCCTTCCTCCTGACTCCGACTCGTCTGGATGTGGCTGAGCAGTTCCTTTTATTTTGGACCTGGGAGTATCTGAGTCAGGAGTCCCCAAACCCCCAGAGCACAGCTGGTAGAACACAGGGATCCCAACAGGGATGCTCAACAGCACTACAACTCCCAGCATGCCCTGTGGGTGTCCACTGGTGTGCCTGTTTCCCAGGTTGCTACCACCTAATAGTTCGGGGGCACATGTAACATAAATAATCCCCCTGTTCTTCTTTCAAGTTGGTCTCCCAGCAGGGTAAGGTGTCAGAGTACATCCAATCGGGATTCATACAGTGCATCCGGAAAGTATTGACAGCACATCACTTTTTCCACATTTTGTTATGTTACAGCCTTATTCCAATTCATTTTTTTCCTCAGAATTCTGCACACAACACCCCATAATGACAACATGAAAAAAGTTTACTTGAGGTTTTTGCAAATATATTAAAAATAAAAAAACTGAGAAAGCACATGTCCATAAGTATTCACAGTCTTTGCTCAATACTTTGTCGATGCACCTTTGGCAGCAATTCCAGCCTCAAGTCTTTATGAATATGATGCCACAAGCTTGGCACACCTATCCTTGGCCAGTTTCGCCCATTCCTCTTTGCAGCACCTCTCAAGCTCCATCAGGCTGGATGGGAAGCGTCGGTGCACAGCCATTTTAAGATCTCTCCAGAGATGTTCAATCAGATTCAAGTCTGGGCTCTGGCTGGGCCACTCAAGGACATTCACAGAGTTGTCCTGAAGCCACTTCTTTGATATCTTGGCTGTGAGCTTAGGGTCGTTGTCCTGCTGAAAGATGAACCGTCGCCCCAGTCTGAGGTCAAGAGCGCTCTGGAGCAGGTTTTCATCCAGAATGTCTCTGTACATTGCTGCAGTCATCTTTCCCTTTATCCTGACTAGTCTCCCAGTCCCTGCCGCTGAAAAACATCCCCACAGCATGATGCTGCCACCACCATGCTTCACTGTAGGGATGGTATTGGCCTGGTGATGAGCGGTGCCTGGTTTCCTCCAAACGTGACGCCTGGCATTCGCACCAAAGAGTTCAATCTTTGTCTCATCAGACCAGAGAATTTTCTTTCTCATGGTCTGAGAGTCCTTCAGGTGCCTTTTGGCAAACTCCAGGCGGGCTGCCATGTGCCTTTTACTAAGGAGTGGCTTCCGTCTGGCCACTCTACCATACAGGCCTGATTGGTGGATTGCTGCAGAGATGGTTGTCCTTCTGGAAGGTTCTTCTCTCTCCACAGAGGACCTCTGGAGCTCTGACAGAATGACCATCAGGCTCTTGGTCACCTCCCTGACTAAGGCCCTTCTCCCCCAATCGCTCAGTGTAGATGGCCGGCCAGCTCTAGGAAGAGTCCTGGTGGTTTCGAACTTCTTCCACTTACGGATGATGGAGGCCACTGTGCTCATTGGGACCTTCAAAGCAGCAGACATTTTTCTGTAACCTTCCCCAGATTTGTACCTCGAGACAATCCTGTCTCTGAGGTCTACAGACAATTCCTTTGACTTCATGCTTGGTTTGTGCTCTAACATGAACTGTCAACTGTGGGACCTTATATAGACAGGTGTGTGCCTTTCCAAATCATGTCCAGTCAACTGAATTTACCACAGGTGGACTCCAATGAAGCTGCAGAAACATCTCAAGGATGATCAGGGGAAGCAGGATGCACCTGAGCTCAATTTTGAGCTTCATGGCAAAGGCTGTGAATACTTATGTACATGTGCTTTCTCAATTTTTTTATTTTTAATAAATTTGCAAAAGTCTCAAGTAAACTTTTTTCACGTTGTCATTATGGGGTGTTGTGTGTAGAATTCTGAGGAAAGAAATGAATTTAATCCATTTTGGAATAAGGCTGTAACATAACAAAATGTGGAAAAAGTGATGCGCTGTGAATACTTTCCGGATGCACTGTACATGCTGACCATCACAAGGTATACGTGGCATTTTTGAAATTGTGAATAAATGGGTTATTAAAGTGCATGTAAACACGCTTGTTGACCTCAACCTTTGCAGTACACACGAGCAAAAGCTTGGAGACTCCATCTTTGAAGTGCTCACAAGATGTGAACCACGCCGGAGCGGATGTCATCACAAGGTTTAGCTGTCATCCGTGATAATACTTGGTGAGAGTTGCTGTTTTACAGATTCAGCTTCTTGGATGTGAACCCCAAAACCCAAAGACACGTGTGATAGGCTAACGGTGATTCTAAAGTGGGCCTCTATGAGAGACTAGTGCCCTGTCCAGTGTTGGTTGTGCTCAATATGGCTGGCTGTGACCCTCAACAGGATGAAGCAGGTTTGCAAATACTGTGTTTTATGATGAATACCACTTTGGATGCTGAAATTTAAAACAATATTTACAGTGATAAGCTGAAGAGGTGGCTGAAGGGAAAAGGAAGCAATCTGGAGGGCTGTAAACAAATAATATAAAACAAACTGTGGCATATTTTTCAAAAGACTGGAGAGACAACAACTTCTCCAGAAAGCACACTGGGTAACAAGGGGCCAGAGGGGGGATTTGCCCCAGTTATTGCAAATGTGCTCCTATAATCTTGGGAAAGATTAAAAAATAAATATGAAATTATAACTAAAAAACTGCTTAGGTAGCCGTCTTAATGTATCGCTTTGTGTTTCTTGAGGTGATCTATGAAGGAGAACAGATGGGGGGGCTCTTGAAATGAAGTCAGCCTGGAGGCCGAGTACATGTGGAGCAAAGCGGACTGACGTTGTCAGCTACCAAACCCCTCAGTGAGCCCATGTGTCCTGCACCTCCGCTGGATGAGCTGTGTGGCTTCCTGTCATGTCCACGTCTGACCTGAACTGACGGCGCTCACCTCCTCCTCTTAAAGGTTTGCCTGAGTGACGGTTGTGTGTTCTCCTTGTGTCTGTGTGTTTTCTCTCATGTTCCAAATACACGTGCGTTAGGTGCAGATACTCTCAGCTAGTGTGTGATTGTGGGTGGGCATGAGTGTGCCCTGATGCGGGCTAGCGCTCTGTCCAGGGCTCGTTCCTGCTGTGTGTTTGAAGTTGCTGGGATGGCGGATTAACCACAAGTGATAATGTGTAACACTCCCTGAAATGAAATGACAAGATTCATCTAACTCTCCCGTGGGCACTCATTGTTTTTTGCAGGGCACAGGCCAACATCAAACACTTTTCAGTACAAAAAAGTTCACTGCCAAGACTGCATGAGGTAAAATGTGGAAAGAACGTATTAATGAAAGGGGTACAAGAACCAAAATAAAAATAACCAACCAAGCACTAATACTTCGCAATGCCACACCAACGCCAACAATATTAACAAAAGTACAACTACTACACCTTATTTACAGTCCAGAATGAACTCAGGAGTCCACCATGGAATAACAGCAAATGTCTGCAGAGTAAAGTTTGCCTCCCAGAGTGCAGGATGATCGGCAGACAGAAAAAGTAATAAAGTCCTACGGGCAAAGTGTCGTGACCTGGACTTGCTTTATATTTTTTTCAGGCTTTTCTTTTGCCTCAAATAATAATATAGATATCATTCTATGATTTTTAGAGATCAAGTAATTAAATGGTCAGATCATGTTTGTGATATAAAACATCTTCTCAGGTGCCATTTTGTTTTTATCATGGGTGCCGGTATTACTTGCTGTTGAGATGCAGGGTTGCCAGGCTGTCGCTAGCCTGGATGATCAAGAGTGGGTGACATGTAATGTCTTTCCTGTGACCATGTAATGGTCAGCATCATACATTTCCTAACTCTCCTTGCATTATTATTGTTAGAACATCAGACACTGGACAAACTAGAAAAAAAAACATTCATTCTGTTGTGCTTGTTTGTTTATCTAATAGCTAAGCTGTCTCAATATCTCCTCCATAGCTCATCCTTTGACTGCATGTCTTGATAGTTTGTTTCAAATTCCCACAACTCTTTGTGTAAAGGATGCTTCCTGGCTTCAGTCCTATGTCCTCAAGTATGTGCTCCATGTTTAGTTTAAAGAATTCAGCTGGACCTGCTTTATCAACTCTTTGAAGATTATAAAGACCTGGATTAGATCTCACACAGTCTTCTCTGTGTGAGTCTGTTGGAGTACAACACATCTTTAGAGTTATGGGATGTACCTGTTTACGGCTATGGTAAGATATCCTCCTCTTCCTCTTCTTCTGGCTGCTCCCATTAGGGGTTGCCAGAGCGGATCATCTTCTTCCATATCTTCCTGTCCTCTACATCTTGTTCTGTTAAACCCATCACCTGCATGACCTCTCTCACCTCACCCATAAACCTCTTTCCCTCTTGCCTGGCAGCTCTATCCTTAGCATCCTTCTCCCAATATACCCAGCACCTCTCCTCTGCACATGTCCAAACCAACGCAATCTCGCCTCTCTGACTTTGTCTCCCAACTGTCCCACCTGAGCTGACCCTCTAATGTCCTCATTTCTAATCCTGTCCATCCTCGTCAAACCCAATGTAAATCTTAACATCTTTAACTCTGCCACCTCCAGCTCTGTCTCCTGCTTTCTGATCAGTGCCACTGTCCCCAACCCATATAACATAGCTGGTCTCACTACCGTCCTGTAGACCTTCCCTTTCACTCTTACTGACACCCGTCTGTCATAAATTACTCCTGAAACTCTTCTCCACCCATTCCACCCTGCCTGCACTCTCTTTTTCACCTCTCTTCCACAATCCCTGTTACTCTGTACTGTTGATCCCAACAATTTAAACTCACCCATCTTCACCAAGGTGTTAAGATATCTCTGGTTACAAATTCTTTTCTGTTCTTTAACCTTGATTTACATCGTACATTTTGCTTAGAGGGCGGCACGGTGGCACAGTGGTAGCGCTGCTGCCTCGCAGTTAGGAGACCTGGGTTCGCTTCCCTGGTCCTCCCTGCGTGGAGTTTGCATGTTCTCCCTGTGTCTGTGTGGGTTTCCTCCAGGTGCTCCGGTTTCCTCCCACAGTCCAGAGACATGCAAGTTAGGTGGATTGGCGATTCTAAATTGGCCCTAGTGTGTGTCCTGCCCGGGATTGATTCCTGTGTTGGCTGGGATTGGCTCCAGCAGACCCCTGTGACCCTGTGTTTGGATTCAGCAGGTTGGAAAATGGATGGATGGATTTTGGCTTAGAGTATGTGAATTGTTCTGGTTTTCAACTCTTGAATTCTTCTTATCGATCTAAGATTTTATCTCACACCTTGGCGTATTATTACAATTGCAATCGATTTTCTGATTTCCTCATACTTTTAACTGCTGCCATCCTGTGCAGCCAGAGCAAAAAGCTCCCAGTGTTCTTCAGAGGCCTGTCTCCTTTTCCAGTGAGCTCACTTTTTTGTCTGCCTTGATCACTGACCAAACAACACAGCAACAATAGGTAAGAGTTTATTCTAGGGATTGGTTACTGCATTCGTGCAGCTTCTCTCTCTGCAAGCTGTCACATCTGCTTTTTCAAAACAAATCTCAATCTTCTTAAGTCATCTTTTGGTTTTATGAAGAATGTCTTCCACTGCTGCTCCAATCAGCTAGTGGCCCTCTTCTCAAAGGGACCTCACTATGCATTTGTAAAATTGTATTAAGTGCCAGAAAGCGGTTAATTTAAAGACCAGTAGATGAAATACCTTGAAAGGATGGAGCAGAATCATGGTCTTGTACAAACAAGGATTTAGAGGACCACAAAGTTATTAGAAATACTGATCCTCAATACCCGAAAAAACGTTAAAGTCAAAAAAATAGAAGCTGAAGTTCAGAAACAGAAAATACACTTTTTAAAAAGGTTTCGAAAAGCAGGAAACCCCAAAGCTAAATAATGATGAACAATGAAAACACGCATTGCGATGCTTGTGAACATATAACTAGAGTTAGGAATTGTAACTGAAAACAAATTGCTACATCCATGAAACAACAAGTAGAAACAGTGGCACCCAACACAAACACCAGCCATAAAATAGTGCAATAATGACTCCACAGAAAATGCAATAGACTAAACAAAAACGCATGTAGATTGAAAATGTTCATAAGGAAACTGAATAATGATATGATGACCTTGAAGCAAATTACATAAATACACAGCGTCCTCTACTAATAGAGACAGTCTGCACACCGTTGTCATTCACTGTCATACAGGACCTGAGGCCATTTTTATTTCTTTATAAGTCAGGAACATTAACAAAGGGGATTCAGTAAGCAAGCATCCGGGCAGGAAAGCCTACCCCCAGCAAAGATGTGGCGCTACTACAAATGGATGGCATGATGAGCTATCCGAAGACGGTGGAAGAGCTCAGTCTTCTCCTCCTGAGCAAATAAAAATGACAGTATGCAGCCATGTCAAGCATAAAGTACACATGCAAAGCTTCCTGGACGTCGGGCTCAGTTTGTTCTGCGGTTCTTACCAATGGGACACAACTCCCTCAAGTACTCACTTCTTCCTAGTGCCATATTGGCAGGTGCATGCAACCTCTCGCCACAGAAGGTGAGCTTAGTGAATTTCCCCTTGGGATTAATAAAGTATCTATCTATCTATCTATCTATCTATCTATCTATCTATCTATCTATCTATCTATCTATCTATCTATCTATCTATCTATCTATCTATCTATCTATCTATCTATCTATCTATCTTAGGCGTGTAACAAAGATGTCTCTCCACATAACATAAGCATACTCCAGTCTGTGGCTGACTGGGCAGTGAGGAGGCTCACTCCACTTTTCTTGTGTTTCCCTAGTCACTAAATTCAATGCTCTGTGGTAGTTGAGATCTGTGCAAGTCTGTCTGATAATTCCGGCACAGGGCCCACCAAGTAGGTGGTCCCAAGACATCACTTCACTGTCGAGCACTGCCAAGATTTACTTTTACATCCCAGCATGAACCATATTAGTCCAGGGCAGCATTAACACATGGAAAATTGAATTTCCTGGAAGATAAAAATACATTCAGAAATGTAATGGTCTGCCATTGTTCATATCTATAGCTTTTTAAAAATATGTTAAAAATGTTTAATGATGCAAATCCGCACTGGCACTGCACTATGACACTGCACAGCTCTGACTAAGCAGTACGACGCCAAAGTGTCCCACTTGATGATTTTTTTACTTGCTCCTGATCCCTGCTGAATTTTCTAGAGATTATGAAAATAAATTGGGACGCAGCCAATGGCTGCAGTATTATCTACTTATTAGCATTGGCTAGCATTCAGTGCACCTTAAACTGCACAGCACAGGCGTATAGTGGCACCCTGGAGAAATCCACCATCTTCTACTTCTTTTTCTTTCTTTCTTGCGGCAATATTAAAGAACAATCTTTTCTCTTCTTCATTCATTACTGTTGATTTTCTGTCACGGTCCTATTTTTAATTTAAGATTATGATTACACTCTTCTTTCTTTTTTTTTGCGCACTTATCGAAAGTGATTATGGTCTTATAGGTATCTGTGACTGTCCAGGGTGGCTACAGCTGCTACATCATCCTTGAACCCAATACCATCAATAGTCAAGACTGGGACAAGCCAGTGCAAAGAGGACACAAACAAGCAAGAGCGGGGTGTAAAATGTGCTAGTGCTTCTGTTTAACAATCCAGAGGTTCAAAACGGCAAAGTGCAAAACATGCAGTGCAGTCAATAAAAAAATAATCCATAAAAACCAATTTTGTAGAAGTTTCAAACACACAGGATCAGTTCATGAAAAGCCAAAGGTTGCCTCAGTGCTCACTTTCTCAGCTCACCATTAAGGAGATGTTCTCTGGCAGGCATCATCTCATGGACTTGCACCCCAACCAGTTACGCCACTTACTGCTAACTCGGAACCCCCAGCTGCCTTACCTCTGTGCCTGAGGGGTTCCCATGAGCTCCATCTCACGTAAGGCAGGAGCCCACCTGGAGCCCTGCGTCACTCCTGCTCCCTGTTGGCTCAGCTGGAGAGGCCCGACCCTTTAAGCGCCAGCCACACACTCATGCTGGGGTCAAACCTGACCACCCGTCTTCACCCTGTAGCACCAGCTCTGCTGTGATCCTGTCTCTTTTCTTTTCTTTTCTTTCAGATTCATTCTGTTTAACCTACACTCTTTCCTTTCTCTTTCTTCGATCTTTCTTTTTAGATAGATAGATAGATAGATAGATAGATAGATAGATAGATAGATAGATAGATAGATAGATAGATAGATAGATAGATAGATAGATAGATAGATAGATAGATAGATAGATAGATAGATAGATAGATAGATAGATAGATAGATAGATACTTTATTAATCCCAAGGGGAAATTCACATACTCCAGCAGCAGCATACTGATACAAAAAACAATATTAAATTAAAGAGTGATAATAATGCAGGTATACAGACAGACAATAACTTTATATAATGTTAATGTTTACCCCCCCGGGTGGAATTGAAGAGTCGCATAGTGTGGGGGAGGAACGATCTCCTCAATCTGTCAGTGGAGCAGGACGGTGACAGCAGTCTGTCACTGAAGCTGCTCCTCTGTCTGGAGATGATCCTGTTCAGTGATGCAGTGGATTCTCCATGATTGACAGGAGTCTGCTCAGCGCCCGTCGCTCTGCCACAGATGTTAAACTGTCCAGCTCCGTGCCTACAATAGAGCCTGCCTTCCTCACCAGTTTGTCCAGGTGTGAGGTGTCCCTCTTCTTTATGCTGCCTCCCCAGCACACCACCGCGTAGAAGATGGTGCTCGCCACAACTGTCTGATAGAACATCTGCAGCATCTTATTGCAGATGTTGAAGGACACCAGCCTTCTAAGGAAGTATAGTCAGCTCTGTCCTTTCTTACACAGAGCATCAGTATTGGCAGTTCAGTCTAATTTATCATCCAGCTGCACTCCCAGGTATTTATAGGTCTGCACCCTCTGCACACAGTCACCTCTGATGATCACGGGGTCCATGAGGGGCCTGGGCCTCCTAAAATCCACCACCAGCTCCCTGGTTTTGCTGGTGTTCAGGTGTAGGTGGTTTGAGTCGCACCATTTAATAAAGTCCTTGATTAGGTCCCTATACTCCTCCTCCTGCCCATTCCTGATGCAGCCCACGATAGCAGTGTCGTCAGCGAACATTTGCACGTGGCAGGACTCCAAGTTATATTGGAAGTCCGATGTATGTAGGCTGAACAGGACCGGGGACAGTACAGTCCCCTGTGGCGCTCCTGTGTTGCTGACCACAATGTCAGACCTGCAGTTCCCAAAACGCACATACTGAGGTCTGTTTGTAAGATAGTCCACGATCCATGCCACCAGGTATGAATCTACTCCCATCTCTGTCAGCTTGTCCCTAAGGAGCAGAGGTTGGATGGTGCTGAAGGTGCTAGAGAAGTCTAGAAACATAATTCTTTGATACTATTAGGAATGCAGGTGTAGTGGTGTACTGATTACAGCCCCCACAGCGCTATTGAGGCATTTAGCCAAACTGCACACATCTGCACAGGAATGCACAATCTGTTGATAACCTCATCACAGTTAATCAGGAGAGGAGTAGGGAGCCGAGCAGACACAGGGGTTCATCTGACAAGTAGATGGAGGATGACTCTGTAACTTGGGATGTGAGGAACTCACACACTGAACCCTCAGGGTTGTTCAAACAGTAACACTGTGGTCTTAAATGAGCCTCAGGTGACTGCAGACTAAGTGGATGCTGTGTTGACTCCTAATGAGACAGTGAAGATGTTTATGAAAAGGCCAAGAGGACCAGATGTAGTTGAGATTTCATGTCAGGATAATTACCAAAGAACGCAAACTAATCAACCATTAACCAGCAGGAATGCGCAACACGTGACATCATCAACGCCACCATACAAACATCCAAAAATCGTCACATTAGCTTCTTGCTTATCCAAATTTGAATTGATTTAATGTCTGTGTTGTGATCTTATAGTTCTCAAGCAGCCAAGAGTTTAAAAAGCACTTCCAAAATGACCACTAGAGGGGGATATCACCATCAAACCCCGACTAGTAATTAGGGCAAATGCTTTACAAAATAAAATATTTATTCTTAACTCAGTGCTCTGTACCAAAAGCAACCTTTATAAAGCACAAAAGGCATAAAGGAGTTGCCAGAAAAGGCCATCCAAGGCCAACAAAGTCCCAATACAGTAAGATCAAAAAAACTGAGCAAAATGGTCACAAATGACAAGAAACACAAGAAACTCACAAAAGAGGCACAAGAACTTACCGCTCCATAGTGCTTTTGAAATGAAGGGCCAGAAACTGTAGAAAACCCTCCAGAAATACAGCGTGGAGGGGCAATTCCCAGACAAAACACACACACACACACGCACACACACACACACACACACACACTCCTCTCAGTTCAACCAGAACACTCTGGATTTTAAATCCCACAGGAAGCGCCCACTACTTTTTGCAGTTAAACACAAAGTGGTGAAACATGAACAGGTGCTCCTCTTCCTTTAAGCAGATCTGTTTTGGGAACAAGAGACCAATGAAATGACGGACCTCTGTGAGGCTCTCTTTATGCAGACCGCCACTGTCTCTTGGTGGGACCACCACAAAACACATGGAGCATAACTCAGGAATAGAAAACAAAGCAGACCATAAACAAAAGTGACCTTAACATACCTCAACGTCTCAAAATTTAACAAGAACTGGAATCCCAGTCAGAGCAGTCTGGTGTGTGATTCTCTATATACATTCAGTGAACAGTTGACTGATTTTTATTTAACACTTTCGCCTCTCTGGTACCAACCCTGCCTGTATTTTTCTGTAATGAACTAGGAGTTCCAAGGCACGTCATCCCAAACACTTGAAATAATGCCCACCAGAGAGGGATGTCACTGATAAACCCTGGCTAGCAATACAGACAAGCACTAAATCTTAGAAAATAAAAGATTTATTCTTCATAAAAAGTTGTTCCAATCACAATGAAGCTCCATGGAGCAGAGAGGCAAAATGGAATTTTCTACACAAAGCAATCCAAGCACTAAATTCTTCTAAAAAACATCAGTTGAGTTTTGAAAGTCCATAACGTCCTACTGTCTACCACACTACCAGTAGCTTATTCCATGAGTCTGTAGTCCTCTGTGTAAACAAATACTTCCTAATGTTTGTGCGCAATTTACACTTAACAAGTTTCTAAATGTCCCCCGTGTTGTTGATAAACTCACTTTATAATAACAGTCTCGATCCACTGTACTAATTCCTTTCATAATTTTAAACACTTCAATGATGTCACCTCTTAATCTCATTTTGGTTAAACTGTAAATGATCAGCTCTTTTAATCTTTCTTCACAATTCATCCCCTGTAGCCCTGGACTCAGCCTCGTCGCTCTTCTCTGGACCTTTTCTAGTGCTGCTGTGTCCTTTTTATAGCCTGGAGACCAAAACTGCACACAGTACTCCAGATGAGGCCTCACCAGTGTGTTATAAAGCTTGAGCAGAACCTCCTTGGACTTGCACTCATCAAACGGTTTTTGAAGGTTTTTTGGTATTCACAGATCAGGTAAGGAAGATCAAAGGACCTAAGATGGTATCCAAGACTTTAGAAAACCAAACACAATCTAAACCATTAGGAAAATTGAGTAAATGGTGACATGAAAAGGATCCTTGATCTCAAAAACCCCCAATTCAAGTACAAGAGATTACCATTTAGTATAAAAATAAGCCAAAAGAACCAATAAGAAGACCAAATCATGACACTCATGGATTTATTACAGCAAACTGATCAGAAAACAAAGTGACATGGCAGAAAGCCAAAGAACACAAGCAGCATCTGCTGAGCATCAAGCCAATCATAGAGGCTGATGATGTGCAGGATACAGAATGCAATAATGACACAGACGGAGAAATGAATGCGTGTGAAACATATCACAGAAGATTATGAAGTGACGAAGATGATACACTGGCACACACACACAAGGAAAAAGTAATCCTGAATATAGCCTTCTATTTTCTGGACATTAAAAAACTTTTAGGTTGCAGCAACCTGGTAACCACATTATTAGTGGACAAAAAAATGTACTGTATTTACAGCACAGTCCCTGGAAGCTCATCTATTGATAATCCCCCAGGACACAGTATATACGTGTTCAGAATCCATAATTGGGTAAAAGTATTGTGTTTATTGCGTTTTGAAAGTGACGAAGAATTCCCTAATAGGAAGAAGGAAAAAGAAGCGCAGCAAAATCTACTGAGCATCAAGCACATCACAGAAGCTGCTTCAGATACAGTAATTGAGAAGTAGGCAGACACGGAGGTTCACAGGCCTACAGGAGAAAATCCAGGATGCAAAATGCAAGAAGGAGAACAAGAGAGAAACGCATGTCGACAGACGAGCACCACTTAGGACAGTAACATCACCAATGTGGTCACTGCCAAGCTGTACACGTTCATGGTGAAAACAGGAGAATGTGTTGCCAAAATGGACAACTTCAGCCTGCTCTACTGTACATGAACCACCTTTATCTTAGGCCTGCATGTTTCACTACTAAGACATTAAAGTACTGCAGGGTAGTGATAATGGAAATATTCAAATACTCAGTGTAGGCCACAACCCTGAGCTGGAATACGTTAGTATAGAACAGTGCGACCCAAACTTTGTGGCATCACAACCCAGTTTTTCACATGCCACCTGTGGTAGGGTTCCCTTCTATAAATTTAGCGTCATCATCGGTTTCGCATTCTGTGAATTTAAGCGTGATGTTTTGGGGTTGAGGCAGAGGGTCACCAGATCATTAGATGAATCAAGCATGATCATCAGTGCTTTTCCTCCTTGGTGAATCGACGATGATCATCAGGGCAGGGGTTTAGGGAGGTCGTCCAGGATCCACCACAATCCACCTGTGATGCTGTCACTGTGAATCAAGCGTGAGAGTCGGGGTGGGGCGGAATTTCCCCTGGGGGTCTGCAATGCTGCCACGGTGCACAGGTTGGGAAATGCTGGTATACCATATGGATGGATGGCATAAGGATTGGCACCGGAAGAATGCAAGCCACTGGGTAGAAACTATAACCTGTAGACCGGATCTTATAACTGACCTTCTTACCTTACAAGCTGTGCACTTCCACTAATCCCCACAGCGAGCAAGAGGATGGATGGATGGAAGAAGGGGTCAGTGGACACTTGTCTCCATGCCCTATGCCTGCCTCAGGTCACCTCACAGGCTGTTCCTTATACATCTGTGCCTAATTCTGACCATTCCGTCTCTGTGAGTCAGAGGACTGCTGCTTAATGGAGGGTGAAGATCCACACTTTCTTAACTATCCATGCTCCTGACTTGTGAATGCCAGCTCCACATGACCATGGTTCTTAATCCCACTGGCACACGACTGCTGGCCAGACAGAATCTGACAGCAGGCTTGAGGAACTGCTGCCGACCGCTGGCTTCAAATGACACGGCCGCTTCAAGGACTCAAGCGCAGTCCACTTGTGCAGCAAGGCTCCTCCAGTGAGCATGTCATCCACCGGCAAACTCTCATCTTAAAAGCTAATGTGCTTAAACGGACACTCGAATAACAGCCGCAAAGGGGATGCCCCGGCAGCCTTTCATATAATTAAAATCTAATAAGATTAGTGAAATTGTCAGACCTGGATATTTACAGAGGCGATTCTGCTGCCCTCCTTGGGATGCAACCCCTGAAACTGGCAGCAATGGCTGTTAATTTGTGCCTCTTCCTCTGACTATTAGGCTTCCCTTCCACATGGATGCACGCCACAAATACACCGCTTTAAGTGACGCTTTGATGTGGAGGCTCAGCGCTTCTTGTTATTCGTGGATTTTTAAGGTCTTGACGGAACAAAAATCACTGCCACCTTAAAAGCACCTAAAATAAAGCAGTGCTTTAAATCAAAGTGGATCATCTACAGTACGTCCAGCACTGACCAGCACCTGACCTCTGCTGACCGTCTTCAAAGTATTCACAGCGCATCACTTTTTCCACATTTTGTTATGTTACAGCCTTATTCCAAAATGGATTAAATTCATTTTTTTCCTCAGAATTCTACACACAACACCCCATAATGACAATGTGAAAAAAGTTTACTGGAGGTTTTTGCAAATTTATTAAAAATAAAAAAATTGAGAAATCCCATGTCCATAAGTATTCACAGCCTTTGCTCAATACTTTGTCGATGCACCTTTGGCAGCAATTACAGCCTCAAGTCTTTTTGAATATGATGCCACAAGCTTGGCACACCTATCCTTGGCCAGTTTCGCCCATTCCTCTTTGCAGCACCTCTCAAGCTCCATCAGTTTGCATGGGAAGCGTCGGTGCACAGCCATTTTAAGATCTCTCCAGAGATGTTCAATCGGATTCAAGTCTGGGCTCTGGCTGGGCCACTCAAGGACATTCACAGAGTTGTCCTGAAGCCACTCCTTTGATATCTTGGCTGTGTGCTTAGGGTCGTTGTCCTGCTGAAAGATGAACCGTCTCCCCAGTCTGAGGTCAAGAGCGCTCTGGAGCAGGTTTTCATCCAGGATGTCTCTGTACATTGCTGCAGTCATCTTTCCCTTTATCCTGACTAGTCTCCCAGTTCCTGCTGCTGAAAAACATCCCCACAGCATGATGCTGCCACCACCATGCTTCACTGTAGGGATGGTGCAAGGTTTCCTCCAAACGTGACGCCTGGCATTCACACCAAAGAGTTCAATCTTTGTCTCATCAGACCAGAGAATTTTCTTTCTCATGGTCTGAGAGTCCTTCAGGTGCCTTTTGGCAAACTCCAGGCGGGCTGCCATGTGCCTTTTACTAAGGAGTGGCTTCCGTCTGGCCACTCTACCATATAGGCCTGATTGGTGGATTGCTGCAGAGATGGTTGTCCTTCTGGAAGGTTCTCCTCTCTCCACAGAGGACCTCTGGAGCTCTGACAGAGTGACCATCGGGTTCTTGGTCACCTCCCTGACTAAGGCCCTTCTCCTCCGATCGCTCAGTTTAGATGGCCGGCCAGCTCTAGGAAGAGTCCTGGTGGTTTCGAACTTCTTCCACTTAAGGATGATGGAGGCCACTGTGCTCATTGGGACCTTCAAAGCAGCAGAAATTTTTCTGTAACCTTCCCCAGATTTGTGACTTGAGACAATCCTGTCTCTGAGGTCTACAGACAATTCCTTTGACTTCATGCTTGGTTTGTGCTCTGACATGAACTGTCAACTGTGGGACCTTATATAGACAGGTGTGTGCCTTTCCAAATCATGTCCAGTCAACTGAATTTACCACAGGTGGACTCCAATTAAGTTGCAGAAACATCTCAAGGATGATCAGGGGAAACAGGACGCACCTGAGCTCAATTTCGAGCTTCATGGCAAAGGCTGTGAATACTTATGTACATGTGCTTTCTCAATTTTTTTATTTTTAATAAATTTGCAAAAATCTCAAGTAAACTTTTTTCACGTTGTTATTATGGGGTGTTGTGTGTAGAATTCTGAGGAAAAAAATGAATTTAATCCATTTTGGAAAAAGGCTGTAACATAACAAAATGTGGAAAAAGTGATGCGCTGTGAATACTTTCCAGATGCACTGTATGATATCAATACTTTCAGAAAAATGTCTTCATTCTGTTGGGAAATGATAAATACAGTGGTGTGCAAAAATGCCATTCCACGAAAGGTCAAGTAGAAGAGACTTCCAGTGATTCTGACCAAGACAAGCAGGTGAATGAAATGGTGTAGGCCTGCTGGGTTTAGTATTTATCCATTCAGTATTTTCCAAAGTTAAAATAAACCATTTTCTGTAGATATTTAACTGAAGAAGAAAAACACCAAAGTTAGTGTTTGCATCAAGCCCTACACATCCATATTTTGTTGAGAACCCTTTTGCTACAACAATAGCCCTAATTCTTTTCAGGTAAGTATGTCCCAGTTTTGCACATTGTTCAGGAGTGATTTTGCCCCATTCTTCTTGGAAAAATGTATAGAAATTCTCTAGGTTGGTGGGACGGCGCCTCTGGACTGCAGTTTTCAAATAGTGCCACAGATTCTCAATAGGGTTAAGATCAGGGCCTTTACTTGGCCGTTCCAAAACATTCACCTTTCTGGTCTTGAGGCATTCCAGTGTTGCTTTGGCCTTATGCTTAGGGTCATTGTCATGTTGAAAGATGAATCTTCTACCAAGCCATAGGTTCATAGCAGACTGGAACAGGTTCTCTTGCAATATTGTGTAGAATTTGTGTCCATCCAATGTCACTTCAAACTCTGACAAGACTCCCAGGACCAACAAGCAAAAAGCATCCCCATAGCATGATGCTGCCACCACCATATTTCACTGCAGGTATGCTGTTTCGTGAGCCATGGGCAGTGTCAGTTTCACTCCACACATACCTCTTAGAGGTCTGGCCAAAAAAGTTCTATTTTGGTCTCATCTGCCCATAAAACCTTCTCCCACATCTTAACTGGGCATTTGTCATGCTTTCTAGTAAATGCAGTAAGTGCTTAAATGTGGACCTTCTTAGGGAATGGCTTCTTCCCAGCTACCCTCCTGCAGAGACCCCCACACCTTCACTCCAGTTTCAGACAAAGAGCCCTGCAGACTTCTGAGAGTGACAGTTGGATTTTTAGTCACCTCTCTCACCATTCAACGTCTTGCTGTGATGTTTAGTTTTGAAGGACAGCCTGTTCTAGTAAGGTCCTGGGATGAACTTTCCACTTTTTGATGATGGATCCAACAGAGCTTAATGGGACATTCAAACTCTTCAATATTTTTGTAGCCATTTGCTGCTTTGTGCATTTCAATGGCTCCTTTGTCTTCATTTTTCCAGTGATTGTCCGACAATGACTGTGGCCCTTACAAAGGGTGCTTTTAATATCCAGACAAACAAAAAGGACTTACAAGTAGTACCTAATTATATTTACTTTTGTGATTAATTTCTCATTTGTGTAAATCTAGAGCTTCCAAAGCACAGAGGTTTAAATACTTTTGCAAACACTTACTTTTGAGATGTTCTTCTTCAGTTACAGTAAATATCTACAGAAAATGGTTTATTTTGACTTTAAAAATGTTTTGTCATAGCATAAGAGTTCTCAAGAAAATACTAAATGGATAAATATGTGTACAAATCTTTTGTCATGCAGATAATTAGGATACGGTGGCGCAGTGGGTAGTGCTGCTGCCTTGCAGTTAGGAGACCTGGGTTCGCTTCCCAGGTCCTCCCTGCATGGAGTTTGCATGTTCTCCCCGTGTCTACGTGGGTTTCTTCCCACAGTCCAAAGACATGCAGGTTAGGTGCATTGGCGATCCAAAATTGTCCTTAGTGTGTGTGTCCTGCGGTGGGCTGGCGCCCTGCCCAGGTTTGCATGCCACTGTATGTTCTGAGATAGATAGATACTTTATTAATATTCATTTATAATTAATTATATAATTATTAATTAATTTATTAATTATTAAACTATCAATTATGGAGAATCCACTGCATCCACTAAATAGTATCATCTCCAGACAGAAGAGCAGCTTCAGCGACAGACTGCTGTCACTGTCCTACTCCACTGACAGACTGAGAAGATTGTTCCTCCCCCAAACTATGCGACTCTTCAATTCCATCCGGGGGGGGTAAACTTTAACATTTAACATTATACATAGTTATTGTCTGTTTTTTTACCTGCATTATTATCATTCTTTAATTTAATATTGTTTATTGTATCAGTATACTGCTGCTGGAGAATGTGAATTTCCCCTTGGCATTAATAAAGTATCTATCTATCTATCTATCTATCTATCTATCTATCTATCTATCTATCTATCTATCTATCTATCTATCTATCTATCTATCTATCTATCTATCCCAAGGGGAAATTCACATACTCCAGCAGCAGCATACTGATACAAAAAACAATATTAAATTAAAGAGTAATAATAATGCAGGTGAAAAACAGACAATAACTTTGAATAATGTTAACGTTTACCCCCCCGGGTGGAATTGAAGAGTCGCATAGTGTGGGGGAGGAACGATCTCCTCAGTCTGTCAGTGGAGCAGGACAGTGACAGCAGTCTGTCGCTGAAACTGCTCCTCTGTCTGGAGATGATCCTGTTCAGTGGATGCAATGGATTCTCCATGATTGATAGGAGTCTGCTCGGCGCCCGTCGCTCTGCCACAGATGTCAAGCTGTCCAGCTCCATGCCTACAATAGAGCCTGCCTTCCTCACCAGTTTTTCCAGGCGTGAGGCGTCTCTCTTCTTTATGCTACCTCTCCAGCACACCACTGCGTAGAAGAGGGTGTGCGCCACAATCATCTGATAGAACATCTGCAGCATCTTATTGCAGATGTTGATGGACGCCAGCCTTCTAAGGAAGTATAGTCAGCTCTGTCCTCCCTTGCACAGATCATCAGTATTGGCAGTCCAGTCTAATTTATCATCCAGCTGCACTCCCAGGTATTTATAGGTCTGCACCCTCCGCACACAGTCACCTCTGACGATCACGGGGTCCATGAGGGGCCTGGTCCTCCTAAAATCCACTACCAGCTCCTTGGTTTTGCTGGTGTACAGTTGTAGGTGGTTTGAGTCGCACCATTTAACAAAGTCATTGATTAGGTTCCTATACTAATCCTCCTGCCCACTCCTGATGCAGCCCACGATAGCAGTGTCGTCAGTGAACTTTTGCTCGTGGCAGGACTCCGAGTTGTACTGGAAGATAAAGAACACAGATGTCTTTACACCCACTAATCATGGCACCAGTAACAACTCTCTGAACCTTTATATGTAACAGGCCTACACCATTTCATTCACCTGCTTGTCTTGGTCAGAATCACTTGAAGCCTCTTCTAGGAGCAGCCGGCCTTTGGAGGAATGGCGTTGAGCCACTCTCGTGGCCAGTGGAGCGTCACTGAATGTTTTTAAACTACAGGACGAAAATCCACACAAACAATAATACGATGAAAAGACTCATGACCGCCATCGCCAGCCACATGGATAAGAGGTAAGGAAGAACGATGCTTTGAGGTGAGGACTTACTGATCATGTGCTGCAGTGTGGCGACATGCTGCATGTTGATTAGTACAAGAAAGTAGGAATTCTACCAGACTCTGAACACGTGATAATAACTCTGACCAGCTCCCCCCTGAGCTGTTGAGAGCACAGCCACAACATGGAGCCTTCACAGCACCTGGTCCAGCTCTTTATCTCGGTGGTTCTTAACATTTTATTTCTCCCATTCCAATTTTGCAAATGCTGCTTGAGCACCAACCATTGAATCCAACCCCTTACAGAACTGTCACCAATCATCAAGCGGCAACCCATCTTAAGGCACTTCATAAACTGTTTGTGACCCTTTCTCGTTCTGTTGAAATCCATGACCCAAGCACAGACATGGTGCGACCCATACTTTAAGAATCGCTGTTTTAACAGAAGCCCAGCCAGACCGATGCCACCCTTTCCTTCATCCTGCTCCCTCTCCCACCAACTATCACCCTTACTCAATTTCCTTCTAATATATGAACAACAACGTTACCCATACTCGTCTTACCACGGTATGTTTTAAAGAAATTAGGGGCACCCAGAGTGGTGTACAGCACAGCAGGAAGTGCTGATGTCCCACTGGATCCCGGATTCATTCCCAACAGCAAGTCCTCTGTGTAGAGTTCACATGTTCTTCCCATAACTGGTTCCCTGCTACCACAGTGTAAATCTATTAGGTTGATCACTGACTCTGAATTCATCCATTGTGTGCCACTGTGTGCACCTCAAAGGACTGGCACTGCACCCAGAATGTGCCTGCCTTGTGCCCACTCTTTCTTGGAAAGGCTCCAGGACAAAGCAGGGGGAGAAAAATGACAGAATGAATTAGAGGAGAGGCTACACAGCAATACTGCCAGTCCTGAATGAACTGAGACTGTTAAAGTTGGCTTCCATCTATGCCCTTTAAGTGTTAACACTGCATTTTTGCTGCGTGTGTTTGACGTCCATCAGCATCAAACAAGTGCAGCATTTGCAGAATCTCACAGTTGGGGGGCCACTACTGATTCCTCTTCTCATGAGTCTACAACAGTTTGTAATTGCTGGGTCATCCCCACCAGTCAGGCTGCATGCCACCGGATAGGCCGCAGCCAAGTGTCATCGCAGATAAGCTGCTTACTGTCTTGCTTCGCCTAGCATTCTCATTTAACGCTTCAAAAAAAAGACAAGGCAATTGCATGGCACAGCTTGATGCCCTCTTATTATCACGTTGCTGTCTCTTATGTCCTGAGTCTGCCGAGGATCTTGGGGTAAGTGGGAATGCGCCAAATGAGGTGCAAGCCGCTGCTAGCAAGAAATGAGAGGTGCAGAAAATGTGACGCAGAAAAGGGCGTTTTAATTGGGTCAAAACCTGCCCACCATTGTAAAGTAATATGCCCCCAGATGAAAAAAGAAGCTGCCAGACTGATCTAAAGGGGGCCATAAAAATGTGGAGGTGAAAGAAACACTCAACCAACACCATAGGCTTTCCTGTATGCCTCAGCATTTGTGCAGATTTCCATTTTTGAAGGCACTTGACTGGTGGTGGGGTATCAGAACCATAAAGCAGCAGATGGGGACAGTCACACCGTGACACTTCCGAGCTGAAAGTCACGGCAGCAATGTGCTTCCGAATTCTGGCCATGTCTGCTGGCCTTTAAATTATTCCTCAAATAATTAAACTCATTTAGCTTATCAGTTCAGAAATACCTAAAAGTGTGCACCACGTCTTTCAGGAAACTGCTAAACGTGATGATTCCTGACGGTGGGGATTCGACTCCCTTATTCTTTTCTAAGCATTTCTGATAATAATCACTTGCTGATGAGCACAGACAGAGACAGATGCGACTAACCCTGAACTCGCTTCTCTGAGGTAGGAGAGATCAGTAGTTGAACCGACGTCTGAGCATGTGAAATGCAACAGAAACAAGTCAATGGACAAAATCTTGAAAAGCAAGTCAGTTAAGGAGCAAGAATAAAAATACAAAAGCCTGGATGTCCCAGTTTATTGATTTATATTCATTCTCCAAAGCATGAATGAATCCTGGCAGGACTGGGCATAAAGCAGGAATCAGACCTGGACTGGGCACACTCTGTCTCGCTGCCACACCTAGTCACATTGGGCCAGCTTGATGTCACCAATCATTGTAAGTTTAACATCTTTTGGGCCACCTGGACTCTGGGGCTCTTGAACATCCAGAGGTAGTCAAAGCACATTTTAGAAAAACTCTTAGAAATTTATAAGGGTTGTTAGAGGGTAGGATTGGACTTGGAGAAAGGAAGGGACAATTCAGGGCAACAGCGAGTGAGACAGCAATTAGCATTAGCAAACAGAGAAACATCTGGAATGACAGGACCTACTAGGCCCGACAGACCCTGTGTTTTAGAAGAACACTACATGAATACTACAGAAAGACAGAGAGCAACCACATGGCACCCTTATGAGAAGTCTGCAATATTCTCCCAGGATACAACATGGCAGGTAATATGGCATATGCTAAGAGTGCTTGTGTAGGAACAGGCCCTCTTAAAGTGCCCGAGGATTATTGTGAGGTTGAGATAGATAGATAGATAGATAGATAGATAGATAGATAGATAGATAGATAGATAGATAGATAGATAGATAGATAGATAGATAGATAGATAGATAGATAGATAGATAGATAGATAGATAGATAGATAGATAGATAGATAGATAGATAGATAGATAGATAGATAGATAGATAGATAGATAGATACTTTATTAATCCCAAGGGGAAATTCACATACACCAGCAGCAGCATGCTGATACAATAAATAATATTAAATTAAAGATTGATAATAATGCAGGTAAAAAAACAGACAATAACTTTGTATAATGTTAAATGTTAACGTTTTCCCCCCTGGGTGGAACTGAAGACTCGCATAGTTTGGGGGAGGAACGATCTCCTCAGTCTGTCAGTGGAGCAGGACATTAACAGCAGTCTGTTGCTGAAGCTGCTCCTCTGACTGGAGATGTTACTATTTAGTGGATGCAGTGGATTCTCCATAATTGACAGGAGCCTGCTCAGCGCCCGTCGCTCTGCCACAGATGTTAAGCTGTCCAGCTCCGTGCCAACAATAGAGCCTGCCTTCCTCACCAGTTTGTCCAGGCGTGAGGCGTCTTTCTTCTTTATGCTGCCTCCCCAGCACACCACCACGTAGAAGAGGGCGCTCGCCACAACCGTCTGATAGAACATCTGCAGCATCTTATTGCAGATGTTGAAGGACGCCAGCCTTCTAAGGAAGTATAGTCGGCTCTGTCCTTTCTTACACAGAGCATCAGTATTGGCAGTCCAGTCTAATTTATCATCTAGCTGCACTCCCAGATATTTATAGGTCTGCACCATCTGCACACAGTCACCTTAGATGATCATGGGGTCCATGAGGGGCCTGGTCCTCCTAAAATCCACCACCAGCTCCTTGGTTTTGCTGGTGTTCAAGTGTAGGTGGTTTGAGTCGCACCATTTAACAAAGTCCTTGATTAGGTCCCTATACTCCTCCTCCTGCCCACTCCTGATGCAGCCCACGATAGCAGTGTCATCAGCGAACTTTTGCACATGGCAGGACTCCGAGTTGTACTGGAAGTCCGATGTATATAGGCTGAACAGGACCGGAGAAAGTACAGTCCCCTGTGGCGCTCCTGTGTTGCTGACCTGCAGTTCCCAAGACGCACATACTGAGGTTTGTCTTTAAGATATTTAGATTGCGGAAAATACGTAGTAAGTAACGAAGAGTCTTAAGGCATCGCTGTAAATGAATTTCAAACATGGACATCCTTTTTATACACCTACATGTGGAGTCCCACGTACTCTTGTTAATGCAGGATGGTAGGCTGAATTAATCATACAGAGTACCTCCTTTAATCAGATGGGGTTCATTTGCATAACACATTTGAATACATTTTAATTTCCACTAATCAGCTTTAGATCAATGGTATATTCCAGAAACACACCTTTGATTTAAGTATTATGTGAAGCCTCAGACTAGTTAAAATAGGACATCCTGATTTCATTTGTACCAACACATTTAGGAATAGAAAATGAGATCATATTGAATACAGTATATAACATATATAACATTTAACTTTGTGATTTGTTCTCTGTTACGTAACAGTTTATGTATAACGAGTCTCTGATCTCTGTTCATACTAGCGCTTTCACATCATTTATAGAAAGCATCTCTATCCACGCTAAAACAACCAAAAATGCATTTGGCATAGACGGTCGCTTAAAATGGACATGCACCCATCACCACAAATATCCTTGAAGGGATGGTAATGCCACAGACAACGGAATTTATCACAAAACCATAGTGACCAGTAAACTGTTTGGCTTTTGCACACGTTACGCAGCATTCAAACTGTAAAAACCGCAATTCAGTTACATACGGGTAAGCAACACAACAGGTGCCAAGGAAAGCAACTATGTTGTCTGTTTTATGTTTGTAATGTTAGATTGTGGCTTTCTTCAGTGAAAGGTAACCAATCAGAGAATGAGATGTTGGAATGAGCAGCACCCAATCAAGGAAGGGCTACGTAATAAGTACAGACAAATCAGAGTGCAATTGGAGTCTGTGTTTTTGCCCGTCCACACCACAACGTTAAGGTTGCGTTTTCACAAGAGTGTTTTTAAAAGTCTCTGTGTTCAGGGACTGAAATCACTGGGGTTTTGTGAATGAAAGCTGACTAATGTCTGTGTTTTTAAATGAAAGTCTAGTGGTGTGAACGGGGCCTTAGTTTAGTGATGCTGGGTCCCAATTTCTGCTTCTACTTTTGACAACAATTACGTTTGCTGTTTTGACTTTACAGATACAAATATTTACTCGGTTATTCAAGTACACGTCATGCTCTGGCCCCTATCACTTAATCTGCCTTTCTCACTGCTGGTAGGGTTGCCAGACATCCCTTATATACGGGACATGTCCCATATTTGATCATTTTGTCCCCTGTCCCATACTGACCTTTCAGGGACACCCAAATGTCCCGTATTTAGTTCATTTTCAAATTTCGTAATAAAATATATATTTTTACTACCTTCTTACGGTACTTAGTTGTAACTTTATAAGTAATTATACTTTCGTTTCTCAGATTCTCTTGATGAAAATAACCCAAATGTAACGAGGAAGCGAGTGTTTGCTGCCCGTTTGTAACTTGTTCAGTTGCTCTGGCTGGCTGAGGATGGCGACACTCTTAACGTTTTGCTCTCCAGCCGCGCTGCTGTGCAGTTCTTTATCAGCATTGAAACATACAGTGACTGTCAACAAAGGGTGTTGTTACTACTTGTCACGGCCCACTTTTTTTCTAACTGCTTGTATTAAATAATAATAATATTTCTCTGTTGTCTGTATTAAATAAATATTTTCAAATGATTTCACTTTTACAGAATTTGTTTTAGCTTGTATTAAATAATTTTCAAATGACTTTACTTTTGTTTTCCTCACACCCCATTCAAATTCTTGCTTTATGTTTGTAAGTTATGTCTCTACTCAACTATAATATATTGGTCTGGGTGTGTAGGGGGCATGTCTAAATTTATATATATAGTAATTTAGGAGAGATTGTAAGAGTGTCCCGTATTTCTAATTTTCTAATTTGGTAACCCTTCCACATGTTGATCTCTGTCTGTGTCTGTGAATTTGCTTTGTTATGTGTGTGGCCTGTAAAGAATCTTTGGTACACAACCTGGTTTTGTTATTTCGACTTTGCTCTTGATTTCTCACATTGGGCTTTGTCACTGCGTCATTAGAATTCCTGTTCTTGGCCTCCCCTACTTTACTGACCTTGTCTTCATCTGCTGGTCTTTGTTACTTTCCCTAACTACAACTCAAGATGAAGTTAATCAGGGTTATAAAAGAATAACGGATACAATTAAATGGGTAATCTATGAAACATGACGGACAAGTGTATGCCGGATCCTTCTGTAATGTGGCAGCCACCTTCATGTGCTTTAGTTAACACAACACCTCTGAAAATAACCCTTTCAAGGTTCCCAGACTACCCTAACGATTCTCCCATACAGACATTTCTTATACACATGTATTTTCAAGCAAAGAGACTTTCCCACTGCGGAGAGAGCCAACGCTTCATCTGTGCGGTGTTTGTTTGCTTCTAATTTGTGCCACGGTCACATTGAAAAAGTCCCCTGCAGGACATGCACAAAAGCGTTCTTCTCTTCAAAACAAAAGGGCAGCTTTCTTCTTAGCACTGGTGACAGCAGAGGGCCGACGGCACTGGCTCATTAAATTCCAGGAGACAGGATGGGCTTGTGAAAATAAAACACGGTTTGTCAGATGTTCTGTAACATTAGACTAACCTAATCAGTTGTCCCGTCAGTTTAATGGGCACCCCTTAGACATACAAGAGGAAACTCTGCAGTGTTTCATGCAGTCTGAGGGACTGCGGATCTGAGAAAGAAAAAAGCTCAACTGGGTCTTTGCTTCTCGTCCAACATGACCACTGATTTGAGTTAGCCAACTCCCTCTGTTTCTAGTAGTAGAGTTTAATTATTAGACAGTCTATGAGCAATTATATTATATTACTAGTCATTTAGCCCGTTACAATAGCGGGCGCTAGAACAGTAGTGCATAAACATTAGTAGGAACAGTCTATATTAAATGGCAAGGGACTTTGACCTCATTCTTTTTGTTGGTCGTATTTTTCTTTCTTTCAGTCTTTCTTTTGTTGATGTTCACTTGCTGAGCTGACCGTTCTTCGTGGGCTGCCGCCGTGTATTGTGTGTCTTTAATTTTCTGTGAAAGTAATACTGTCTTGTACGTCCGCTGGCTTGTACGTCCGTAATATGCCTTTAATTTTCTCTGGCGGTAATACAGGCGTGCGTGTTGGTAATATGCCTTTAATCTCCTCTGACAGTAATACTGGCTTGTATGTGGCTGTAATATGCGTCACTGTATTGTGTACCTTTAATTTCCTCTCGCAGTAATACTGGTTTGTATTTCCGTAAAACGCCTCTTAAGTTTCTCTGACAGTAATATCGCGCATCGCACCGTGCCCCGCGCATGCGCACTTCACCAGAAGACACCCACACACGGACACCTGGACGCACACAGGGATTTTATTAAAGTGGATATTATATTATATTATATTATATTATATTATATTATATTATATTATATTATATTATATTATATTATATTATATTAAAAGCTGCAGCTTGACAGTTAGTGGTGTACATTGCCTTCAAAATCGCTGGTTGTCACTGCTCTTCTTGAATTCCCTCTGCTTCTCCACACTGAAATTTAGGGTCTTTTCAGATCCGTTGCACCCTGCCCACCTGCTGTTTCATCTCTGTCCATCTGGTAAATGGCTCACGTCAATCAACACCAAGTCTACTTGCCTTCAGTTAAATGAACTGTTTGGGGCAGTTGGGTAATGCTACTCACTGTTATCCTTATGTTGGCTATTTAAGTTGATGTTTTATTGTTATGAGCCTCGCCAAATTTCGTGTGACTGATGGTGTTACAGAAATAAAAGTGAAGTAAAGCATATCATTCAGTCTGTGATATACACTCACTGAGCAAATTCTTAGGGACACCACACCAATACTGGGGAGGCCTTCTTTTGACACCAAAGCAGCCTTAGAACATCATAGTATGGATTCCACAAGATGTTAGGAATATTTCTTTGAGTTTCTGGTCCATGTTGACGTTATTTGTTATATGCTGTTATATATATATATATATATATATCTGTTGTGATATGAGATTTTGCATATAAGTTGATAAATATTTTGTATGTCTTTATTTGTAACTTAGGCAAAGCAATGTAATATTAGTGTTACATTAGTGAGAAGCATTCATGTTTACAACCCCACCAGGACTGAGTCTCTTTGAATTTTTACGGCAGGATTTGGGGGAAGTGCCTGAAACAAGTTTGGCTAATGTTTCTCTGAAGTCTCTCAACTCCCACACAAAGCCAGGCTGCCTAACTGCCAAGCTTTACCTTAAACATACGGTTTTGGGGGATGGCAGCTGTGAAGATGTTCTTTGCCCCATTGGTCTAAAGTATGGCTGTTTGGAATTGGCTTGCATCAAAAGCCTGTAAGTATCATGACGCCCTATTGGCTGTAGGGGTTGGACAGAAAACCCATAAATTTGCTTGCTTTACCCCCCCACCCACCCCTTATCAAACATCTGAATGACCATCTCACACTACGAACTGAAAAGAACAACACAGTGAAGAGCACAGCTCGGCAGCCATATTGAGACAGGCATGCGGCCTGTTCTGAAGAAAGCAGACCACAAATGATGCCTTAACTAGAGATATTTTAAGTGACTTAGAAGTCTGTGTGCCGCCTGAAACTACACATCACCCTTTAATCAGGTTGTATGGTTGCCAATATTCAAATGTACTTTGCATATTGTTATTATTTATGAATATTATCAATAATACATTGTTTAAATTGTAACTAAACTCCTGCTTGTCTTTTACTACACCTCATTGCCTGAGGTTATAAATGTAGAAGAGAAGGTGGGGAGAAGTTATATGGTACAATACCTTATAAACAGTGGTAAGTCTGTGAGATTTGAGGCATTCTGACAAAGGCTACATGTTAATAATACAAAAGGGGAAAGTAGAGCAATTTATTACTCTACCAAGACAAAACAACATCCATGCTGTGAAAATCCCATTCTACCACATCTCAAAGCGGTTCTACTGGATTCAGATCCAATGACTGGGAAGGCCACTGAAGGCCACTGAGCTCATTGTCGTGTTCTTGAAACCAATTTGAGATAAACTGAGGTAAGTTGTGGTCATGAAATCAAATAGATAGTTGCATTCAAGTGATGATTGATTGGTATAAACGGGCCCAAAGTGTGCCAAGAAAACACTCCCCACACCATTACACCACCACACCAGCCTGGACTGTTGACACAAGGCAGCTTGGGTGCATGGATTCATGCTTCTGGCGCCAATTTCCAACTCTGCCATCTATGTGCCCCAGCAGAAATCGGGATTCATCAGACCAGGCGACATTTCTGCAGTCTTCAACAGTCCGATTTTGGTGAGTCTGTGTCCTGTGCAGACTCAGCTTACTAATTTTGGCTGACAGGAGTTGAATCCGACGTGGTCTTCTGCTGTTACGGCCTGCCTACTTAAAGATTCAATGTGGTGTGGATTCTGAGATGCTTTTCTTATCACCACACATACAGAGTGGATATCTGAGTTACTGAAGTCTGTCAGCTCAAACCACTCTGGCCATTCTCCTCTGACGTCTCCCATCAACAAGGCATTTCCATTTGCAGAACTGCCACTCACTGGATGTGTTTTGTTAATTGCACCATTTTGAGTTAACTCTAGAGACCGCTGTGTGTGAATATCCAAAGAGATCAGTAGTTATGGAAGCACTCAAACCAGCCCATCTAACACCAACAAATATGCCACAATTTCACAAGACCACAATATTTCCCCATTCTGGTGTCTGACTTGAACATGAACTGAAGCTTCTGGCCTGTGTCTGCCTGATTTTATGCATTGCGCTGCTGCCACTTGATTGGCCGATCAGATAACTACATTGATAAGCAGGCGTAAGGAGGTTCCTAACAATCTGCTCAGTGAGTGTATATCACCTTGTCCACGTGCATGCAGGCCCAGAGTGAGGTCACTTAATACAGTAATCCCTCACTTATCGCGGGAGATAGGTTCCAAGGCCGACTGCGATAACTGAATTTCCGCGAAGTAGGGACACCATATTTATTTAATTATTTAACGTGTATTTGGACGTTTTTAAACCCTCCCTGTATTGTTTACAACCCACCCTTTACTCTATTAATAACAGGGACAACTGCTAAGCAATATGAAATCGGTAGATAAGTTTACACTTACTGTATAGTGAAGTACACGTAGCTATATATGACGCAATGATGGTGATGAATATGCTGCGCAGTAAAAATGATGACGATGAAGGTGATAATCCCCTGAATGCAGTAGCAAGAGCACGTTAATGCTGAATGAGTGAGATGAGACTTCCTGGTTAATGCAGCACTCCGTCGCTGAGCCAATCAGCAGCACACAGGAACTTAACTACGTGCTCTGATTGGGTAGCTTCTCAGCCATCCGCCAATAGCATCTCTTGTATGAAATCAACTGGGCAAACCAACTGAGGAAGCAAATACCAGAAGTAAAAAGACCCATTGTCTGCAGAAACCCGCGAAGCAGCGAAAAATCCACGTTATATATTTAGATATCTTACATATAAAATCCGTGAAGTCATGAATCCGCGAAAAGTGAACCGCGAAGTAGCGAGGGATTACTGTACTGAGCATCATGGCAGTGCAGTGGAAGGACCCAAGTTTCCCAGCAATGCCCACTCTATATGTGGTGTTTACTTGTTCTTCTCATCTCCCTGTGCTTTTTTCTTGGTGCTCCGGTTTCTTCTCACACTCCTAGAAAGTGCAAGGTTGAGTTTAATTGGAATCTCCAGATGGACCAAGGAGGGCTCAATGTGACTAACCAGCACCCCATCCATTGCTTTTTCCTGCATGGTTACCAAAGCTGCTGAGATATGCTGAATTCCATAAGATATTGTAACTGAAAAGGTAAACTCAGAAAATGGCACTATCCTCCTAGAGCCATCCATCCATCCATCCATTGTCTCCCGCTTATCTGAGGTCGGGTCGCGGGGGCAGCAGCTTGAGCAGAGATGCCCAGACTTCCCTCTCCCCGGCCACTTCTTCTAGCTCTTCCGGGAGAATCCCAAGGCGTTCCCAGGCCAGTCGAGAGACATAGTCCCTCTTAATTTTATTTTACATCATATATAAAAATATAAGCTAAGGGCAAATTCAGGCACAATATAAATGGCATCTGTTAAACAAGCAGAAAAAAGTAATGTTCTGAGAGCAAATAAACCAAGCCAGGCTGTCAGCAGTGATAGAATGGCCTCTGTACTTATATGACCGCATTACAAACAAACAACTGACATCCGGCTGAACCTGCACACTTTAGAGGAATTCAGTGCGATTCCTAAAGGCTCGGCAGTGCCCCTAAATAAATAGCTGGGGTGTCATCTCATTCCCTCCCTCCCTCTAAACCTGACAGCCACTCTGCCGTCTCACACTAGACATGAAAAGCAAATAAAAAGGCCGGCAAGGTGACTGTGATTACCTGGTAAGCTTTTCTCGCAGCTCTTCTCTGTGGTCTTCTCGATTTCTAGACTGCAATGATTGCCCCCTGAAACTGGCCAGCTCATCTTCAAAGATTAATAACCCCAGTGAGGAGCTGATCATATACATCACAACCTGTCATGCTTCACCAGGTGACATAAAGTCAGAATCTGTCGAACTACATGTTAGGTGATAATCACCGTCGTCCATCACTAATGAGCTGTACGGTGTTTATTAAAATAATAAGCACAACGCACCATTCTAAGTGCCCTGTGCAGGCCTGTAATGAGCAAAACAGGAGAATTACAAACAGAATCAATGGCACTCGATAACCCTTAATCGCCAAACAACGGCGTCTAATAAGCAGGACCTGTGAGTGCAATCAATAGAGCCCAATAGCCTGGAATGAGCAACATGACTGATTAAAGATTTTATATGGCCCCAAATTAATAAATCAGCTCATAGTGTCTAATATCAGCTCCTTGTGAAACCCAAAAGTGTTTAAAAAAAGGCATAGTACCCATTAACCCATTACCTACAGTTAGGTCCATAAATATTTGGACAGAGACAACTTTTTTCTAATTTTGGTTCTGTACATTACCACAATGAATTTTAAATGAAACAACTCAGATGCAGTTGAAGTGCAGACTGTCAGCTTTAATTCAGTGGGGTGAACAAAACGATTGCATAAAAATGTGAGGCAACTAAAGCATTTTTTAACACAATCCCTTCATTTCAGGGGCTCAAAAGTAATTGAACAATTGCCTCAAAGGCTATTTCATGGGCAGGTGTGGGCAAGTCCGTCGTCATGTCATTATCAATTAAGCAGATAAAAGGCCTGGAGTTGATTTGAGGTGTGGTGCTTGCATGTGGAAGATTTTGCTGTGAACAGACAACATGCGGTCAAAGGAGCTCTCCATGCAGGTGAAAGAAGCCATCCTTAAGCTGCGAAAACAGAAAAAAACCCATCTGAGAAATTGCTACAATATTACGAGTGGCAAAATCTACAGTTTGGTACATCCTGAGAAAGAAAGCAAGAACTGGTGAACTCAGCAACGCAAAAAGACCTGGACGTCCACGGAAGACAACAGTGGTGGATGATCGCAGAATCGTTTCCATGGTGAAGAGAAACCCCTTCACAACAGCCAACCAAGTGAACAACACTCTCCAGGGGGTAGGCGTATTGATATCCAAGTCTACCATAAAGAGAAGACTGCATGAAAGTAAATACAGAGGGTGCACTGCAAGGTGCAAGCCACTCATAAGCCTCAAGAATAGAAAGGCTAGATTGGACTTTGCTAAAGAACATCTAAAAAAGCCAGCACAGTTCTGGAAAAACATTCTTTGGACAGATGAAACCAAGATCAACCTCTACCAGAATGATGGCAAGAAAAAAGTATGGAGAAGGCGTGGAACAGCTCATTATCCAAAGCATACCACATCATCTGTAAAACACGGTGGAGGCAGAGTGATGGCTTGGGCGTGCATGGCTGCCAGTGGCACTGGGACACTAGTGTTTATTGATGATGTGACACAGGACAGAAGCAGCCGAATGCATTCTGAGGTGTTCAGAGACATACTGTCTGCTCAAATCCAGCTAAATGAAGTCAAATTGATTGGGCGTCTTTTCATGATACAGATGGACAATGACCCAAAACATACAGCCAAAGCAACCCAGGAGTTTATTAAAGCAAAGAAGTGGAAAATTCTTGAATGGCCAAGTCAGTCACCTGATCTTAACCCAATTGAGCAGGCATTTCACTTGTTGAAGACTAAACTTCAGACAGAAAGGCCCACAAACAAACAGCAACTGAAAGCCGCTGCAGTAAAGGCCTGGCAGAGCATTAAAAAGGAGGAAACCCAACATCTGGTGATGTCCAGGAGTTCAAGACTTCAGGCTGTCATTGCCAGCAAAGGGTTTTCAACCAAGTATTAGAAATGAACATTTTATTTCCAGTTATTTAATTTGTCCAATTACTTTTGAGCCCCTGAAATGAAGGGATTGTGTTCAAAAAATGCTTTAGTTACCTCATATTTTTATGCAATCATGTTGTTCACCCCACTGAATTAAAGCTGAAAGTCTGCACTTCAACTGCATCTGAGTTGTTTCATTTAAAATTCATTGTGGTAATGTACAGAACCAAAATTAGAAAAAAGTTGTCTCTGTCCAAATATTTATGGACCTAACTGTATATCCATATTTTCTTTAGCACATTAGCGTGATAACTAGTGGTCCACAAACAGGCACACAACTTCAAGAACAAGTGAAGCATTTGGAGTTAATCTGGATTTGCGTACTAGTTACTCATACAAATGTGGTCTTATCTTCCTCTGGTTGACAACAACTAACACAACCTGCTTCAACTAATAACACAAACAGCTGAACGTTTTCCTGGCAATACTGGATACGTCATTTAAACCAGGTCAGGTCAGGTCAGGTTGGGGAGCATGCACTGGTACAGTGCATTGCCGCACCCACAACACCAATGAAACAGCTCAGTATCCCCAGGCACACACGCGGTCCAGTCCCACCCTCCGGAAATTACCTTCTATCTGCCTCAGCCAGGTGTTACATGGGCACCCCATTGGTCTCGTCCAGCCACTTGGGTCATCAACAATGAGGATCTTGTGAGCCGGATCGCCTTTGAGGAATCGCGCCACATGGCCATACTGCCATAACTGATGTTCCTTCACAATGTAGGTAATGTGCCTCATTGGGGACTCCAAGAGCAACCGCTCATTCAACACAAAGTCAAACCAGCGGTAACCAAGGACTCTCTGACGAGACACAGTAACATACAAGTCCAGTCTTCGTCTCAGGTCACTGGATAGCGTCCATTTCTCGCAACCATGTAGCAAGACAGGAAGCACCAAGACTCTAAAGACTTGGACCTATGTCTTTTTGCATAGCTATCGGGAGCGCCACACACCCCTTTCCAGTGACCTCATGACCCCCCATGCTCTCCCAATCCATTTACTAACTTCATAGGAACAGTCACCAGAGACATGAATGACACTGCCGAGATAAGTAAACCTCTCGACAAGGTCGACACTCTCTCCGCAGACAGACACACTGCTGATGGATGTGCCCAAGAGGTCATTAAAGGCCTGGATCTTGGTTATTATGCAAGACACTCAGGACTCCTCACTCAGTCTCTCAAGAGCCTCGATCAGATCCTCCATTGATTCTATGAAGATCACAGCATCATTGGCAAAGTCAAGATCAGTGAATCTCTCTTAATCAACAGATGCCCCAGAGCACCCCATCTATGTAAGGTTTGAACAGAGTAGAAGCAAAAACACACCCCTGACAAACCCCAGAATCAACTGGGACAAACACAGAGCTTCTGCCTCCACTCTGCACAGCACTCTCAGTACGAGTGTACAGGCCAGCCATGATATCCAGCAACTTCAAGGGGATCTCACAAAGTCTCAGGATGTCCCACGGGGCAGCTCAATCAACTGAGTAAAACGTTTTACGAAAGATGACAAAGGCTGCAAAGAAAATCTGCCGATATTTGCATTTGAGCTCAATGAGAACCCTCAGTGGCCAGGATGTGGTCGATGGTAGACTTCTTAGGTGTTAAACCAAACTGTTTCAGTCGCTGGTAGATGAGCAAGTAATCATGGATCCTATTGAAGATGACCCTAGAAAACCAGGGGTCTGTAAAGTCAGTCTTGGAGGGACATAAAGGTGGCAGGTTTTTGTTCCAACCAAATTTCCTTAACAGAAGTCGATTACCGCTGTTGAAGCACTTATTGCCCAAGAAACATTTCTATAATTTATTTTAGTTATCCCATTTGTTAAGATTAATTATTCATTAGTTGCTTATTTCTGACTCAAACAGCCACATTCTCTGTTTTTAATCACTCCTTATCAGCACTAAGATGCTAAAGACAAAAGAGCCAGCAGTGTTTCCATTGACACCAGTCTGGATTCATTAGGAACTGTTCGGTTTAAAGGATGAGTTTGGTATTTTTTTAAGTCGAAATTATTTCTTCACAAAGACAGAGTATATGTATTTTCCACATAAAATTGTGTTCCAAAGTCAAGTGTTTACTAGAAATTTTAAAAAATATCTTGTCTGAGCTGGCACTTTACATTGGATTTTACAGGGCACGGGTACAGCAAGGAAACAACAGCCTTCAAACTTGCCAATTACATCCATTTTTCAAGTCAAAAATATTACTGAGTATTGATCTGCATCTTGAGATTGTACGCATATTGCTGAAAAGTGTATCCTTGTTGTTTCAAGAAGGTAATACTAGGGTGTTGTACCGTGTTAGCCATTATGAATGTAGTGAGAAGTCAAGCAAAATGACACCTTTTATTGGCTAACTAAAAAGATTACAATATGCAACTCAGGCCCCTTCTTCAGGCAAGATGTAATTATATCCGAGTTGCCTCAAAAGCTTACATATTGTAATCTTTTTAGTTAGCCAATAAAAGGTGTCATTTTGCTTGACTTCTCGCTACTTCAAATCATCAAAGCAAATAATTGTTGTGAGATAAGTCCATTTTATTAGGAGAGTTTAATTTGCTGCGCAGCTCATCTTCTTCTATGGCATCTTTCAGGGTCAGGGGCGTTGATTCACCTCATAAAATCATCGCCAAGCACTGCTATTCACATCGGACATTGACACGCAGATGTAAACTGCTGCCTCTGTTCTGTAGACAACTAAGTAACAATAACACACCATTGTCTCAGAAGCATTGTGGAGCATCCAGATGGTCTTTTGAAAACTTGTGATGTAGAACATTTCTCCTGGAGAGCAGTGGCTTCCTCTGTGCCGTCCTTCTATTCCTGTTCCATGTTTTTCTTATAAGAGATGTAAGTTTGAGAGATGTCTGCAGGTCTTTTGTTTTTACCCTTGGATTCTTTTTCACTTCTTTCACCATTGAATGCTGGGCACTTGTAATTTTTGCCCACTCTGAGGGAGAGTACCACAAGTACTTCATTTTCCCCAGTTGTATAAAACCTGTCTTACAGTGGACTGATGAAACACTCAGACCTTTGGAAATGCTTTCACTGTCTTTTTCAGCTTTATGCATTTCTGAGATACTTCTCCTAAGGTCCTCTGATATTTCATGGTTCCCATGAACAGATCTTTCCTGAGAACAGCAGACTCTACCTCTAACCCATACGTCCAATCTCATCTCATTGACTGGAACATCTGACTCCAGTTAGCTCTGGAAGATGTCATTAGCCTGGTTGAGCTTGTTTAAGCGATGTGTTCATGGTGAGAAGAGGTCTAACGGTTTGCATATTATCAGTGTAAGCAGATTGTGTGATTTAGCTGAAGATCAGACCACAACTGTCATGAGTATTAATGCCAAAATCCAGGTAAGGCCAAAAGGTCCACAAAATGTGTTCTTATAACTGTACATATAATAATAATACTTTGCATTTATATAACACTTTTCTCACTACTCAAAGCGCTTAGCCTTGCTCAAGGGCCCAACAGAGGAGAGTCCCTTTTGGCCTTATACGGGATTAGAACCGGCAACCTTCCGATTGCCAGTGCAGATCCCTAGCCTCAGGGCCACCACTCCGCTGCACACAACTTGGGGTCTCCAATACTGTAACAGTACATTTAGGGATAACTATGGAAGAAAAACTGGAGTTACCTGGAAGAAGCCAATGAACAATCCACACCGATGTCATCCCTGTTGAGAAGTGCAGTGCAGTATACCACTAAAGCATATGCCGTATTCAAATTAGAACATTAGAACAATCTGGAAGAGAGCAGGCCATTCAGTCCAACAAAGCTTGCCAGTCCTATCTATCAAACTCCTCTAAAACTACATCAATTCGAGTTCTGCTGAAGTTCTACTGTCCAGGGGCCTCATGTATAAACGGTGTGTACGCACAGAAATGTTGCGCACGAACGTTTCCACACTTAAATCGCGATGTATACAACCTAAACTTGCCGTAAAGCCACGCACATTTCCACGGTACCTCATACCCTGGCGTACACAATTTCTCTGCTCGGTTTTGCAGACTGGCGGCACCCAGCATCAAAGCAGTGCTACTGTACCTGTGTGGTTACCCTTTCTTTCTTACACCCACATTCCTGACGCAGCTTTATAAATACACTGAAATTAACTGCATATTGTTTATTAGTGTAATGCATCTGATTGTAATTAACCTGCAGCAATATAATGGTCCAGGGAATAGCCATAGTATTCCAAATACCATAACTGCTTTAGCGTTGTTACTCTCACTGCATCTTCTTCTTCTTTTAGCTGCTCCCGTTAAGGGTTGCCACAGCGGATCATCTTTTTCCATATTACTCTCACTGCACCACTCGGAGTATTTATATCACTGTATCTGAGTGGGGAATCACAGCAGCAGCTGATCGGAAAGAGAATTATCGGTATACAGTTTCAAGCACACACTACCTCAGCCACGGCAAAACGCATCAAAGTCTTTCCTGTACGGACCTCGCGTTTCAGAAAGTTTCATCCCAAGAACTATAAACGCACTCAATCAAGTGCTCCTTGTAGAACTGTTTGTACTTATAAGTACAATTACCTCACTGTAAACTTGCACTACAGTTATAATATTGCACAACCTGCGCCACTTTATAAAGCGCGTATGATGACGATATCATGTTAAGATGAAATGCAGCAAAATATGTTGCTTATAGTATACAGATAAAACTTTAACTTCATTTAAATAATCAGTATTGTTAATAATTAAACATGTGAGGACACGGTGCCGCAGCGCTAGCTAGTCCACGGATAGCTCCTGCCTTGCGCTGTATTACTGCTGGTGCTGACGCGACACTGGAAGGATAGACGGATAGAATAATTAAACATGTACTACGAAGATATTTCAATGTTCCTTAAAAGTTTTGAAGAATCGGCGTTCTAAGCTTACAGATGGCTTAACGTCTATTACAGAGCAGATTGTGTGGTGATTGGGTATTTGAAGAAAGAAAAGTATGGACAGGAATTGGAGGTTAGTACGTTTGAAAGAGACAGTACCTCTGTAATAAATTATTTCATCGAAGGTCGCACATAGCGCAGCAAGCCTCTTGCGTGAGATATCAACAATCACTGCGCCACCGTGTTCCCGTGTTTAATAACATGCTTTCATTCCTATCATCATGAAAAAGATATCACGTATACATCTCAGTATTTTAATTATTCAGAGAGCTGTAATATCACGAATGTAATGGATTCTGTGTCCTTTCGGAGAAAGAGAAAGAACGGAAGCACGTAGTGATTCACACACATAGAGCACATAGAAGATCAAACACAGAACAAAGCATTTAACGTCCTGCTTTAGTTACGATGGGATTTGAGAAACTAGTAAAATAAACGATTTTAAGATGAAGTTTATGATTTTCTACTTTAATGACAAAATAAACTACATGATTAAAGTGGAAATTTCGAGATTAAAGTTGACATTTCGTGCTTTTTTCCCACTGTGTGCCTATTTTTTTTCTCTGTACCCTAATAAGCTTTCATATGACACTCAAACGGTCCGCTACGAGTCGCTTTTTCACGCCGACTTTGATATGTGACAACTTCTTTTTTATTTCGGGCACTGTGTGACTTTGTGAACTTGAGCGTTCAAGTTTCTCCGACACTCTGTCACTCGATCAGCTTTCTTTTGTTGATTATACCACTGTTTTAAACCAACAAATAGTACGTTTTTCCTTTGCCTCCACTTGGTATTCGCTGAAATTCTTATATTTTCCCCCGTGCTTTTCCCATTGTCTTTCACAGAAGGCTATTTATATCAATTTGCATATTCAGAGAGTCAAAATTATGGGAGGAGTTGGAGCGGGACAGAAGGCGCGTGCACGTGCATTACTTTTCACGCTGATCGGGATTTATGTAGTGGAAGAACGTGAAAGTTTGCGTACGCACAGATTCTGGCATCTGGATTTTTCTGTGCGTATGCACATTCCTGCTTTTGTGCTTACGCCATGTTATAGTGTGAGTTCTACGCACGGCGTTATACATGAGGCCCCAGCACACTGCCTGGTAGCTTATTCCATGTGTCTGTAGTTCTCTGTGTAAAGAAAAGTTTCCTAAAGTTTTTTTGACATTTACCCTTAACAAGTTTCCAACTATGTGCCTGTGTTCTTATTGGACTCATTTTAAAGTCACAGTCTCGATCCACTGAAGTAATTCTGTTCAATCCTGTCACCTCAGTCAAAGACTAGGATTGAACGTTTACACCTCAAGACATGTTGACCCGCATAACATCCAGACCACAATGGGGGAGTCATGGGAGTTCCCCCAGACTTGCACTTTTTACTTATTGCTGTGTGCATGTAACGTTGTGCAACATATTTGCTCTAATGGAGATTTTAGGTGTTATCTGCTTGAGTGGTCCCTTTTCACTGGTTTATATTGTTTTTATTTTTAATGAAATGAATGATTGGGGGACAGGCATAGAGGCAAGAGCCTGTTGACTGTGTGGAATTTTCACCTTCTTCCCATGTCTACATATTCCTCCTATACCCACAAAATTGTGTAACTCAGGTTAACAGGCAATTCTAAGCAAGATCTGGTGTGAGTGCGGCCAGGCCAGGGATTTTTCCTGCCTTGTACCCTGCTCTGCTGGCCCCTCTTTCCCTGGAAGTATGTATCCGTGTGTGGTAGAGGAAGTAACTATGAGTAAGAATTCAAGAGTTGTACTGTAAATAAAATGGAGATAAAATACGAACAAATAGCTAGCATATGAAAAGTTAGTGACACAATGGTGTCTACACCCCAAAACAATATCATCATTGCCAATGACATTTACAAATGTAACAACCGATCAAAAAGTCTGTGACTGTCCAGAGAAGATTTGAGCCAGAGAGCAGGCCACAATGCTGCAATACCTCTCAGGATTGCATTGTAATTTTTTAACGATTAACTTTCAGCCAATGATTTATTAAACGTCCTCATTTTGACCCCGAAATATACAAATTCTGAAGCCAGAATGACTGGAAAAACATTTACTACCAGGCGATAGCAGTCAGCTGATGACAGCAGTGCCAGCCAGATGGCCAGTCCTGCCAGCTATCTGCCAGTCCTCTCCTTTATAAACTGGTGTCACATTTGGGAAGGGAACGGTCTTTCTAATGCTTGGCTGAAAAACTCAGTGACAGCGTGAAAGTGGTCACTGTACATCTCTGACACACGCAGGGTCTGCATGTCTGAAAAGGCAAATCTTATCGTGGCCAAATGATCTTCACTCATTCATCTGTTTGTGCCTTCACTCGGTGGGGGTCTGTGGTGGTCAGTATATGTGGTCAGCTCATAACCCTTCTGTACACACTCAGATGGTGATTAGCAGCTACTGTGCACACAGCTGAGGCTAAGCCCCTAGTCTTTGACGTTTTGGTTCTACCTCACACAATACTTTAGACATATCTATCAGCTTGACTCTCTCCTGTTTTATTCAGATACTTTCATGAGTATAAGAGCATAAAAGAAGTTTTTATGAAAACAGATCATTCTGTCCAATACAGATCCTGCATTCCCATTTATCTCATGTTACGAAACACAATAAAGTCGAGATTTGAAAGCGTGTGGCATAAGGGCACACTGGGTAGCATAGCCATCGCTCAACCATGTGGTGAGGGAGTGAAGTTTGCCTGAATCTTCCAAGATCTGCCCACATTCCAAAGATCATATTCCATGAGTTTCCATTCATCATTCATTTAAAAAATAAAAAAACATTTACTTTTTAGATTTCCTCTGCACTTTCTCGTGCTTTAGAAGCTGACCAAAACAGGTAATGCTCTTAAACTTGATCTCAAGTTAGATAACCAACAGGAGGAGAACACTCCACATGGAGTGAAGTCAAATCTGGAGTCCCTCAGGGGCCTGTCTTGGGTCCATTGCTTTTTCTAATTTGTATTAATGGCACTGATTTTGGTATGGTTAGTAAACTTGTGAAATTCACAGATGATACTAAGACTGAGGGGATGCTGAGGAGGCAGTAAAAAGAATTCAAAACATTTGGACAAGCCTCAGACCTGGGCAAATACTTGGAAAACGCAGCTTAACAAAGAAAAGTGCAAAGTGCTACACGTGGGCAACAGGAATATCAATTCAACATACAAGATGGGAGACGCTGTTCTACAAGAGGTGACTGCTGAAAAGGATTTAGGGGTTTATGTTTACACAATGGTCTCAAATTCTAAGAATTGCATTCTCTAAAAACCGAATACAATGTCTGATTATTTCGTAAGAACTTGACAATAAATTGAGGAACATTATGCTCAGACTATACGATGCACAAGTGAGACCACATCTGGAGAATCGTGTACAGTTGGGGTCACCACGCTACATTTAACACAGAACAAAATGGCTTGGCTCAGAGTGGCCAGTAGAAGAACAGAGTTGTGAGCCCTCAGGATCTGTTGGCATTGTTGTTAGTAATATCTCATTTATAAACTTCTTTAACAGTTAACTACTTTGATTTTCTGCAACAATAAAATGAGTTCATGATTATTTACTTTCAGATTAATCGGTCAGCTTTAACCCTAAGACAAGTCCTTGAACAGACCGCAGAGAGACAGAAAATCTCATAAACCTAATGAGTTGAAACACGTAATGGTGAGCAGGCTCTTATTGTATAAGCCAGATATGTGAATATTCTGTCTTGTTCTATGTCTTCTCAGTCAGTCTTGATTCTGCATAATGTCTCTTTTCTTGTTACCAGCATGCAGCTTTTTGGTTTTTTTTTTCATTCTTCCCCACTTCATTAACATCATATTAATTCTGTGGCACTTTGGTTTCTTTCCCTGCCATCGACTTGGTGTCATAAGCACCTTAAAAACACTCCACCGGTCTTTAACTCCTTGCTAAAAATCCATGCTACTCAAGATGTTCTCAGTAAGGGAATTTTCAAATTCTCAGGGATGAACCACCATCTGTTTGAAAAAACTGCCTTCTGGTTTGAATACAGACTATAAATG
Organism: Erpetoichthys calabaricus; assembly: GCF_900747795.2. Classification (NCBI taxonomy): domain Eukaryota; kingdom Metazoa; phylum Chordata; class Cladistia; order Polypteriformes; family Polypteridae; genus Erpetoichthys; species Erpetoichthys calabaricus. The sequence goes on along the minus strand of NC_041410.2, from coordinate 80,405,076 downwards.
AATTTCAAAATTTATCATTCAATATCCAGTTGTTGTAAGCAGTATATAATTCTTATTTGATGAACGTGTAATAGACAGCCTGTTGGAATCGGCCTTCTTACCAGGTTTGATAGATAGATAGATAGATAGATAGATAGATAGATAGATAGATAGATAGATAGATAGATAGATAGATAGATAGATAGATAGATAGATAGATAGATAGATAGATAGATAGATAGATAGATAGATACTTTATTAATCCCAAGGGGAAATTCATAATTTTTGGTTTGTGGGTTTTGTGTCCATGGGAAACCCTCATAATATGGCTAGAGAGGGAGAGAATGGCTGTCAGAACTGCATGTTCTCCCAAGCTGCCAGAGGGCAGCATCCTGAGGCCGGAGCACCCATGTGCAATATCAGTAGGGCAACCTGGGTATTGTAGTCCTGAAGAGCAACCCTGATGGATGCCATGAACACTGAAATCGGCTGCTGCTCGGAATAGGCATCCCTATTCAGACTGGGGTCTTCCTGACTTGGAGACACCTCTTCATTGGCATTCGTGCCTCCAGAAGTCCTCCCCAGGTCCGGCATAAAGGGAGTCACTGCTCTTTATTCAGGGGCTGCTGGGTAAAACAAGATGAGAGAGCTAGTCTTAAAAGTAAGACGTAAGAAGCTGGCAGGATCGCAATCAGTGGTGTCATTTTGTTTCAATGCTTCACTGCACAACTGGATTAAAATTACACTCATCAAATTACAGTTTTCTCTGGATTTATGGTTTTTATCCTTGCCAGCATTGTTTGAGTCATTTTGTCTGAGTTGTAAAGTTTCTTTGTCTGGGGAGCGTTCCCAGCTTCTACAAATTTTTCACTTACAACACCATCATGGTAGGACAACACTTTACATAACTTTCAGAAGGCTGTTCACAGAGAATTTCATCTCATAACACACCACCATCATCTGTATCTGTGAAACTGGACTGTGTTGTGAGTGTTTATCATTTATTATTTTGTGGGATTTCTTCTGTCTCTGTAATCATTTTAATAACTATAATCTCAACTCTATTATAATTAGTTATCATTTGTAAAAAATTACAGTTCACTAAAGAACTGCTGGACTACGCAATTTGTCTGGGGGACGCCGCACATCTTTCTGAACAGCCAGTGTCACACATGTGATTTACTTGTGCAGTGAACATTCTGTCTTGCATTCCTCACACTTTTTTCCATTTTAATAATAATAATTCATTACAATTTTATAGCACTTTTCTCAGTACTCAAAGCACTATCCACACAGGGAGGAACCAGGTAGCGAACCCACAAACTTCCACAGTCTCCTTACTGCAAAGCAGCAGCACTACCACTGCACCACCTGTGAGGACAAATTTTTATTTAAACAAACATTTTATTCAGTGCAATAAACTTAGAATACATAGATATCATAGGCCCAAAATGTATTCCCAGATTTTCGTATTTACAGGGCATCCTGTGCCCACAACCCTTGCAAATTTCAAGAGGTAACTGTCACATATGTACAGTACACACATATATATAATCAAAAATATTAATCTGTAATTTCTGTTACTGCAGATAGACAACAACTCCAGACTGGCCCCAGCATGAATGAGTGAGTGTGTGAGTGTGCACATGTGTGCCCTGTGATGGTCACTGGTGCTGTCTGCCTTGTGCTCTGTGTTCCTGGGATAGGTAACCTTGAATTTGATTAAGTGTCGTTGAGAATGTGTGATTTACAGAACAGTTTGAGGAAATAATAAAATACGTTTTTTGTTTACATTTTGACTTCTTAAATGTGTCTTAATTTACCTTCCTTCCCCAATTACTTAAAAATAAAATGATATATTTATGAAATCCAAACAAATACATGCATGAAATATTAGCTGGAACAGAGTGAGACTGGAGACAGTGAGGCTTTCCTTCAAGTAAGTGAACTGGTCCTCTATGTTTATGTTAAGAGCTGCTGATACATGGACCTTCGTCGGTGTGCGACTGCCCACCCCGTGCTCTGCTCCTGAACTTTCATCGACTGAACCAGAAACATCCTTGTGAGTTGTACTGACTTTGCTGGGTGGCAGCAGTATTTAAATAAGACAGATATGGTTTGGGGGTTTATTATGATGCAAAGGCTGAGAGCAGAAAGACAATACTCTAATAAACAAGCCTAGGATGTGAAACCAAAACCACAATTGAAAGAACGGAGTAGAGTTGAAAAAGAGGAGAAGTTGAAAAACCAAAATAATTTCATGTAACCAGAGGCAATATATATGATGAAAGTCATAGTCAATCAATAAGAGAATTACTGCCAAAAATCAGACTAAAACACTAATGGCGATGCCGTTTATTTCTTGGTTGTACCCGCAAACTTGGACAACTGGGACATGCAGGATGCTGACTGTTAAACCTTTGACCACATGATGTCATGAGCCACACACTTCCAGTTGACCTTAAGTAGCAACAGCTTGGCAATCAGACCAAACAGGATACACAGATGGAGATGCCAACATGACAAACAAGATGGCACTGCAACAAACTATATTTTTTTAAAGCTATTAAGAATATGTCTGAAAAAAATGAATGAACCCATAGTGTACCTTGACCTCCCAAATCTGCAAAACGAGGCCTTAGTTGTTTTTAAAGGTCAAGGAACAAGAGCAAAAAATTAAACTACAGTTCGGATCCTGACATGATCAAACACACAAGTACAGTGCCTTGTGATTCACTTTTGCAAATGCAAACGCAGTTACAATCATCCATATTACTAACCGAGAATGGTAAACCGGATGGCATGGACGCAGGGACACGGCGATGGGACCATGAGACGTACTGCGCAGGCGCGTATAGCTCAACTAACTGTGGAGTGAGGTTAGGAATAATGTGCTGCTTGGGATTGTACAAACCGCTGAACACTTTACACCAAATTCAAACACAATACAGCTCAACGATACACACACGAGCCCACCTGGATAAGATAAATGAACGCAGGCGCCTACAACAAGCGTCAGAAACTGCGGAAGCAAAGCAGGCACGGGTTAAGACACTACGGGGTCCGCAAAGGTCCACAAAGATTGTACGGAATATATAAGAGCACTCCCATCAAAAAAAAATCAATCGTGTAAAAGCACATGGTACACACAGATCATGTGCTCTCAGCGCATAGAAAGCGTATAAGGACAATACGGAGAATAGAGACCCAAAGGCATTGGAGATAAAAAAAGGCAGATAAGAGATTATGAAAACAGTGGAATTCGAAAGGCTCAAACAAACGATGGCGCGATACACATGCAGACAAAGGTACACAATATGAAAGCGGTAAAATTCGAAAGTATTGTAGCGTCCCACCCAGGTTGACGGCTTTTTGGTTTTAAGTGCATAACTATTAATGAACATTCATTAGGATTAATGAATATCATTTGCTGTCATTGTCATTCACTTAACTTCCCTAAAGAAACAACTAGCAATACAACTAATGAGTTTACACGTTGTTGTCAAAGGAGTCAGGTTAGACTGCCTCCTTTAGATGAATATCCTGAATATGTACGGATGTTTCTAACTAACAATGTACCCGAAAGTAAAAACATTATGGACTGCATTAGATCCTACAATAGTTCATTTGCTTTTACATCTACCGGGGTAAATATCAGGCCACCACCTGGCAATGACCCATACTGCTTTCGCGTATGTAGAAAAATATTACATCGGATTGGAACAGTGCACCCTGAGCCAAATCACGAACGCAAATATGCACAGATCTACGTCTTACATCAGATGACGCAGTCTATCAACGATTTTACTACAAATGTTGTGTATAAAGAAATATTCCAATAGATCCTTCTAATGTGCCATGCTATGGGTTCTTTACTTTCTTTGTTCGTCATCTACACCTTTACAATTTGATATATCTCAGACATTCATCAATATATTTCAGGTTACCCAACCCCGGGGGTAGGCGAGCGAAGCAAGCAGGGGGTGGAGCCCCCTTGTGATACCATATTGCATGTTCCAGCAATTGTATCACTTATTAGGTGAAAATTCAGAAAAGTCAACAATTATTAAAAATAATTTAAGGAATAATATTAAAAAAGAAGATAGCACTGATTTAGATTACCGACTAAAATGACTTGCGCTGCTGGCCACCATGGACGGCACACAAGACTAACGTGACTAACGTGCCTTCTGTTGACTCTCATTAAGGAGGCCATTTGAATGCTGTAGTATTAAAGGTATTGAAGCAGTTAACATTTAAAAATGTAAGAGCAAGGCTGATTTCCGTTGATACTGGTAATTAGTTTTTCTAAAAGAACACAGGAACCTAAATCAGAGTAAATTTTATGTAAATGTTAGAAATTATTTCTTCATGGGAAACAAATTACCTAACAGTTTACCTGAAGATAGTCCCATGGGAACACATAAATTTTGATTTGGCATTACTTTCCACACATTAGTTAAATTGGAATTTGCCTGCTCTTGTCAGAATGTTTCCATCCTTAAACATGCCAATAAAGCAGCTTTGCCAGTGATGAACGTGTATTGGTAAAGCTGCCAATACACGGCTGGTTGGTTTGGCTGTCTACCTGAATTTGACTGTCTGAGGTTTTTGAGGCAACTGGACGCTTCTGTGAAATGAATGTGTGCCAAATGAGCTCACTTCACATAGCTGCTGAACTCCCAGGGTTTATGTCTCAATGTAGACTGAGATCATTATTAACCATGCACGCGCAACCTTCTTCTTTTATGTAAACACTACAGTGAGGTCCGGTCAGGTCCGGTTGGGGAGCATGCACTGGTACAGCATTTTGCCGCACCCACTACACGACGAAACAACTCGGGATCCTGGTTGGCAACCCCCCAATTAGACACACATCCCAGTCCCACCCTCCAGAAATGACTCTCTATCTGCCGCAGCCAGATGTTACGTGGGTGACCCCTTGGCCTGGGGGTCCTCGAGCCACTCAGGTCCTCAACACTTAGGATCCTGCGAGCTGGTTCACTCTTGGGGAATCGTGCCACAAGGCTGTAGTGCGGTAACTGACACAATGCAGGTAATGGGCCTCATTCAGAACTCCATGAGCAATCGTTTATTCGACACAAAGTCAAACCAACGGTGCCCAAGGATTCTCCAAAGAGACACAGTACAAAAGGAGTCCAGTCTGTGTCTCAGGTCACTGGATAGTGTCCATATCTTGCAACCTTATAGCAACACAGGAAGCACCAGGACTCTAAAGACTTGGACCTTCGTCATTTTGCACAGATATCGGGAACGCCACACACCCATTTCCAACAACCTCATGCCCCACCGTAGGAAGAGTCTCGAGAGACAATAATGGCTCTACTGAAGTAAGTAAACCTCTCAACAAGGTTGTCACTCTCTCCGCAGACAGACACACCGCTGATTGCTTTGCCTAAGAGGTCACTAAAGGCCTGGATCAATATCAAAAATGCATACGAATCCAAGGTATTACTCTTATTACATCCACTATGTTGAAATCAACATTGATCACAGCAAATGTTTTCTGAGGTCTGTCAGATGAGGAAGGCAGAAGGCCGCTCCTCTCTGTAATCTTGGCGACACAGAGAGGCAACGTGTTGCATGTTAGTCAGAACACACAAATGATAAATTCAATGTATTCTGTATTTATGACAGTAATCCACCTTAATAAAAATATGTGTTCTCGTCTTTGTGTCTGCCTATTGTTATCTCTCTGTCATTTCAAAAGGTGCCGCATCACACACTTTTTAAGCAGTGCATTTCATTACTACAAGTGTTACAAAATACATTCCAATAGACGGTGAGCTGCAGGCGTTCACGTTGAGGCCTATGTTTATTATTCAGATTTCAAACTGGTGGCGCTATAACCTTGTAAACTACGTAACAAAACTCATCCTTCTCGTTCTCACGAGATAAAGATTTGTATTCAACCTGCAACTACGTTTCATTTCCTTTCTCTTCCTTGTATGACTAGGTAAGCGAGATATGTATTAATATTTTATCAAAGTTCAGCCAACTGGCCTTTTTGTCAAAATCAGCACCTCATATTTAAGATACCTGTTGCACAGATTTTAAAGATTTGCGAAATGGAGTCATTAAATGTGCAGAAATTCAACTATTTAATTATGTCTGTTGTAATTCACTCAGATAGCAGTTTCCCAAATTTCCAGATAAACAGCAAAGAAAACACCAACCTCTAGGGTCTGACTGTATGGAATTTAAATTTGAGCTGTACAATCAATGACTGACCAATTTATCCTTTGCTTAGGTCTCCAGATTGAAGCCTTTCAAGAAACACTGTATGTTGTATCAGAAACACAGAGAGATTAACATCCATATTACTAACCGAGAATAAACCGGATATGGACGCAGGGACACGGCGATGGGACCATGAGACGTACTGCGCAGGCGCGCGTCTCATACGCCGCAAGCGAAGTCTTATCCACCGCGAACGAAGGAGTCACGGCCCAAGAACGAAAGAGCTCAACTAACGTGAATGAGAAATGAAGCAACAACGCGCCCATAGCTAACGACTAACGACACAACACAAAAGAGGATTCTGCGCTGCACCCCAGAGTCAACCGTGAGAGGCTACGGAGGCCCCACAGGTCCACAAAGATAGAACGGAAGGCGCAGGCGTCACCGCCATAATGTGAGTGGCACTACTGTGGAGTGAAGGCGCAGGCGTCACCGCCATATTGTGAGTGGCACTACTGCGGAGTGAAGGCGCAGGCGTCACCGCCATATTGTGAGTGGCACTACTGCGGAGTGAAGACGCAGGCGTCACCACCATATTGTGAGTGGCACTACTGCGGAGTGAAGACGCAGGCGTCACCACCATATTGTGAGTGGCACTACTGCAGAGTGAAGTTAGGAATAATGTGCTGCTTGGGATTGTACAAACCGCTGAATGCTTTACAACAAATTCAAACACAATACAGCTCAACGATACAAACACGAGCCCGCCTGGATAAGATCAATGAATGCAGGCGCCTACAACGCGAGTCTGACACTGCGGAAGCAAAGCAGGCACGGGTTCAAAACAATTGACCTCGACTGACGAATATACACAACACGAGCCCGCCTGGATAAAATCAATGAATGCAGGCGCCTACAATGCGCGTCTGAAATGCCGCGGGCAAAGCGGGCACGGCTCCAAAACGAACGAGCTCGACTGATGTATTTCAGGATACCCAACACTGGGGGTAGGCGAGCGAAGCGAGCAGGGGGCGGAGCCCCCTTGTTAATACAGAAATGAATCGTGCTTAGCAGTCAATCTTCATGAATCCAGCATGCCGGGCTTCGGTCAACACCTGGTCACATCATTCATGTGAGTCTGCATGGTCCCCCAATTCTGTTTGGATTTTCCTTTGGGTGCTCTGGTTCTTCTTCCATCCCTAAATCCCTAAACACGTACAGGTGTGGCTAACTGGCAGTTCTAAATTAGCCCTGTAGTGGATGGCATCATGGCCATGGCTTTCCTGCCAGTACTGCCATCCATAATTAGATGAAGTAGGGTTGAAAGTGTTACTTTTTCAGAAAATGCAATCAAATATTTAGAATAAATTTGCAAAGTATCTTACAATCTGATTTAAAGAAATTCTCAGAATCCTTCAAAGAGTATGCTAAATGCAAAGGCATAATGTGCTTCCTGTATTTTCACAAATGCAGTGACCTTGAGATGTGGCTGTCCAAACCTCATAGATTCACAACAATGTCTTATTTCAGCTTTTGTTCAGCATTCAAATAACTCCTTTTTCACAAAACACAAAAATGAAATAATCGCCTTCCCCCTCTAATCCTGGAAGCCATAATTACGATGCTCTGACTCATCAAGGCAGGGCCAGACGTTATACACAAATCCAGCATTACCTCAATAAACAAATGGATTTTGATTTGTGTCTGTTCAACTCAGTCTCAGCAGGATCTCATATTTTAAAATAAAAACACAACTGTGTATTTTCAGCATTGTTAGGCCCCTGGACTCCAGTTAACCAGGCAGTCATTTCAGCCTAAAGAAGAAGCCAGCCATGGCTGTTTCAATAGCTGGGTAAGTGAGCCTCATTGGTTATAACCACCTCTGAGCACCTATGGGCTTATGTTCTATCTCTTTTGTGATATCTCCAACAGTTGATCTGGTAAATATTGACACTGCTGCTCCTACTTGTGTTGCTGTCATTTTTTTGCACGTGGTCAGTACTGAGTCTCACCTCCTTACAGAAGGCTACTGACAAACATGCCAGAGGTACTCTTCATGGGGGTGCCACCTCACAATCACTGTGCCTCAACTTTAAAGACAAACACGCAGATACATTTCATGAAAGTTACTCACCAAAAGAGGACTGTGGTGCACCCTCATGAACAGACTTTGTCACCTTCAGACTGAGAGAACCTGCAGCTTAACACTCAACACTTCATCAAAAACATAACTATTCAGGTGTATAGTATGTATGAAGTAAAGCACATACAAGGGTACATCAGAAAGTAAAAGCAATTTGAAAATTACACAGTAACCACGACGGATAGAAGCTGATGCAATCCAACACGATTGTGATTTATTATCCATCCATCCATCCTCTTCCGCTTATCCGAGGTCGGGTCGCGGAGGCAGCAGCTTGAGCAGAGATACCCAGACTTCCCTCTCCCCGGCCACTTCTTCTAGCTTCTTCCGGGAGGATCCCGAGGTGTTCCCAGGCCAGCCGGGAGACATAGTCCCTCCAGCGTGTCCTGGGTCTTCTGCCAGGGCCTCCTCCCAGTTAGACGTGCCCGGAACATCTCACCAGGGAGGCGTCCAGGAGGCATCCTGATCAGATGCCCGAGCCACCTCATCTGACTCCTCTCGATGCGGAGGAGCAGCGGCTCTACTCTGAGCCCCTCCCGGATGACTGAGCTTCTCAACCTATCTCTAAGGGAGAGCCCAGACACCCTGCGGAGGGTGATTTATTATGAGTAGTTTAAACATGCATAGTGCAACGCTCTGCCGGTAAAAACATAACTAACATGCACTATAACAGCAGGGACTTCATCTGTAGTTCATAAATATTTCATACGAACAATCTATTCTTATAATCTTGCATTCCCTCCTGTACTCCCCATTCACCTTTACTTTCTTCTTCCCTCTGTGAGGGACAAACGGCATCTGTGCCCGGCCGGGATACCCTCAACCTGGAAGGACAGCTTACATAGGGCTTTGTCCCCCACAGGATGAGATTCCTGCATGGGTATTGTAGTCCCAGGGGAGATCTTTGCGAGGGATCCACCAGGGGGAGCTGCAGGATTTGGGGCTCCAACATCACCCAGTAGTGCTTCAGTGCCGCAGTTTCATATCACCAGAAGCACTCCTGGGATTGCATAAAAGGGGCTTCCTGGGGGATGAAGCTTGCTGGGAGGAGTGGAGGAGGCAGTGACACAGAGTGAGGGACAGAGACAAAGAATGAAAAGCAGACAAAGAACTACTGTGTGCTTTATGTTGTGCTTTGGACTTGTGGCTGTGGTGTGGGAAACACTTGCAAAGGAAGACGTTCCCACAATAAAAACTCTCTTGTTCATTTTATACTTGTGTCCAACCAAGTTTGTGTTGGGTTTGGGAAGCTGGAGCACCCCCTACAGCCCACATCACACAATCCTTCTTTTCTGCCCCAAAATCAAATAAATCAAAACGTAAAGGACAATTTTGCAGTAACCGCAATGGATAGAAGCTGATGCAATACAACACATTTGCAATGGCTCATGGGTAGTTCGAACACACACAGCACAGCTCTCAGATGGTAGTTGAAGCCAAGGTCAAATAAACATGGATGCTCCACTAGCGGGATTGCACCATTGTTGAATAATGTGCTGTAGTGAGATTTCTTTGGAGCTGAGGCAGTAAAACTTGATCTGTAATTCACTGAAAGATGTCGGCTTGCGCAGATCAATTTCCCATTGGGATTAATAAAGTATCTATCTATCTATCTATCTATCTATCTATCTATCTATCTATCTATCTATCTATCTATCTATCTATCTATCTATCTATCTATCTATCTATCTATCTATCTATCTATCTATCTATCAGTTGGTTGTGTGGGCACCCATGTTGCCCCTCTGCCTAAATAAATCTCACTGCAGCATGCTGTTCAACAATGGTGCAAACCCAAAGCGGAGCGTCCATGTTCATTTGACCTTGGCTTCAATTACCGACAGAGAGCTGCGCCGTGTGAACGCTGCCACCGCATCATGAGATGTGCTACCTGTGAACTGAGCACCACAAAAATTATTATTGCGACATCAGAGGAAGTGATAAATAATAAAGACTAATTCAGACATTTCAAGAATTAGAATCAAATATTTTTTTCTTCTATTTCTTAAAATCTATTGAATTAACCTAACAGCATAAAGAATTTAATTCTGTAGTCTGTACTTTGCTCACTTAACGCTTCATTCAAAAAAGAATATTTAAGCCAGTAAAGTCTTTATCTAACAAGTGAAATGGCCGTCATAAAAGAATTCAGGCAAAAACAAAGACACAATAGAAAAATATAATTATTTATGGAGAAAGCTGCAATGTTATAAAAATAAGCCACACTGTAATATGTAATAAATGAGATGCAAGATGAAAGGAACACTAATGACAGTGGGTCACTTTTAACTCTTTGGACCTCGCTGCTTTGATTGCAAATACAAAACATGCGACACAACAACAAGAGTGGGTCTCCTTACAAATAAAGAAGCACAACTGATGCCCTGTAGGTTTAAATCACCAACACGCTGCACAATTTTGAATTGCAGAGAATTTCAAACTCAGCAGCGGCAGTTCTTGAATCACAAATTACACAGCTAGGAACTGCAGGGGATGATGGATCACATGACTGTCTTGTTACTTTTCAGCACAATTTCAGAGTTCTAAAGTATCGCTAGCGCACCGTAGTTTGATGGCCAATCAATGCAGCGTCGAACGGCACTGGTGGCTGGACAAGATATCTCGAGCTATGCTTACTTTAACTGTTCTCCCGGCCCGTCCTTTTCCATTCTGTCACAGTACAACAAACATGAGACACTGAAGAGATGAACCTCTCTGCTTTGCTCACTCTAACACCTTCATTTCTCTTCTGTCCTTGCAGCTGCATTGTACACATTGTACTTTGTGTGGAGTGCTCAGTGTTGTCAACTCTCGCAAACAGAACCCCAACCCTATGACGTGAGACAAACCCAAACCTGTCACAGCATCTCACAGACTGGTCTGACTGAGGTGTTGGGGGTGTCAAACTACATGAGTGGTGGTCACCAAGATTATGAATATGAATGAATTCTGCAACTGAAAAGTCATGTAATGTGACTGGAGATTTAGTTCATAGCTAATGAACAGATAGTGTAACAGGCCTTTTTGCTACAACGTTTCTAACTTTGATTCCGGTTTGTGATTTTATTTTGACAACCATTTATGTCTGATCTTTTACTTTTTTCAGACCCCAGAGGATTTCTGACTCCTCTTTTCTCTCATTTGAGTGCCTTCCATTTTCTTGTGTTTTTCACCATATGAATCTTTTAGAGTTTCCATGATCAAGTTACACAGTCACATTATAATACAGTATTGTCCCCGGAATCCGAAAGCCCCTGAACTCGAACAACTTGGAATCTGAATGAAAAATTTGAGCAAATTTTGCCCCAGAATCCGAATGCTGCTTTGGAATCCGAACATCCAGCACGTTGTTTGTGTGTGTTTGTGCGTACGTTTCCCCAGTGCCACGGGACAGCCATACACTGTCATTCAGTTCGTTGTCACAAGCTGTAGTCAAAGCATCATGTGTGATTTTTGCTGCAATTTTCACTGCTAATTTTATGGCGCAGTGGTAGTGCTGCTGCTTTGCAGTAAGGAGACTGTGGAAGATTGTGGGTTCGCTTCCTGGTTCCTCCCTGTGTGGATAGCGCTTTGAGTACTGAGAAAAGCGCTATATAAATGTAATGAATTATTTTTATTATTATTATTATTATATTAAAAACTTAGTGTATTCGCCATGGGTCCTAAAAAGTGTAGTGAGGAAAATAAGAGTAAGAGGAAAGCTGTTAGAACTACAATTGAAGTTAAGAAAGATCTTATCGCTAAATATGAAAGTGGAACGCGTGTGGCTGATCTCTCTACTATGTTCGGGATGCCTAAATCGACTGTTTGTACGATTTTGAAAAATAAAGAAGCTATCAAAGCAGCTGATGTGGCGAAACGGGTTAAGACAGTGACCTCTAGGAGATCGAAAAGTATGGAAGAGATGGAAAAACTCCTCTTAGTTTGGATTAATGAAAAACAGGTTTTTATATTTTAAATTTTATTAATTTACATTTTTATTCAAATAGTATTATTATTTGTTAATATTTTACCTTAAAATCCAGTGCATTTACTGTTAAAATCATTTTGAAAATTCAAGTTTGTGGGACCCAGGAACAGATTAATCCAGTTTCTATTATTTTAAAGGGGAAAAATTGTCTTGGAACTCGAATGATTTGGAATTCGAACGGGGTTCTGGAACGGATTAAGTTCAGATTCCAAGGCATCACTGTAACTCTTTTTTATTCTTTTTTTTACCTGCATTTTTATTACTCTTTAATTTAATATTGTTTTTGTATCAGTGTGCTGCTGCTGGAGTATGTGAATTTCCCCTTGGGATTAATAAAGTATCTATCTATCTATCTATCTATCTATCTATCTATCTATCTTTTATGTAGTGTCTTTCATATCTATCTATCTATCTATCTATCTATCTATCTATCTATCTATCTATCTATCTATCTATCTATCTATCTATCTTTTATGTAGTGTCTTTCATATCTATCTATCTATCTATCTATCTATCTATCTATCTATCTATCTATCTATCTATCTATCTTTTATATAGTGTCTTTCATATCTATCTATCTATCTATCTATCTATCTATAGGATGAGGCTCAGGCTGAGCTGGAGTCAAAAGTCCCAATGGCTTGGTAGTGACCCTAATAGTGTGTGGACATGTTGAGCTGCACAGTGCAGTTGTTTTGATCCTTACAAATAGACATTTTGATTACATCTATCTAACATAAATACATAGAGGTTTTAGTTATCTTGTTTTGAGTTTTGTGAAAAAGAATAAATTGACTTTTATTTTAACATAAATGCCTGGATGTAATTCATTTAGTTATGTAAGTTCTAAGGAATTCAGAACCCCCCAGAGACAAATAACATAACATTTTCAAACCCACTTAGTCCAGCTCATGGGACCCCTGAGCCTATCTCAGCAGCATCAACAACAATGAGAGCAGGGCTTGTACAAAATATAAGTCACGTTTATTTTCACTGTTTTCTCACCCATTTATCATGAAACACTAATACTACACTGAAACATCGGTTGTATTTTTCAAGCAGGTTTGTAATTATTGTTGTTCTACAGCATGAAACTTTGAATGTGCCAACTAGAACACAAGGGAGCTTTCACTTAAAAACTGAACATGCTTACAGAAAACTTAAGAAAGGATAGCAAGGACACAGCAGTGGTCTGCTCAGATACTTCAGAATGCCAGGAGACCAGACTGGAGACCTGGATTAGTCAGACCCCGCATGGGGTCTCTATGTTCTCCCAATGTCTGGGCATATTCTTCTCTGGTTTTCCAGGAAACATCCAAATGACGCGTGAGTTAGGTTGCTTCATAAATCTAAATTAGCCTTTCATGGCTGAGTGTAGGTGTTGGCATGTTTCCTGGTGGTCTGTTCAGGGTTGTTTCTGCCCAATGAATCCTTATGACCTTGAATTGGATGAAGTGATTTATTGATTTAGGATCACAATTGATATAAAGGAAGTCACACTAGAGTCATGATCTGCCATTTTAATCTCATTTTGATGTCAAATGGCCTCAAGTCCTCTAACAAACTAAGACTGTTTTAAGTAAAAAAGCCACATTTGGGAGAAGACTCATTGACGTTACAACCAACATCATCTTCCTTCCCAGGATCAGACAGCTTTTGTTATAATTACTGGTGTTACAGAAAACTGTCCAAGGGGTGGGATGTAACCCAGCCCACCTGTTGAATCTCATGGTGTCCATTGTTACCTTATTGCCAGGAAGCCTCACATTACACGTCTCAGCATAGGTGGGCTCTCACATCTTCCTTAGGTGCCTCACCAGGTCTATGCACACATTTAACTGCTTAGTTAGAAAATGGGTCAGTTTTGCAATACTTATAGTCTCCTGGTTTGTTTAATTAGCACAATGTTTTCATAACCAATGGAAGGAGCTGAGATACGCGTCACTGCTGCCCTTATCATGCCGTTCCCAGTAATTCTCCTGACGTGGACTCGAGCGGCAAACACTGGGGCCAAGAGCTACCTGACAAGCGCTGTCTCAGCACATTGACAAAGCACACGACACCAAGGAGGCAGCTTGCTGGAAGCATGATTAACGGCCAGCAAGCCTGGTGAATCAGCGCTTCGGAGGCATGGCACGAGGGTTTGCTGAAACACATTTTTCAAAGGCTCCTCTCCGCAAGAACAGCTGAGGGAAAGACAAATCAACTTTTCTGAGTTCCTCCCTTATTTCTTGTCAAAGCAGGAATTCTGTTGTCTTTGCCAATTTGGGTATCTACCGGTGGACAGCCTAGAGTTACTAAAACTGGCCTTGTTGGCTTCTAACTTCAACAAACACCAAAAGAGCCGTGAGTCAGAGAGAGGGGCTCAGCCTTCATGCTGTCACTGGAGATAATTGTATTTTAATTTTGCATAACACATTTGGAAAAATCAGTGAATTTGTATAGTTACATTATCCGTTAGTGAACAACTGGTAAATCTTTTCATTTAGAGGTAATCTAGAGGCATTTAATGTCACTTTTCTATCATCACTAGGGACCCCCATGGACTAGAATTAGGTTGGCGGCCTGGTTTTCCATAAAAAGAAAAGGAAGCTTTTTTTGTATGTTGAAAAAAAAAGCATTCACCCACTTGGAAATTTTTACATTTTATTGTTATAGAACATCTGAGAGGACTTAATTTGGATGCTTCGTTGCTGGTCAATATTAAAAAAACTCTTTATTGTCAAAGTGAACATCCATCCATCCATCCATCCATTTTCCAACCCGCTGAATCCGAACACAGGGTCACGGGGGTCTGCTGGAGCCAATCCCAGCCAACACAGGAAACAAACCACGGGCAGGGCGCCAGCCCACCGCAGTCAAAGTGAACATCTCTGCAAAATGGTCTAAATGACATAAATATGAAAAATAAAATAATTGACCTCATAAGTATTCACCCCTTTAATATGACGCATCTAAATCATCACTGGTGCAGCCAACTGGCTTTAGAAATCCCATCATTATTTCAATGGAGATCACCTGTCTGGGGTTTCAATTTAACGAAGTATAAATGTACCTGAGCAGGAAGGTTCAACTTGTGGTGAGTCAGGATGGTGGAGCAACCTACAGAATTAAGATAAAAGACCACTCCAGGCAACTCCATAAACAAGGTGACTGAAAAGCACAAGTTAGGGGATGGATTCAAGAAAACGTTCAAGTCACTGAACATCCATTAAATCAACCATTAATAAATGGAAACAGTATGGGACAGCTTGAAATCATAAAGCAGGTAAAGCACAATCCAGTATTCAAGGAAGTAAGAAAAATCTGTCGTTCATGAAATGAAAGGCAAAATCCTTTGAGCTTGGAGCAAGAAAAGTCTGTCATCATTAAAATTAGTAACGTCAGAAACATTTTTAAAACAGTGAAGAGTAGGCCATCCACAAAAACTAAGTAATGGTGACAAAAGACAAGCAAGGAAGGCCACTAAGAAACCACTAAAGGAGTTACAAGCTACAGAAGCTCTGATTGAAGAGACCGGACAGACAACAACTGTTATAGAAGACTGACAAAGAGAAAGACACTGTTAAAAACTGACACACATGACATCTCAAACAGGGTTTGCCAAAAGGCACACAGGGGACTGTGAAGTAAGGTGAAGAAGGTTCTATAGTCTGATGAGGACAAAATTGAATTTTTTGGTCATCAAACTAAACATCATGATTGAACACAGCACATTATTTAAAACACATCACCCCTACCATGCTGCGGTGGGCTGGCGCCCTGCCCATGGTTTGTTTCCTGCCTTGCGCCCTGTGTTGGCTGGGATTCGCTCCAGCAGACCCCAGTGACCCTGTAGTTAGGATATAGCGGGTTGGATAATGGATGGATGGATCCCTACCATGAAGCATGGTAGTGGCAGTAGCTTGCTGTGAGGATGCTTCTCTGCAGCAGGCCCAGGCTGGAAGGATTGTGAGGGTAAAATAAATGCAGCAAAATACGGGGAAACCCTGGAGGTAAAAACTGTTGCAGAAACCTGCACCTTAGGAGAAGATTTGTTTTCAAACAAGGCAACAACTTCAGGCTAAAGCCAAAGCTACACAGCAATATCTTAAAAACAAAATTACCGATGTGAATGTCCTGGAGTGGCCGACTCACAGCACAGATCTCAATTCAATCGAGAATTTGTGGCTGGACTGGTAAAAATCTGTTCACTCACGATCTCCATGCAGCCCGACAGAGCTTGAGCAGAAGAATGGGAAAAATGGCAGTGCCTAGATGTGTAAAGCTGACTGAGAGAGACCTGTGCACACAGACTGAAAGCTGTCATGGCTGACTTGAAAAGGTGAATACTTATGGGCTCAGCTATTTTGGGTTTTATATTTGTGACTAACTTAGATCACTTTGCATGGATCTGCTTTCACTTTCTGTTGATGAGTGTTGACAAAGCCATATTAAATGTACTGTGATTCAATTTTGTATAATAATAAAATGTGAAAACTTCCAAGGAGGTGATCACTTATGAGATCAATTACTTGGTGTTTTATATTTTTAATTCATTTAGACCACTTTGCAGAAATCTGTTTCCACTTTTTCATGTGTATCAAAAAGCCAAATTAAATCGACTGTGATTCAGTGTTCTATAAAAATAAAATGTGAAAACATCTAAGGGGTGAGCACTTTTTATAGGCACAATATTAAGACACGCGCTTACCAATCAGTAACCTCGGTGCCACTAGAGGCCCAACAAAAGCAGGAATCAGATGATCTGAGGAACATCATGGTGGTGCTCTAGAAACTTTGAAAAGAGGATTGTGTACATACAGTGCATCCGGAAAGTTTTCACAGCGCATCACTTTTTCCACATTTTGTTGTTACAGCCTTATTCCAAAAATGGATTAAATTCATTTTTTTCCTCAGAATTCTACACACAACACCCCATAATGACAACTTAAAAAAAGTTTACTTGAGATTTTTGCTGATTTATTAAAATTAAAAAAACTGAGAAAGCACATGTCCATAAGTATTCACAGCCTTTGCCATGAAGCTCGAAATTGAGCTCAGGTGCATCCTGTTTCCCCTGATCATTCCTGAGATGTTTCTGCAGCTTAATTGAAGTCCACCTGTGGTAAATTCAGTTGATTGGACATGATTTGGAAAGGCACACACCTGTCTATATAAGGTCCCGCAGTTGACAGTTCATGTCAGAGCACAAACCAGGCATGAAGTCAAAGGAATTGTCTGTAGACCTCAGAGACAGGATTGTCTCGAGGTACAAATCTGGGGAAGGTTACAGAAAAATGTCTGCTGCTTTGAAGGTCCCAATGAGCACAGTGGCCTCCATCATCCGTAAGTGGAAGAAGTTTGAAACCACCAGGACTCTTCCTAGAGCTGGCCGGCCATCTACACTGAGCGATTGGGGGAGAAGGGCCTTAGTCAGGGAGGTGACCAAGAACCTGATGGTCATTCTGTCAGAGCTCCAGAGGTCCTCTGTGGAGAGAGGAGAACCTTCCAGAAGGACAACCATCTCTGCAGCAATCCACCAATCAGGCCTGTATGGTAGAGTGGCCAGACGGAAGCCACTCCTTAGTAAAAGGCACATGGCAGCCCGCCTGGAGTTTGCCAAAAGGCACCTGAAGGACTCTCAGACATGAGAAAGAAAATTCTCTGGTCTGATGAGACAAAGATTGAACTCTTTGGCGCGAATGCCAGGCGTCACGTTTGGAGGAAACCAGGCACCGCTCATCAGCAGGCCAATACCATCACTACAGTGAAGCATGGTGGTGGCAGCATCATGCTGTGGGGATGTTTTTCAGCGGCAGGGACTGGGAGACTAGTCAGGATAAAGAGAAAGATGACTGCAGCAATGTACAGAGACATCCTGGATGAAAACCTGCTCCAGAGCGCTCTTGACCTCAGACTGGGGCGACGGTTCATCTTTCAGCAGGACAACGACCCTAAGCACACAGCCAAGATATCAAAGGAGTGGCTTCAGGACAACTCTGTGAATGTCCTTGAGTGGCCCAGCCAGAGCCCAGACTTGAATCCGATTGGACATCTCTGGAGAGATCGTAAAATGGCTGTGCACCGACGCTTCCCATCCAACCTGATGGAGCTTGAGAGGTGCTGCAAAGAGGAATGGGCGAAACTGGCCAAGGATAGGTGTGCCAAGCTTGTGGCATCATATTCAAAAAGACTTGAGGCTGGAATTGCTGCCAAAGGTGTGAGCAAAGGCTGTGAATATTTATGCACATGCGATTTCTCAGTTTTTTTATTTTTAATAAATTTGCAAAAACCTCAAGTAAACTTTTTTCACGTTGTCATTATGGGGTGTTGTGTGTAGAATTCTGAGGAAAAAAATGAATTTAATCCATTTTGGAATAAGGCTGTAACATAACAAAATGTGGAAAAAGTGATGCGCTGTGAATACTTTCCGAATGCACTGTAGAACAGGAACTAGGCTCAGCCAGACTTCCAGGGTGTGGGTGAAAAAGTAGAGTTACAACAGGCAGCCTTTTACTTTAAAGCTCCAAGTGACTGTGAGATACACAGATACGTACAAGTGAGATGAAACAGAAGAAATGAAATCTGGGACCTAGGAGCATTCAGCCTTTATTCACTCGTTTTCCTAACCTCTTTACTCCAATATGACGTCACAGAGGCTGGAGACTATCCCAGCAACATGGTGGCACAAGGAAGGAGACAACACTGTCAGAGATGCACAGGCCCACACTCACTTACACCAATACCAGTTTAGGATTGTGTTTGGGACATGGAGGCATGGGCGCCATAGTGAGGGAAATGGTGAAATGATTACTCAGGTCCCACTGGGGGGTTGGCCTTGAAGCCTGGAATGACAAGTATGTCTGACAGACATGGATCAAGAGGAAGGGGCCCACAGACACAGCTTATGTATGGGTCCCAGAGTTACACCCCTGCATGGAGGTAATGCATGTGGACACTGGGAGAACGTACCTACTGCACCCGGATGGAGCTGTAAGGCTGCAGCACTAACCACTGTGCCACCGAAAATAAAAATACATTTTGAGTGGAATGGTCTAATGATTAGCCAGGGACTGAGAAGCTGAGCAGATGTTTGAACTGGGAGCTTCCTAGTTGCTCTCTGCTCCTCCTCCAGACATGGGGCACGGTCTCACTCATGAGCTAAAGTGCTTGGACTGAGGGTCCCACAGGCTATAATAACTGTCCTGGCTGTAGGCGGCTTTCCTACCAGAAAGTGAAATATTTTAGTTATAAACAATAGAAAAGACATGGGGGATGTTCTACTTTGGAGTGGTCCCATTATGTTTGAAGAGCAGAATCATTCTTCTCTTTCACCTGGCAGGGCCTCAGGCTGCTTTTGACATTCAGTAAGTCAGTGGAGCTTTTACTAATTGAGGTTTGACATTGAAAATACAGTCAGAGCCAATATCTTTCCAGCAAGATGGTTTCTGGGGCGAGAGCAGACCCCCTGAGGAACCCAGGACAGGTAGCGATTAAAAACTAGCACATGTTGACATTATTTTTTTTTGGCCTTCCACAATACCAGTATTCCTCAGTAAGGCGATATTCACGTAGCTCAGATTAAGTACAAACTCTGTATAAAATACTCATCAAGCTAAGAAGTCAGAAATCAGCAAATTAAAAAATATTCGTCCCTGCAATTGCGTCACTAAGCCGCAGGAAACCAGTGAAGTGTGTCCCTTTTTCCTGAAGATATGCGCTTGCAATTGAATACACATCATTTGCAGCATAATCTCTCTGCGCTGTGTATGCAGCTGCTGAAACTGTGCAGCACTCCAATTTATAGGCACTCGGCTTCCATGCCAGTTGGCAATCCGTGATAGATGACCCATGCTTGCATAGGACACATGGACGCTGACCTGAATTAATTGAATCAGAACTGTTTGGTTGAGCCAGCTCTGCAGACAGAATCCAAAAATCGCCATTTAATGAGAGTGGCAAAGTGCCAGCAAGAGACATAAAGAGCGGCTAGTGAGGGCGATTGATTAAGCTTTGTCTGCAGCACATTAGTCAACCGCTCCCCTTCTAAAAGAGTTTCTGCAAGCGGTCATGTTTGTTGCGCCCCTTTCATATTCATGCAGAAGAGGACAAGGATGACAATGTCACATATTCAACAATGAAAACTGGACTACTGCAGGGCGCTGAATTAACACTTCGATTCTTCCGGATATACACTTTTATGGGTTACCTGAACAATTTAAGGGACGCTTATTCAACTTAATAAGTAAGAAAAACACATTGAACAAATACAATGTTTATTCTAGTAATACCTCAGCAATGGCTTTGCATTTCTTTAACTACAAAAAATATTCAAGTCTCCAATAAAAACAATAAAGAGCCAACCTGAAGCCCACTTCACAATGTATGGTTGAAGGATCAACTGAAAAGAGAAGAAACCATGGCATGCACCTTGTGTTGGTTTGTTTAATGCATGTCTTTGCATGGGATCAGTGAGAGATTTGTTTTTTGCCCATACATATATCAAGAGGGTGAGTTGGCGACTTTGTTTATCTCTCTGAAGGCCCATGAAACAAAACAACTTCATACAGTAAATGCAGCACATGTTATTCACAGATTCTTCCACAACCATATTACACTGTTTGGGTTTCTGATTTGCCGTCCAGTTAAAGCCAATGAGGCTGACCTGTGCTTGTTCTGCACTGAGCTGGCACAGACTGCCATTTTACATGAATGGTGTCCTTCAACGCTTCTACTTCAAAAGTTATTATCATGGGTGCATGTAACACCTGAAGTTCACAGCCACATGAGCCTCGGCATCAACCACAAAAGCAACACATTTTAAAAAACATTGGGAGGATGACTGTCAAGTTTTTGTTTTTAGAATTTAAAGTGAATACCTTTGAACTGTACTATAACTTATAACTCAGACACTAATTCAGGCTGCCGTTTTATTTTACTTCTTTAAATTAAAGGAACACTGGCATGAGAGACTGCAAAGCAACTTCCAAAAGAATCACAAAGGTGGAAGGAAGTAGGTGGAACTTCATGAAACAAAAAGACACTTATTAACAGACTTCGAATGTCTTACCTTTGTGTGTGGCCTGTAATTAGTGTTTGATTCAATGGAAATGAAACACAATGTAATCAAAATGTCTGTTTGTAAGGATCAAAACAACTGCACTGTGCAGCTCAACATGTCCACACACTATTAGGGTCACTACCAAGCCATTGGGACTTTTGACTCCAGCTCAGCTTGAGCCTCGTCCTATAGATAGATAGATAGATAGATAGATAGATAGATAGATAGATAGATAGACCTGAAGAACACTATATAATAGATAGATAGATAGATAGATAGATAGATAGATAGATAGATAGATAGATAGATAGATAGATAGATAGATAGATAGATAGATATGAAAGACACTATATAAAAGATAGATAGACAGACAGACAGACAGACAGACAGATAGATAGATAGATAGATAGATAGATAGATAGATAGATAGATAGATAGATAGATAGATAGCAAGTATGATGTTTTAAAATAGCACCATCCACAGCATGGCAATGATAAGCCTCCTATTCTGTCTTAATAAAGTGCAGTCTACAGTATATAAAGTATATACAGTATACTGTGGGGTGGCACGGTGGCGCAGTGGGTAGCGCTGCTGCCTCGCAGTTGGAGACCTGGGGACCTGGGTTCGCTTCCCAGGTCCTCCCTGCGTGGAGTTTGCATGTTCTCCCCGTGTCTGCGTGGGTTTCCTCCGGGCGCTCCGGTTTCCTCCCACAGTTCAAAGACATGCAGGTTAGGTGGATTGGCGATTCTAAATTGGCCCTAGTGTGTGCTTGGTGTGTGGGTGTGTTTGTGTGTGTCCTGCGGTGGGTTGGCACCCTGCCCAGGATTGGTTCCTGCCTTGTGCACTGTGTTGGCTGGGATTGGCTCCAGCAGACCCCCGTGACCCTGTGTTCGGATTCAGCAGGTTGGAAAATGAATGAATGAATGAATGAATGAGTATACTGTGCCATACTGTATTAAAATATCTATAACACAGTACAGCATAATATAGCATAGTATATCATGTGATAGTATAGTTCAGTGGAAAACTAGTAAAATATGAAATATATACATATATATACATATATATATATCGTGTCTGCTGCTGTTGTGGGACATGGCAGCCCTTCATTCTGCATCCACTAAACAGGATCATCTCCAGACAGAAGAGCAGCTTCAGCGACAGACTGCTGTCACCATCCTGCTCCACTGACAGACTGAGGAGATCGTTCCTCCCCCAAACTATGCAACTCTTCAATTCCACCCGGGGGGGTAAACGTTAACATTATACAAAGTTATTGTCTGTTTTTTACCTGCATTATTATCAATCTTTAATTTAATATTGTTTATTGTATCAGTATGCTGCTGCTGGAGAATGTGAATTTCCCCTTGGGATTAATAAAGTATCTATCTATCTATCTATCTATCTATCTATCTATCTATCTATCTATCTATCTATCTATCTATCTATCTATCTATCTATCTATCTATCTATCTATCTATCTATCTATCTATCTATCTATCTTCATAAACCCCTTCTTAAACAGTTTTTCAATGGGAAGCAAACTCACTCTTACAGCTCCTCTTAGTAGGATCAGCTCCTGGCTTGCTGGCTTGCCACGTGACGCACTTCTTGCACGGGACTTCAAACATATAAAAGACCAAGCTGCGGCCATCCTGTGCTCTCTCACTCTCCTGTCTCTGTTCCCCCAGACTCCCTCTGCTCTGGCCCCGCTGGATCTCCTCAATGAAGAAGACTTTGTGTTTGTTTTGAGCAGGGGTCAGGGCCGATGCGTCAAGTTTGACAGCTGTTCCTTGTGAGGCCGGATCACCTCTGTAAGAGACTTGTGTTTGTATTTGGCAGAACAGCAATAAAGTTTCTACTCCTTGAAAAACCTGCTGAACTCTCCTGTGCAACTTTGTGACCCAAGCTTGACAATATATTGTGGCACCTAGGTGTCACCGAGCCTCAAACCCCAGAAAAGAACTGCGCCGTACACAGTTCCAGGTTCAAATAAGCCTGTTATTCTTTTTTATTTTTGACTACACTATATCAAGATTCAATATCAACACTGCCTTTTTCTTTTCTTTTCTTCCTTTGTATCTAGTCCAGGTGAGCTTTGCCTCTAGTTCACCTGGCTTAGGAAGACAGTCTTCACTCAGGTGACACAGAAGTATTCCGGTATATCATTTCCAGGTCAGACATAAGTGGGCAGGTAAGCTGCCCTTCATTAGCTCCCTCCAGTGGCCCCAGAAGTCCTCAACAGGGCTGCCCAACTCAACTACATTTTCTATGCTCCCATATTGTAATCCAGACTGGAGCAGCACCAGTGAGAGCATTTTAACCCCGACAGACAGTCACCCACTGTCTATCCATTGTATTTGCAACCCAGCTGGGAAATGGAACCACCAGCAACTCCAGCCTGGGTGTCCATCCATTCAGGAGTTCTTTCACATTTTACAGAGTGATTCAAAAAGATTCAACCAATTTCAAAGTGCCATATTTTTTACAACCGTGAGGCACCTAGGAACCAATCACATACCAATTGAAAGAGGGTGTCATAGAGTTTGTGACTGTCATCGGAGGATGGAGAGCCACCTCATTTGCACCGGGAAGTTTGAGTATTTCTCACCAACGAGCTCCCTCATTGCTGGATTGGCCACAAAGGAGCCCACGATTTAGCACTCCACTTCTGGCCCCGAAGATCACCAGACCTCATGCCATGTGACTTTATTTTGTGGGGGTACATTAGTACAGTGAGTACAGTGACAGCAGACATGCTCAATCGAGTATGAGATGAATTTCACTATTGTGTTGATGTTGTCCGTACAGCTGGAGGAGGTCATATCGAGCACTTGTAAAATGACATAATAAACTTTATACTCACCTAAACCATTTACAATTTACTGCCTTCTTGTGTAATGATTTACAAGTGAAATAAATCATTTTGAAAACAGATAAATCTTTTTGAATCACCCTATATATATATATATATATATATGTGTGTGTGTATGTCATGGAGTTAGTATAGGCCTGTATTAGCGTGCATCAGCAAAGGAAAAAAACCTCAAGGTTATTTCCACACCACTGAAAAGTAGAGAAGGTACTGACACAACATTTCAGCTTTTACCTTCTTTCCTTTTCAGCATGGAAATAACTTTTAACTTTTTTCATATATATATACTGTATATAGGGCAGCACGGTGGCACAGTGGTAGCGCTGCTGCCTCGTAGTAAGGAGACTTGGGTTCACTTCCCGGGTCCTCCCTGCGTGGAGTTTGCATGTTCTCCCCGTGTCTGCGTGGGTTTCCTCCCACAGTCCAAAGACATGCAGGTTAGGTGCATTGCTGATCCTAAATTGTCCCTACTGTGTGCTTGGTGTTTGGGTGTGTGTGTGTGTGCCTTGTGGTGGGCTGGCACTCTGCCCAGGGTTTGTTTCCACCCTGTGTTGGCTGGGATTGGCTCCAGCAGACTCCTGTGACCCTGTAGTTAGGATATAGCGGGTTGGATAATGGATGGATGGATACTGTATATACGCTAGTTCATCACAGGGCACATTCTCATACTTAGTCACAACACACCAATTTAGAGTATCACTAATTAGCCTAATTTGAACATCTTTGAGATGTGGAAAGGAAATGAAGAATTCTGAGAACATCAATTCAGGGTGACCATGCTGGGAATCAAACTGTGGTGCCAAGAGCATGAAGGCAGCAGTACTAGCCATTGTCCTTCACAGTGCGGCGTACTGTATTATTTTATAGTACAGCACTGTATAATGTTGATGTCAGATGTGGATAGCCTATGACTGCTGTCTTACGGTGTAACAGAGTTCAAGTGTCAAGTGTTGCAGTGAAATCACTACCCCTGGCATGAAGGAGCATGATGGCAGCCTCTAGGATTAATTGTTCTAAATCAGATCTTGGTTTCAAATCCCTGAGGGGCATAACCTGAACATGTGTGACATTATGTACAGGATGGATGCAAATTTGTGGAATATGAAAGCATATTCACTCAACTCTTTCCCTTGATTTACTAAACCCAAACATGTCACTTTAATTACAGGTTATTGCTATATTAATATTTTAAATATTCTCACTCTTGACAATGTGGAGTAGCGGTTAAGATGCTGGCTTATAACAACAGGCATGTGAGCGCCAACTCATTTAACCTCCTGGTGCTCCACTCGTGAAAAACAATCCAACAACTGTACTAATCCTGGTTTTGAATAAGGGGGTCTGCTAAGTAAAGTGTTTTTGAATATATGTCTCCCAATTAATGACACCACAAGCTATCCCTCAAGAACTGAAGATCACCCAACCATCCCATCATCCCCCCAACTCCGGCTTCCTTCCCGCACTGCGGCAGGTTTCCTTGTTTACTTTCACCAGAGTTTGCTTACACTGCAAACCTACAGCAGACATTTTCCCGCATTTCTTGAGTTTTGTGCTAATCTAACAGCACCAGGCCTTTATCTCAGGTGAGGCTGGATGTGTTGAGGCCGATCACAGCACCAGCGCTTTGCAGTCTGAGGAATTAAACGCCACAGCAAATTAATTCAAAGAAGGAAAATGATGATGAGTCTGCTGTGACACTGGGGTGAGCCATAGCACTGGCTGCTCAGTCTCCATTCTCTTAAGTTAAATGCTGTGAAGTCAAAAGCTGTAGGTCGTGTGCTGTCATGAGAAGGTGGTGATGTCCATTCAGTTCTTTTTAGACCTGGTCTCCCCCCACCACATCAATCAGGTTCACGGCACAGGATTGTTATCTGGTATGTTGTAAAAGATGGTATATTAAATAAATAACAAATTTCATCATTCCCAACTTAAGGAATTGACACGGGGTGTTTGTCACAGCTGGATCTTTATCCCATACTAAGACCTCCTCCCCACCCAAACCCTGTGTGGACAAAATGCAAAGACGACTGAAAGTCAAGGTTCCTTCAGTGCCACTGTGCAAAGTCTCCTTCAGTGCCTGAAGCAAAAGCGACCTGACAATACCTGCTGTAATTCGTCATCTCTGTCTTCACAACGGTGGGGTTGCAGCTGACGCTCATTCTCCTGACCTCATCAAATTCTGCAATTCTACCTTTGGTCAGTTTGCACCCAAATGTGAAATTTAGATTCAATTGTAAAATACCCAGAAGAAAGCTTCTTTTTCCTTTTCTGTTAGACAGTGTGGTCTGATGGTCAAGTATCTCCTAAATAAAAGAAAATCCGAACACATTTCTCCAGTTTTGATGTCACTACACTGGTTACCTGTGTCATTCAGAATTGACTTTAAAATTCTGCTTATGGTTTATAAAGCTTTAAATAATCTCGCCCCGTCTTATATATCGGAATGTCTGACACCTTATATTCCAAATCGCAACCTCAGATCCTCAACTGAGTGTCTCCTTAGAATTCCAAGAGCAAAACTTAAAAGAAGTGGTGAGGCGGCCTTCTGCTGTTATGCACCTAAAATCTGGAATAGCCTGCCAGTAGGAATTCGCCAGGCTAATACAGTGGAGCACTTTAAAAAACTACTGAAAACACATTACTTTAACATGGCCTTCTCATAACTTCACTGTAATTTAATCCTGACACTCTGTATATCCAATTCATTATAATAACTATTCATTCAAAATTTGTACTAACCCCTACTCTCTCTTCTGTTTCCTTTTCCGGTGTCCTATTGGTGGTGGCACACCACCATCTACCCAAAGCACCATGATGTTCCAACAATGATGGATGGATTAAAAGCCAGAAGTCTGTATAACCATCAGCATCAAGTGACTCCGTGAGAACCCTAACTACAAAGAGGACTATTTCATTTATGTTAGGTAGAATGCCCAAAGGGGACTGGGCGGTCTCGTGGCCTGGAACCCCTACAGATTTTATTTTTTTCTCCAGCCTTCTGGAGTTTTTTTTTGTTTTTTCTGTCCACCCTGGCCATCGGACCTTACTCCTTTTTATGTTAACTAAGGTTGTCTTATTTTAATTTCTTATTTGTCTTTTATTCTTCTTTTCTTCATTATGTAAAGCACTTTGAGCTACTTTTTGTATGAAAATGTGCTATATAAATAAATGTTGTTGTTGTTGTTGTTGTTGTTGTTGTAAACCTACAAAGCTGTGGGTGCAAATACCACCTGTGATTCACATTCATCCCAATCAGGTAACTTAACTTGGCGCTGCTCTAAAGGAACACAAATGTATTTTTGTAGATAGTACAGTTAGGTCCATAAATATTTGGACAAAGACAACTTTTTATTAATTTTGGTTCTGTACATTACCACAATGAATTTTAAATGAAACAACTCCGATGCAGTTGAAGTGCAGACTTTCAGCTTTAATTCAGTGGGGTGAACAAAACGATTGCATAAAAATGTGAGGCAACTAAAGCATTTTTATAACACAATCCCTTCATTTCAGGGGCTCAAAAGTAATTGGACAAATTAAATAACTGGAAATAAAATGTTCATTTCTAATACTTGGTTGAAAACCCTTTGCTGGCAATGACAGCCTGAAGTCTTGAACTCATGGACATCACCAGATGCTGGGTTTCCTCCTTTTTAATGCTCTGCCAGGCCTTTACTGCAGCGGCTTTCAGTTGCTGTTTGTTTGTGGGCCTTTCTGTCTGAAGTTTAGTCTTCAACAAGTGAAATGCCTGCTCAATTGGGTTAAGATCAGGTGACTGACTTGGCCATTCAAGAATTTTCCACTTCTTTGGTTTAATAAACTCCTGGGTTGCTTTGGCTGTATGTTTTGGGTCATTGTCCATCTGTATCATGAAACGCCGCCCAATCAATTTAACTGCATTTAGCTGGATTTGAGCAGACAGTATGTCTCTGAACACCTCAGAATTCATTCGGCTGCTTCTGTCCTGTGTCACATCATCAATAAACACTAGTGTCCCAGTGCCACTGGCAGCCATGCACGCCCAAGCAATCACACTGCCTCCCTCCACCGTGTTTTACAGATGATGTGGTATGCTTTGGATAATGAGCTGTTCCACGCCTTCTCCATACTTTTTTCTTGCCATCATTCTGGTAGAGGTTGATCTTGGTTTCATCTGTCCAAAGAATTTTTTTCCAGAACTATGCTAGCTTTTTTAGATGTTCTTTAACAAAGTCCAATCTAGCCTTTCTATTCTTGAGGCTTATGAGTGGCTTGCACCTTGTAGTGCACCCTCTGTATTTACTTTCATGCAGTCTTCTCTTTATGGTAGACTTGGATATCAATACGCCTACCCCCTGGAGAGTGTTGTTCACTTGGTTGGCTGTTGTGAAGGGGTTTCTCTTCACCAAGGAAATGATTCTGCGATCATCCACCACTGTTGTCTTCTGTGGACGTCCAGGTCTTTTTGCGTTGCTGAGTTCACCAGTGCTTGCTTTCTTTCTCAGGATGTACCAAACTGTAGATTTTGCCACTCGTAATATTGGAGCAATTTCTCGGATGGGTTTTTTCTGTTTTCGCAGCTTAAGGATGGCTTCTTCCACCTGCATGGAGAGCTCCTTTGACCGCATGTTGTCTGTTCACAGCAAAATCTTCCACATGCAAGCAGCACACCTCAAATCAACCCCAGGCCTTTTATCTGCTTAATTGATAATGACATAACGACGGACTTGCCCACACCTGCCCATGAAATAGCCTTTGAGTCAATTGTCCAATTACTTTTGAGCCCCTGAAATGAAGGGATTGTGTTATAAAAATGCTTTAGTTGCCTCACATTTTTATGCAATCGTTTTGTTCACCCCACTGAATTAAAGCTGAAAGTCTGCACTTCAACTGCATCGGAGTTGTTTCATTTAAAATTCATTGTGGTACTGTACAGAACCAAAATGAGAAAAAAAATTGTCTCTGTCCAAATATTTATGGACCTAACTGTATGTGTACCAAATTTCAGGTCAATAGGTCAAATGGTTTGCAAGGTACAGGTGACTTAAAATCCTGGACAGACAAACGCACAGCCACGGTAGCGTATTCTATAAGAAGATTAGAGGGTTTAGATCAAAAGCATTATACACAGTATCGTGGTTTACTTTAACTTATTATATACAGCATTGACGTTTACAGGCTGCAAATTTATTTGGCCCTTGTAATAAACTCAGCGTTTTAAGCACTGTAGGAAAAAGAGTGGGTAAAAAGAAATAATGCCAGGAACTATGTACAATGTCTACCTCTTTTATGTTATGTCCAAGAAGGACCCCTTTACTGAGCTGTGTAAGCATTTAAACTGAAGAGGCACACCGTCGCTCCTGGCGCATGTTGTACCCAGGGCTTGAAGTTGGCCAGTGTGCTGGTTGTACCTACACTTCTGTTTCTGCTTTGTGAACAGGAGTGCAGCAGCACATCATGGTCTGACCTCCAAGGAGATAAACTACTCCCCCACAATATTAAGTGTATTTTACCTCCAAGACACCCCCAATTCATTCTGAAACGCAAGTTACATGAAATTCTAATTCCTTCTGTTTTTGCTTGTCTTGCTCGTATAGAACAAGTACATGAAATTCATCTGCGTGTCGCCAGAACCCACCAAGGAAGTCGTGAGAAGACACAACAGGGTGGTTGTTCTTGGTGATCATTCTTCCCCTTCAGGAATCTTAATGCATAATTCGCCAGTCTCCTCACTCACTCACTCACTCACTCACATCCGTCCGAAGCCGAATGCGCAGTCGCCTTCTGCGCAGCTGCCCGAAAAACCTTACGAGACCGATATCGCAGCAGTTGGTGGATTTAGGTAACTACGGCTGCGAAAATTCAAAGAGAAAGGCGACTTCGATTAAAGCTCTAGAGGCCTGAAAGGCGATTTCGACTACAGTTCGAGGCCTAATTACGCATTCATTCAATACACCTATATCAGGTTTGTGGTGCTTATACTTATTATATATTATACTATTCCACTCATGCCCGTTTCATCTTACGTTGTTGAAACGGGCTCTTTGTCTAGTTAACTATAATAATCAATGCCTAAGGCCTCCTTCCAATTATCAATAACTTTTAGGTGTAGTTAATAACCTCTTTCTGTTGTCGATGTTACATTTCCTAAGACCGTCCACTTTACTGCTCTTCTTTCTTTATTGGTTGTTACACAGAATTAATTAATTACCTCCCACTAAAGTAAACGAGGGTCCAGATACACATTAAACACTATAGCTATGTCCACTTTTAAAAACGACATTTTTAAACTAAATGATCTCCGATCATACTAGCATTTTCACTCACACTAAATCAAGGATGTAGTTGTTCATCTACACTGGGCGCATCTATAGAAACATGAAGAGGAAGTGTCTTCCATGCTAGACTTTCATTTGCTGCCTGTGTTTTCACACACAGAACAGCAGTGGTAAATATGAAATAAAAACACATTGTTTGGTTTGGACGGATGATGAATTTGCTATTGAGAGTGATGCGCCAGTGTAAGGAGAGCAAAGCAGAAGAGAAAATGTAATAAGCAGGATCCAATCAGAGAAAGACCACATAATAAGCATGGAACGATCAGAGCACAACTAGAGTTTACGTTTTCATCCATCTACAACAGGGGTCCTCAATCACAGTCCTGGAGGGCCGCAGTGGCTGCAGGTTTTTGCTCCAACCCAGTTGCTTAATAAGAAGCACTTATCATTCAAGTAACAGTTCTGCTTCACTTTAGTGGTCTTGCGCATTAAGATTTTGAACCGATATTGCTTATTTTAGTCTTAAACAGCTGTATTCTTGGTTTTTAATGGCTCCAAATTAGCAATAACATGCAAATGACAAAAGAGACCAGCATTTCTCCATTTAGCTTGCTACCATTTACACCTGTGTGTATTTATCATGCACTATTGGGTTTAATTAAATACTTGAAAGGAAAGTGAAGGACTGAGAATTACTCATCCATTTGAGCCTTCAAATCATTTGGATGATATCCTTAGAAAGGGGAAGAAAATCTAGGATATGAGAATTACCTGACATAGCAGAGTTAAAGCACTAACAAGCTATGAAATTAAATTATTGGCAAGAATTGCTTTCTAATTAAGCAACCAGGTTAGAACAAAAACCTGCAGCCACTGCGGCCCTCCAGGACTGTGATTGAGGACCCCTGATCTACAATGAAACACTGAGCCAAACATTTCAGAGATACACAGATCAGTACAACAGTTTCAAAAGTCTCTGATTCTGGGAGTTAAAAATGTCGGGGTAGTGTGCACAAAAAGTGAACAGACACTAATGTCAAAAATGACAGACAAAAATGGGGACTAATGACAAAAACCCAGTCTTGAGGTTGAAGGAACTGCCTGCAGAGCTTAACGAAAGGACTGTGTCAAGGCGAAGATCTAGGGGAGGTTATAGAAAAAAGTCTGCAGCATTGAAGGTTTCCAAAAGCACAGTGGTCTCCATAATTCTTAAATAGAATAAGTTTGGAACAGCTACAGTGCTTCCTAGAGATGGCTCGAGGATTAATCACAGGAGAATGGCCATGATCACACAGGTAAGAAGCTGTTGGTCACTCTAGCTAAGCTCCAGAAAATCTGAGTGGAGATGGGTCAAACTTCTAGAAGGGCAAGCACCAATTCAACACTCCACTGATCTGGGCTTTATTACAGACACATAAAAGCTTGCTTAGAGTTTGCATAAAAATTCTCTCATCTAACAAAACCCTGCTTGAACTTTTTGGCCTCAATTCCAAGTGTCACATCTGGTGGAATCCAAGAACCTCTCGTCACCTGTGCAACACCAATCTAACAGAGGAGCGTGGTGGTGGCAGCATGTCGTGTGGTTGATTTTCAGCAGCAGGGACTAGCTGATGAGTCAGGGTTGAGGGAAAGCTGAACAGAGTAAACTACAAAGATATCTTTAATGAAAACCTGCTCCACAGGCTCATCTTCCAACAAGCCAATGTCCCTAAGCTCAAAGCAAAGACAACACGGGAATGATTTTGGGTCAACTCCGGGAATGCCCTTGACTGGCCCAGACAAAGCCTGGATTTGAACCCAAGCGAACATTGATGGAGAAACCTGAAAAACAACATCTCCACTGATGATCTCCATTCAGCCTGACAAAGACTAAGAGGATCTGCAGAGATGAATGGCAGAAACTCCCCAAATCCAGGTGTGTGAAGTTTGTCATGTCAGACCCAAGAAGACTCCAGGCTCTAATTGCTGCCAAAGGGGCTTCAACTAAGCATTGAGTAACGTACTTCTATCCGTATGATAGTTTTAATGTTTAATACTTTTGCAAGAATTTCTTAAATCCAGTTTTCGCGTTGCCATTCTAGGGTAATGAATTTTGCTTGATGTGGGGGGAAAAAAAATAAATTAAATGGTTTTGGCCTAAAGCTGGAAAAAAAGTGAAGGGGTCTGAATACTTTCTGAATACACTGTACACCACTGCTGCTTAGACTGGCTCCCTTTAATAAATTCCGTTTTCATTATGAAAGTAATAACTCTTTCAGATTGGCCTTTTCATTCTGGATGGCCATCCACAGCACCCAGGACTGTGAAATCAGTGTGTCAATAGACTCAATTTATTCCCCCTTTGGACTCGAGAAGCAGAGATGATCTCTTATCTCATCAGGCAGAGCAGCTAATGGAGATGCAAATTGAATTGCATAGCATTGGAGCGCAGGAACCGGTGTATGAATAGTTTCCTTTTTTTTTATTTCGTTAATCCTATTTTTTACTTATCATGACATTCCTGCTTCTTCTTTGACAACAGTGAACCTGCCAGTATAGGTAGAAAAATGAGGCTCGCCAAGAGTGACAGTTGCTCATTCAGGTAGCAGTGCTGTACTTCTTGTGTTAGCTGGCTGGTACACTGAAGATTTTTTTGGTAAATGGAAAGCATTCTGGAGCACAACGATGACACCACACAGGCAAAAACACACGAAGGTGCCACACTGTCTGTTCTGCAGCAATCCAAATTGGGCTAGTTTACTAAGCAAATGTTGCAGCCTGGGCTAGAACACGTTAGCCATTAGACATACTGCACTGCATGTTATTC